>NC_039365.1:78791747-79138414 GCF_003573695.1 Papaver somniferum | reverse complement strand
ACCTCATACAAGGATCAGTTCCCCTTTATGATGTACTGCACCTCTTACTAGGATCGGTACTCCTTTCCCAAATTTGGTCAGACATAACACAAACCCGATCATAACATCTCAGGTGATTACTTAAGATTGGTTTCACTAATAAAAGTCATACCAAGACATAAGTCAGGCCTTTGTGAATAATTCTGGGGGGGGGGGGGGGGGGGGGGGGGTTCTGACAACACCACCCAATATTTCGCTTAGCAATCTGTATGGACAAACTCGGATATACTTTTAAGAGAATCAAAAAGACTCAATCAATTAAAAGTATATCAACGAGTTTATATCTCTCTTCTTGATTTGATTTACTCAAGCAAGAACTGCGAGTTCAAATCAAATACAAGGAATAACTTGGATAGTACCAAAGACCAATATCCAAGGATCAATCAATATCAATCAACAACCAAAGGTCGGATTTCCAATTGATTGATTTAACGCACAACCTGTATTATTTCAATTATAAAGATAAAACAATATAATGCGGAAATTGAAATAACACAAACACCAGAAATTTTGTTAACGAGGAAACCGCAAATGCAGAAAAACCCCGGGACCTAGTCCAGATTGAACACACACTGTATTAAGCCGCTACAGACATTAGCCTACTCCAAGATAACTTCGGACTAGATTGTAGTTGAACCCCAATCAGTCTCCCGCTGATCCAAGGTACAGTTGTACTCCCTACGCCTCTGATCCCAGCAGGATACTGCGCACTTGATTCCCTTAGCTAATCTCACCCACAAATAAGAGTTGCTACGACCCAAAGTCGAAGACTTGACAATAAACAAATCAATCTCACACAGACAAGTCTATCAAAGGATCAATCTGTCTCCTACAGATAAACCCTAAAAGGTTTTGTTCCGTCTTTTGATAATAATCAAGGTGAATAGGAACCAATTGATATTCCGGTCTTATATTCCTGAAGAACAACCTAGAGTGACCAATCACCTCACAAAAATCTTAATCGTATGGTAGTGAAACAAGATGTTGCGGAATCACAAACAATGAGACAAAATATTTGTGATTACTTTTTATATCTTTCCTATCGAAGATATCAATCTCAAGACAATCAATCTGATTGTACTCGTGCGGTAGAAGATGCAAGATCAGATCACACAACTACGATAAAATTAGTATCGGCCTGGCTTCACAATCCCAATGAAGTCTTAAAGTCGTTAACCTGGTTTTAGAAGAAGAAAACCAAAGGTTAAAGTAGAATCGACTCTAGTATGCAAACTAGTATCACACTGAGGTGTGGGGATTAGTTTTGGACAGATACTAGAGTTCCCCTTATATAATCTTTCAAATAAGGGTTTGCAATTAAGTTACCTTGGTAACAAAGAAATCAATATCCACCGTTATATGAAAACCTGATTTAGATTCAATCTAATATTTCTCAACCGTTAGATCGTAAACTTAGCTTGTTACACACACTTGACAATGCACGCTTCTAGGTTTGTTAACCGTACCCAAACGTATATACTTGTTGGTTCAACAATAGTTAACCAAATGGTTAGCCATATGAGCATTTCATATCAACCACGTTCTTCTTCACCATAACTAGTTCAAATGATTTCAAATGAACTAGTTACAGAGTTGTTCAATTGCAAGGAAATCTCATGTACTACACAAGACACAATTCAAGCAAAGATAATTTGATTCACTTGAATCGGTTCATGAACTTTTATAGCCACGGTTTGAAAACTTCATTCCTTAGTCTTTTTAAGTTTAAGTTCAGAAATCATCTTTAGATATATAACCTTCTCAAGTTCGCATATTAGGTTCACGGACTTAAGTTACCGGGCAGAGTTTACAAACTCCATCGGAAATTCTCGGGTATGAGAACTTCGCCGGTTCGCGGACTTAGTTTCAGCAAGTAGTTTGCCAACTCCAACAAAAATTCTCGGGTTTGAGAACTTCGGCAGTTCGCGTACTTGGCTCATGGCATTCTTCTGGTTCTCTTGATCAACAAAGTTCGCAAACTTTGGTTCAAGGAATATGACTTATACATAAATGTGTTTCCACAACAATGCTTATGTCCACCATTGGTTATGTAACCTAAACTCTCATTTCAATCATTGAAAAATTCTTAGAGCACGTTATATAGTTGTTACACCATTTCTCGTCAAATAAATTTTCAAGATGATTGAAACATATCATGAATTTTGTCACATGGTAAAGATAAACTTGGTTAAAGCGAAAAGCTTACCAACTCATATTTCGATATATAGATAGGCGAGGTATACTCGGCTCGAAATACCAAATGTGTATAATCAAAGTCTATATATATAGCATACGACTTCTTGTCTCAAATAATAGGAGATAGAGTAGATAGACTTTTGAGTGATAGATAAGTTCAAGTCTTCACATACCTTTTTGTCGAGAAGTTTCACCGGTTCCTTGAGTAGTTCTTCTACTTGTATGATGAATCGCCATGAAGTCCTTGATCTCAACTACACTTTTTATCCTAGTCCAACACTTAGCTATAATAGACTAGAAATCAAGACTTATAGTTTTGATCACTAACATTGACAAACATGCTTGAGATAGCAACGCATGCGAGTTCAACCGAGCAATGCTCTAACAAGTTCTATCAAGAACATAAACAAGTTGTGAGCGGCTATACTCAATCACACATATTGGTTGTTCATAAGATATGCAATGAATAACAAAACCAATAACACCTTGCAATTTCCTTTTCGGTTCACAAAAAAGTTTATGAACTTACTTCCTTAGAACACATGTAAAACATTGTTCCCTAGGATGAAATCCTCACCTCATAACCATACATAATCACAATAGCATTCAAATGATTATGGTGATGTTTTATCTACAAAGTTTAATGGTTAAGTAATAAACCTCGTATTGTATTCCTTAATACTATGTCTATCTAGAGTTCAAATATGCTTCGTAGTTATGTTTTCAATATGAACGACTTGAAAGATAGTTAGGGAATGAAACAGTTCCAAGTCAAATATCACTAACCTCAAGTGGAAGGATGATTGTTGTCGTTTTAGCTCCTTGCTTCTTCACATCTTCAAGTCTTCGCAATACTTATAATGTCTCATATCCTAATACTTTCAAGCTAACCTATACGAAGTTGACTCTAGTACATAATCAAGCGACTCTTAACATGAGTTTTGATTCACTAAAATATAACAACCAAACTTGACATATCAATGCTTGGTGGGTTCAACCGAGAAATGCTCTAAAAATCTCCCCCTTTGTCAATTTTAGTGACAAAACTCTTACATCATATGGATAAACAAATTACAAGAATTCATTACACATACGCTTGATTCCCGAATCCAACAACATAGTAAACTGCTTACATTCAATCCTTGAACATGCCGATGTTGACATTATAATAACAAAGCTAATACTTCCCCTAAGGAAGATAAGTAGATATTCAATCTACACATCTTTGTTATACCAATTCATATGACATGTTACTCACCCTTAGTTCGTGCTTTCACTCTTTCGTTAGATAAACGTTCAAGCACCACTTTTCTTTTCCTTAGCGATACCAATCAATATAAAATCAAATCCAGTATCACCTATTTACTCCATATATTTCTTCCCCTTTTTGTCACAAAAATGACAAAGAAACGAAAAAATAAAGGACAACACGAAAAGAATCTTACAAATCTCAATAGGTTTGCAACCTGTAGAGTTAGGCACGAGGGTTCCACATATCATGTTCTGATAACCAATATCAAAACCGAAACTACAAGTAGTTTTATTTTGATATTTACCAAGGAAACAATTTTCTGAAACAAATTTTCCACTTTAGTTTAGCAAAACACAAATCAACTAAGCACCTTAGTCCTTTTGCTAAACCGATTGTTCAAAAACAACCGCTTAATTCAATAAGACTAAAATAAAGATAACTCTATTTTTCTCATCAGGTTCTAATTATCCATAACTTAGACCTTTCAATTTTAAACAAGACAAGTACTAGTTTAGTTAACTAGCATTTCTTGTTAAGGCATTCGATTAGACTTGAATAACCGAAACCTCACTTTGATAAGTCTAACTAAGATCAGAATTAACTTAGTTTCACTTATCCGGAATCGAATTGGACTAAACAACTCATCCCATACACCTTTTATTTCGTTAATCCATAAGTAATTCATACAAACTAACATAAATAAACTTGCATAATTATTCACCTCAACCGGAAGCAATTGAAAACAACATAGACATTAAAATCACCGCAATTGCACCGAAATTGTTTGTAAGCCTAAACAATTGATACTATACAAACGCAAGATAGCAATAGTTTTTCTTAACCAGAACCAATTGAATCACACACAACATCAATTGTACCGAAATTTTGTAAGCCTAAACAATTGATACCACACAATAAAGCAAGATAACAATAGTTTTTCTTAACCGGAACCAATTGAATCACACACACATCCACACACACATCATGGAATAAACATCAATTATACCGAAGTTTTATTAATCAAAAGCAATAAATATATATGATATAAACTCAGGCTTTTCTTAAACCGGAAAACAATTAACTAACAAGATTGTTACCTCAAATTTCGCATCCACTTCTCCAATATGTTTGCATCTTCGTCCAGGGAGAATTGATATCGAAATATCATCATGTTGTCATCTTTATGCATAAAAAAAAGAATAACAACAACCAACCTTTACCAGAGAAAGGTTGAAAATCGGCTTTAACAATTGCAAGCAAAAGTTGAAAACCGTCGAAACACATATGCTTTTATGATAAACCAAAACCGATTAAACATATTGTGAATTTTTCACATATTGTTTCTACCAGAACCCCTCATGATTCTTTGATAAAGCCTACCAACATGGACTAGAACTTAATCCTGCTAAATCAAAATGTCACCCAAACCACAAGGGTTCACAATATATGAGATTGAATATTAAGGTAGTAAAACCAAAATCAAACATCCCATAAACTGAATATTCAAAGCAAGAATATAAACATTCATTCATATGAATTTTCTTCTAGGAATCGGTCAAACCACAAAAGCAAGAGCTACATATATATGATCAGTAGATATCAACATCATCAACTCAAATTACCGTTTCTATCAAAAGTAAAAAATAGATAGAGAAGTTAAGAGTATCGAAGAAAATAAATCTCCCTAAAGATGTTAATTAGTCATAAAAAATCGGAGATCATGTGCTCAGTTTTAAGTGCTTCCTTACATTTGAAAATATTGATCATTAATGGTGAGCATGCACATTCTAACACAACTAGGTTGTGTTAAGTTGATCCTTGTATTTTTCGTCACGAGTGACTAAGACCGAATCATCATTCTTGACCTCTTGCTTGGTTTGTTTTCTCTTGTTCCATCTCTTGTTTTTCTTCTTTGAGTTGTGATGAAGAGTGTCATTATCACAACGTCCACTAGTGCAATAGAATTCATATATGATGTCTCTTTTTAGTCTTTCAAGAAAACTCTTGTAATTATTGTCACCAACAATTAACAGATGAGAGTCATTCTTGTGACTAACTTTTGGTCCCTTCTTGGCTATGGAGGACTTAGGAACCCATTTAGAGTTAGGTTTCGCAGGACCAACTTTCTCCTTCATAATACCATTAGGATCATTGTCCTTTTGAATATTTTGTGAAACACCCTTTCTCCTCCAATTTGGAACATCAGATCTTGTCTTTGCATTTACAAAGTTATCTCTCTTTCTATATTCGGGTCTTTTATGAGATGACCTTGTCGAGTGATATGCAAAATTTGAACTATCATTATAATAATTATTTTTCCTAAACTTAGGATAATAACAATCTGAGTTCTTATGTGGAGAAAACTTAGCCAATTCGTTTTATACAAAAGAAAATGCATCTTGCATCTTACGAAATTTGCATCCCATTGCAAGTGTCCTTTATTACCACAATAATAACAATTCTTAGTATAAATATATGAAGTATGAGTTTTAGTGTTACCTTTTTGTGGATCCTCTTACATTGGAGCTCGACGAGTTTTCTTCTTCTTCTTTTTATCCTTGTTCAACGTTGTTGCTTTCTTGACATTAGCAGAAGTGCTCTCTTTGATTGATACTGGTTGAACAAAAACTGATGTCTATTTTTCTAGATTAAGTATTACAGCATGTCTCAAGAGACTTGTCTGCAACCACTTCTTGTTTCTTAAGATTTTCAATTTGAAGCTTCAAGTCTGCAAGCTCATTTTTCATCTCTTTTATTTTAACTTTTAGTCCATCACGATCTTGAACCAAAATAAAAAGATTCCTATGAGTTCTTCAAACCCATGCATAACTTCACACATACCATCTGCAGGAAATCACTTGGTAAGATCTGAATTATTGAAAGAAAAAAGACATGACTCTTCTTGAGATCTATCAGAGTTATGATCAGATACGATTCTAGAGACAATCTTCCTGATTCTTCGTTTTGAGACGAATCCTTGACAGTTTCTCACCTTTTGTGCTTCCCTTTTATTACTCCTTGTTACACTGCGAGTTATAGGAGACAAGCTTAACAAAGTGTTTTACCAAGGAAAGACAAAATACCTAAGAGAAATTTTTTCTTATTTAGATAAGAATATATTTAGTTCAGAAAAAAGACAAGGTTTCTGAAACCACACAGAGTAATTTTCGAACTTCTCTTTTTATTGAAAGGGAGATATTCTTTAAATATCTCTTATTACTGAAGATAGAATCTACCATGAACATGTTCCCTTCATTTTTATGTGTTTTTCCCATCTAAAATAATGAGCACGAATAGGATGGGTATGCACAATCTCCATACAACTAGGTTGTATCGGAGTAAGCTTTTTCTAGCTTACATCGTGTATCAGAAACATAGTTCATGTTTCTCTTTGGGAATTTTTGCCCAAAATATGTTCTCCCAAGAAGATGATCCTTCCTTGATCTAAAAGTATGTTCACGTGGAGAAGTTGTACTGACGTGAGAAATTTTAGAGAAGAATAAATCTCTCTTAATTATATTAATGAGATTTTCATATGATTTTATCATTCTAAGGATTTCCTTATGATGCACATCAGTATGATTATCTGAAACAATTATCGGAAATTCCTGATTGTTTCCTTTGGCAGTGATTCTCTCTTTCCCTTTCTCCTGGAATCATTCTTCTTCAAAACAAGAATTGTTTCGATATGGGTGAGGAGGAACCTTTTTCCAGAAGCGATTATCAACTCTTTCTTCTGATTCTTTTGAGTTGATTTTATCGGGTAATGGTATATTTTGTCTTTCTACTGAGGAATGGTCTTTCAGTTTTCTAAGACAAGAAACTTCCTTCAAAATTTTACCACCGTATTTTGAAGAAGTATAAGTTTCCTGTCAAGTGACTGAAAGTTATATTCCTTAAGATCATGCTTACGTAATCGGTTCAAAGTTTCCTTTTGGACAAGATTTCGTCTGATCATCAGTAGATGTAGAAGATGGTTTTTCATCCTCTTCTGACTTGATGTAGTTGGGAAAACTACCATCATCTTGATCTGTTTCAGATGTGACTAAACCGGTTTTATCACAGTCCATAAAAGTCGAGCAAGGACTTTTAGTTTCCTCATTATCATAAGAAATCACAACAACATCATTAGTTAGAGTCATAGGACGTGTCTCTTGTGATCAATCACACACAGAACGGAGTCTGTTAACAATGGATTATCACAATGCATATTTAGATATACAAACAGTCTAAAGATCCCCGTCGAAACTTCGATCTAGTTTGAGTGAATCTTATATCATAAGAGAAGATTCTCAAGCATAAATAAACTAGGTGCAATCAAAGTTCAACAACCGTTAGTCAATCAAATCAATTGAAAACTAATAATAAACTGCAATTATCTAATTTCCCACCAACGGTACTCGTAGAGCTTCCCAATCCCAAAGAAGTCTTTAAAACGAGCGGTCGTAAGAGATTTCACCTAATTAGGGTACTTTCCTCTCCGAATAGACGGCTCCACCAGTAACAACACAACTAGGTAGTTTTGCTGGCTTTGAGGATTAGTTTGCTTGAAATGCAAACTTCAATATTTATAGACCAAGGAAGTTTGGACACCAAGGAATTTCCAAAACTGAAAATATTCTCAAGAAATGCAATATATTTCCAAATTCGGTTTTCATAATTCCTTGAAATGCTATGTCCAGATATTGACCGAAATCTCAGTAGAAAATCTCTAATTAGTAAATGCACATCACAAATTTTTATTTTCTAAAGATATGCATTTTAATTGCTGGAAATTAAAAGCATATAAAACTAAAAACCTTAATAAAAAGATTCTCAATTTATTTCGATCCGACATTCTCCTTTAGTTATTAAGGAATATCTTTGAACAATAAAATATAATAGTTACTGCACATGTTCAAAGTATGTCGACATCTTTACTTTGTAAATGATTTTTAATATTTACAATCTTGGAAGCGATTTGCCACACTTCCTAACGTGTTTAGAATTGGTTCATCTGATTTCCAAGAACTATGTGATTGATCAAAAACATTCAATCACCATTCATGGGTTTAATAGTTCTACCAAAACAAGTTTCGGTTCTACCTCCAAGTGGCTACTAGCATCGGTCACATTAGTTTCCAAAATATTGTTAACTAAGTATCAGGATCGGTTACCACTTATTTATGGTACTTACTTGTGATCGGTTGCACAAGTTATAGGATCGGTCACACCAATTACTAAAACTTGTTAACCTACTATAATGATCGATTACACATCTTGTGATTAGTCCCAACCAAGTTCTAGGATCGGTTACCCAATGACTAGGAATGGTCACGCCAATTACAAATATCGATCATACCATCTCAGGTGATTACTTAGGATCAGTTTCACCAATAAAAGTCATACCAATGCAAAAGTCAGCCATTGTGAATAGTTTTGCCAAGATACATAAACAAGTTATGAGAGGTTATACTAAAAACACATATTGGTAATGAATAACAATACCAATAAGCCTAGCGATTTCCCATTAGATTCATAAAACAAGTTTATGAATTGTACTTCTTTTAAATGAATGTAAAACATTGTTTCATAGGACGACATCTTCACCCATACCCATACATAATCATAATAGCATCCATACGGTTATGTCGATAACTTATATACGAAGCTCAAAAGATAGGCGTTATACTTCACATTATAATTCCTTAATACTACGTCTAACTAGAGTATAATCATTCACAGCTTCGCAGTTATGTTTCCAATATAGCACGACTTGAAAGATACGATAGGAATAAAATAGTTCAAGTCAAAATATTACTAACCTCAAGAGGAAGGATGATGTCGTCGATGTAGCTCTTTACTTCTTCACATTCTTCAAGTCTTCGAGTAATACTTGTAAGTCTCATATCCTAATAACTTTCTAGCTAACCTATACGAAGTCGACTCTAGTAAATAATCCAGCGACTCTTTAAATGAGTTTTAGTTCACTAAAATATGACAACCAAACTTGACATACCAACGCTTGGTGGGTTCAGCCGAGCCATGCTCTAACAATCTCCGCCTTTGACAATTTTAGTGACAAAACTCTTACATCATATGGATAAACAAACTACAAGAATTCGTTATACATACGCTTGATTCCAAGTTTCAACAACACAATAACCTGTATACATTCAATCCACAAATGTTGTTGTTGACATTATAATAAAAAATCTAATACTCCCCCTAAAGGTAAGATAGGTAGATTTTCAATCCGCACGTCTTTGTTATTCCATTTGTAGTTAAGGTAACCACAAGTATCAATATGATATGTTACTCCCCCTTATTCTATGCTTTACTCTTTCGTTAGATATAATGTTTAAGCACATGTGTCCTTTCCTTAGTGATACCAAATCACTTGTTTACTCCATATATTTCTCCCCTTTTTGTCACAAAATGAAAACGGTACGAGCAAATAAAGGACAAAGCGAAAGGATCTTACAAATCTTAAAAGACTTGCAACCTATAAGAGTTAAGCACGAGGGTTCCACATACCATTTTAGATAACCAATATCAAAACCGAAACTACAAAGTAATTTTGTTTTGATATTGTTACCAAGGAAACAATTTCCCGAAGCAATTTTTCCTAATAGTTTAGAAAATTAAAAATTGACTAAGCACCTTAGTTCTTTTTCTAAACCGATTGTACAAATACAATCGCTTGTTTGATAAGACCAAAATAAATATCAGAATTAACTATATTTTTCTCATCAAGTTCTAATTATTCGAACAATAACTTAGACCTTTCACTTTAAACAAGACAAGTACTGGGTTAGTTAACTAGTATTTCTTGTTAAGGAATTCGATTAGACTTGAATAACCGAATCCTCCATTTTGATAAGTCTAACTAAGATCAGAATTAACTTAGTTTCTCTTATCCAGAATCGAATTGGACTAAACAATTGATCTCGAAAACCTTTTTGTTAAGCCATAAACAATTCATACAAACCAAATAAATCAACTTGCATAATTATTTATCTCAACCTAAACAATTGATCCCGAAAACCTTTTTGTTAAGCCATAAACAATTCATACAAACCAAATAAATCAACTTGCAATTGAAACAAACATAGACATTAAAGTACCGTAATTGCACCAAAATTTCGTTAAGCCTAAACAATTGATACCAAACAATAAAGCAAAATAACAATAGTTTTTCTTAAACGGAAACAATTGAATCACACACACATCCATACGCAAATAATGGAATAAACATCAATTATGCCGAAATTTTGTTAAGCAAAAGCAAAATATAGCAATAAAATCAGGCTTTTCTTAAACATGAAAACAATTAACTAACAAATTCGTTACCTCAAATTCCGCATCCTCTTCACCCAAGAAAGATATATCATTAAGCGCAAGTTCACATAGAACTATACCCCGTTGTGTTGTCATCCTCTTGCAAGACAAAAGAACAACAACAAAAGGAAACCTTTACCAGAGAAAGTTTGAAAATCGGTTTTAACTAATGCGATGCAAAAGTTGAAAACCAGAAACACATATGCTTTTATGCTAAACCAAAAACGATTCAACATATTGTGATTTTTTCATACATGAGTTTCAATCGGAACCCCTTATGATCCTTTGATAAAGCCTACCATCATGGGCTAGAAATCAATCCCGCTAAATCAAAAAGTTACCCAAACCATAAAGGTTCACACAATATGAGATCGAATATTAAGGTTATGAAAACCGAAATCAAACATCCCATAAACACATAGCAATAAAATAAAGCATTCAAGCACAGGCTATGTAATTGAAAACTATCACAAGAAAAATCATAAAATAATAGATAGTTTTATTCAAAATAGACCTTATACAATTATTGAAGAAATCAAAAACTGATGTCTATTTTCCTGAACAAGAGTTTAAACTTATTCATCCTTGTTATCCTATGTTTCCATTATTTCATCAAGGTTTTCTTCAAACAGTTCCAGATTGGTAGAGTGAAAACTAATCATTTGAAGATCATGAAAATCTCTATAAGATGCCCAGCAAACATCATGGAAAATAATTTCCTTTTGAGCAATTGAGGATAATTCCTTCAGAAGTTCCTTTCTTCCGATCAGTTCTAGAAATCCTTCACACAGATTTGTAGCTCTTACTTCCGTAAGAGAGGGCATGATCTGATATGAGCACAAACCAGAACAAAGTTCGAATCTTCCTTTATAAGAGGAATCCAAAACACTTTCCACTTCTTGAATACAGTATTCTCCCACAGATTCACTGTTTGATCTCTTATTCTCCGTGAAAAGAATTATATGAATTTTTCTAGTTAATAGATCATGAAATCTACAGGAGTGTATCAAATCTGATATAACACTTTTTAAGTCTTTCATTATTGAGAACCATGAAGGATTCGAATAAGGGTTAGGTTCTTATAAGATTCTAATCCTCTTATAAAAAGAAACTTTTTATTTAAAGATTTTTCGGCAATCTTACTTAAGAGGAAATAACTGGAATTACCCATTTTAAACAAATTTCTGCAACATAGGAGTGCTCGGGTACGGAGAAATTTGTTCTTATTTAACAGTGCATTATTTTTTACTGTTCTTCCTCTTCCATTTCTTGAGATATGACATATCATCATAATCGAAGAATGGTTCACAGACTACTCCATTTAAAGGATGAGAGATAAAACTTGCTCGTTCAAAATCATTTTTCTTATGCCTTCTATTAAATGATTTTGGAGCATACTGAGTAGACAAGAAATCATCACAATAGTCCTTTACTCTGTTTGTTAAGAGTCAAGAATCAAAGTTTATCTTTCCCAATTCCTTTGAAACAAAACGGAGAGCCTTTTGCATTTTACGAATCTTTCACATCTTCTGAACATGTTTTTTTATTACCACAAGAATAACAATGTTTGGTATTATAAGAGTTATAATGTTTGTGAAAAGACGAGGGTACCCAAATATACCTCAATCTAAAACTTTTCCACCTATAAGTCCTTTATCCGAATGTGATTGTCTATGGACTGAGTCGAGACGATACAACTAATCGGTTCACACTTCGTATGATCGTTTATGGATACGATGTCGAGATAATACGACAACAAGATAACTTGCGTGATTGACTATGGATACAAGATCGAGACAACACAACAACGAAGTATGATTACTTGATAATAGGTTCAGACTTAACCAAAAAAAAAAAGGATTGCTATCAAGTAATTAGGAATTTGAAAAGACGAGGGTACCCAAATATACCTCAATCTAAAACTTTTCCATATATAAGTTCTTTCTCTGAAAGTGATTGTCTATGGACTGAGTCGAGACAATACAACTAATCGGTTTACACTTCTGATAAGTGTCTAAAACGCCTTGATATTTATCTATTGTTTATGCTTTCTTCGCGATTTTTCTTGTAAATTTTGTATCTTATGATTGCTTTTGAGTTTATCACGCGCAATGGAGTCATTTGGAGTGGAAAAGATAAAGAAAAAGTCAATTCACGGGCGAGTTACATGTGGAGCCGGCTAAGTCCGAGCAAGAAGGAGGTGAAGAGTGGACTGTCGGTTGCTCATAACTGACAGACGAGCTGAACAGAGAATTAGGTTGTCGGTTATTCGGAACCGACAAGCCATGTATGGACTGTGGCTTCCCCTTATCCACTGGGACGGTGCCAATATCTATATCAGTGTTATTACACCCAACCCTGAATCTGAGAAATCAATTTCTCATTCGTTTATTTCCCCAAGTTCAGACAGCTGCAGTCAGTGAGGATATTGATGGAAGTTTGTAACCGAGAATGAAAAAGAACGGTGTTGCTGTTGACTGAAGTTGAGAAGGATTCGAGTGTTGAATCGATGGTAGAGAGACAGAGAAAATTGAGTTGTTGCTGGTAGAAATCAGGGATTAGTGGAGTTAAATCAGAAAGGGGATCTGGTAAAATTGAAACAAAGGGTTTGTGTTTGAATTCGAAGAGAATTAGAAGATGGTGGATTATGTTAATTAGTTCTTGATGGGTTTGAGGTGGTTCCCGAAATAGAAGGAAAATTGTTGATGTTGCTGAGAAGAATCAAGATGGAAAAGATGTATATGGATTTGTTGTTGATTTATCGGAGATTATCATGGGAATTTGAGAAGGATGTGGATGGAATCGATGATGGATTACAGATGGGTATGATGTTGTTGAACTGGACATGGCGAGATTGCAAGCAAGATGGGTAACAGATGTGTTGGTAATGAAACTGAATTTGCAGGAATAGAGATGGTGGAGGAATTTGTTGATGGACTGGAATTGCAGATTATGGTGGATTAGAGAGAAAGCTCAAGGACATGGTGCAGATGTAGCCATGATTATGACAGTGTTGCAGTTGTGTTGCAGGAGTTGCTGGGGATGGTGTTATGGTTTGTAGGTGCAGCTGGAGATAAATGGGTCTTGGTTAGTTGGGTGGAATTCAGTTCAGTGGTAGTGATGGGTGGACCAAAATTGCAGGTGCAGAGAATGGTTTTGATACTGACTTGAACTGAAGCTGGTGGTTTCAGTGCTGTGAAGATGACGCAGTTGATGTGCAGCCGAGGAAGAACCAGGTGAATGGAGAAGTTGGTCGATTTGCTGGTGCGGGTACTGAATGATGCTGGTACATTTCAGCTGCAGTTGGAGATGATTCTGGAGCTACTAAAGCAATGGAATTGAAGCGCTGCAGTAGATGTATGCTAGGAAAATGCTTGCAGGGGAGATGGACGACAGTTGGAGGAAGTAATTGAACTAAGAGAATAGACTGTCAGTTCCACAAGACTGACAAGCCGAATACTAACTGGGCCTTGTGGACCTGGAGTGTTTACTGGGCTTGACTCATGGGTCGGTTGAGGAAGGAATTTTGGCAGATGGGCGCGACTTAAGTTCAGAGATGGATGGAGAATGAAAAGAATATAAAAAGGAACTTCTCCCTATTATAAAGGATATCTCTATTAGGGAGGCTTTTACTTGTTTTCTAGGGTTTTACATGATAGTTCTTCTTTGTTTTCTATGATGATTTGTTTTTTAGGGTTTTACGTGATAGTTCTCCTTTGCTTTCTATGATGATTTCCAAAAACACAAGTAACTAAGTTTTTATTATTGGTTAAAAATGTAGCTGGATTTTGCAAGGAAGTTATTTGATTTATGAATTAGTTTTCTCTCAAAATCATCGTTCACTTTCTACGGTTTATAATAGTTGCATGATTGACATATTGTAATATGATTGAATGTTTGTTTAGTTAAGTCTAGAATTGATTGAACTCACATCCATATCTATAGCTTATCTATAGCTAATTTAGGGTTCATCATCGAGGGATAACCATGAATACGAGTAGCATGATATGATTTCGGTTTGTAGTGATACACTCTTGTAATCATATGTAGAGTTTGACCTTTGTCCGAATTGTCATGCGCAATGTATGTCATTGCATTAATTAGTCTATTTCTAAAACTTAATGCTCCTGGGAATTGAACTTGATTAGCGCAAGGAGTTAGGTTATTCTTTAGGTAGAATTCATATACGCAGCTCTAATGTGTGTGTTGATGACTTAGGAAATTTACGGAGTATTCTTGCAATAAGGTATTCTAGGGATTTTGATGATAGCGATATTAAATACGAATTCTATTCATATATTCAAAAAACTTGTTTACAATTGAAGACGAAAACTCTATCCCATATTTCACATCCTTGATTTGCGTGTTTACTTTTTATTGTTTTGCTTTTATCTTATTTTAGTTTATAAAAAAAAATCAGAAAACCCCCCTTGTTACTTATAAGATACCGAAACATATTGACAACTAAGTCCTCTCTGTGGGAATGATCCTTTCTTGTCCTTGTTATATTATATATTTTGAGTAGTGAGAAAGTAATATTATTTTTGACGCATACGACAGCGATTAAATTTTGGCGTCGTTGCCAGGGAGGTAGCGGTTGTCATTTGTGTTTGGTTTCTTATTTTATTTTTAGTTTAGTTTTGTTTTTAGTTTTTCTTGTCTTCTGGTTTAAACCTTGTTTTGAGAATCTTGTTTCAGGTACCAATTTCTATGGACGGAGCATATTGGAACAATGGGTACGGTTATCAACCTCAAAAAAATCATGACAACTATCACCCTTGCGGGGAATACAATCAAAACCGATCCTTTGATTATGGTCAATATTCTACGTACCCTTTGAGTTATTCTCATACATATCAACCTTCTTATGGTAGGTATGTATGTGAGAAACCACAGTGAGGGATACTAGTTGTACTCCTATTCATATTTCTTCGAGTTTGATAGATGAGATGCAACAATTTATGGTCAGCATGGATTCAGTTTGTAGAGAACCAAGCATGGAGCCAGTTTCATCGATAGAATATGCTAATAGTATGTTTGGCCCAATTTCTGATAGTAGTTATGATCATTCACCCATTCAAAGGGAAGATAATTGGCCTAGCAATACTGAAGTAAGTGATGCTACTTTTTCCTTGTCGAACGAGCTTTACCAACAAATGGAACACTATTTCCAAAATTTGGATGGATCACTCCAAGAGCTTCAAAAAGGTGTTTCCAATTTAAGACAAGGAATTTAAGAATACAAAGAGGACATGCAAAATTATGTGAAAGACCAATCTTCGGGAAGTGGTAGACAATCTTATGTTAACTATGATAGTGACGATGACTATGAAAATACATCGCTTGAACCAATTTATGGTGACATCCCCGAGGAGTGTACAATGGAGTCTTTTTGCGATCAAGGTGAAGATGAAAAGGAATATGATGACACTAGTGTAGCTTACTCGAGCATTGATCTTTATAACGATCAAGAACCTATTCAAAGGGTAGAGCTTGAGGATGATGCAATGAGTGTTCTAAAAAAGTTCCTTATGGTGAGACTTGAATCCGCAGTAGAGTATGTGCCTTGCAACAAAGAGGAGTGTGTTGAGAATGAAACCAATTTGATTCATATTGTGGAAGACCCAATTGATCTTTCAAAGGATTGTAATAATGATGTTAATGCCGAGACTTTAGTTAAGGTAGAAACGGATGAAGAATGGTTGAAAGGTTTGATAGAGGACCATGATATACAAGAGGTGAATAATTCACTTGAATTTTTCAAGGATGAAGAGGATTTTGTGCTACAAGAGATTGTGATAGGTTTGTCTAACCCTTTGCATATTGTTTCTTCTCCTTTACCTCTTATTGGTTTGAATGCATGCGCTTCGAGAATATTGTTGAATGACTTTGTTTCTCGATTTCCGCCATTAGAGATATTTGATTCTCTTACTATGCAGGTTTTGGAACAAGAAACCATGGAAGTTCCTGAATTTTATGTTTTATATCCACTTCCAAGTGTGGACAAGAATAAGTGTGGAGGAAACTTCTTTCGGTCGATAGCTTCGTTTCTGTTTTATATTACTAATATTTGTGCGAAGCTAGTGTTTGCAAAACAGGTGCTATGGTTGGATCCCCAACTTTTCCGATTATTAGTGTATGGAGAATTCGTCTTGCAAGTCGGGCTAACGACTTTAAACCAAGCGCTAAATGGGAGGCAAACCACTGGTTTTGTGTATCAATCTCTATCTTTTTATTTCTCAAGTCTTTTATCTTTATTTTCTTATTTTGGATACTTGCATATCAAAACTCCAACTTTTAGAGATTTTTGAACAATTTAGAATAAACACTAGCCTTTCTAACTAGATGGAATTTTTTCTTGACGATGAGGTATATATTGGCTGAGTTGGGATTAGATGCCAACTAAATATCTTGTTTAGTGTTTATCCTCTATTGTTCAGAAATAGCTATGAGGAGTTTTTATTATGCATTTTATTTTCTTATTGTGTGTATATATCATGTTATGAATTTCCCATCTTGAACTTTACTTTGAATAACTAAATTTTACATTGAGGACAATGTAAAGTTTAAGTGTGGGGGAATGTTCTCATATAGAGTTTTTAGCCTTGTTAGTTTTCCCTTGTGTTTATAAGAAAAAAAAAAGTAGAAAAACTAAAAAAAAAGAAAGAAAAAAAAAAGATGATAAACTCTTAAGTCTAGAAACTTGTGCTTACACTAATGGAAACATCGTGGTTGTAGGAGTTGAGGAACCCATTAGTAGAGTCTATTCATATAAAAATAAATAAAATATAAAAACAAATAACATGATAGTTGTCACCATATCTCGGAGTCTTCACCATATCACATTCTACTTTTATTTTTTCATATTTATCTATTGTTTCTCTAAGTGATTTGGTGGGGCACCAACATCGAATTGTTATCACTGCTAGGATGAAATAGAGTGATTGGATTACTATAAAAAATAAAAAGACCAGACCAATTTGACCAAACGGTGTACATATATATGTATATATAAAAAAAAGATTGACACTTGGATAGAAATATGTGTGTGTTCTCCCTGTCTCCGTCGCCTAAACAAGAGTGGAATGCAGGATCCATGGGAATTACCATGTAATCTGCTGACAAGAATCATGCGCTTGGATCTTTTGATCCAATCATGTTGTCGATTTGAGAATTTTTTTTTTATTATTATTGTGTTGAATAAAATCGATCACTGTTTCCCTTGTATATGTTAGTAAATTGATCTAGAGTTAAGTTTTTCGACCGCTGGTTCCCTTGTATATGCCAGTCGTGCTGATATTATTATTCAGACCAGTAGCTCAATCCAATAGGATTTTTAGGTGTGTTTTGGTAGTGACCTTCAGACAGATACGGGAAACACCACTCACCTTAGTCAACAGTCCGCCACCATCTACTTTCTATATCCATCTTCTTAATATTTTCATGTGATTGTGGTTGATTAGATTCCGAGTATTGTGGTTGTGTTCAACTTTCCGAATGAACCAATATCACTAATTTATGAATTAGATTTGAAAGTGGGTACTTCCTATTGTAATCATTGATAGTATGCCAATTAATAAAAATATTTAGTGTCATTCTTAAATTTTCACAGGTGGCTGGAGTTTGGAAGTATAGGTTTTGTAAGTACACCTCTTGTAAACCTTCACGAGATTATAACTCGTCCACTAGGGACACCTAGGGATTTAAAGGCTTGTTATACGTGCTAAGTGTGACCGTAGCCTCGACGACACGGATTTGTATGTACGTTTTAGAATTATTTTGTTTGATTTTCTCGAGGACTAACAAAGTCTAAGTGTGGAGGAATTTGATAGGTGTCTAAAATGCCTTGATATTTATCTATTTTTTATGCTTTCTTCGCGAGTTTTCTTGTAAATTTTGTATCTTATGATTGCTTTTGATTTTCTCAGGCGCAATGGAGTCATTTGGAGTGAAAAAGATAAAGAAAAAGTCAATTCACGGGCGAGTTACATGTAGAGCCGGCTAAGTCTGGGCAAGAAGGAGGTGAAGAGTGGACTGTCAGTTGCTCATAACTGACAGACGAGCTGAACAGAGAATTAGGTTGTCGGTTATTCGGAACCAACAAGCCATGTATGGACTGTGGCTTCCCCTTATCCACTGGGACGGTGCCAATATCTATATCAGTGTTATTACACCCAACCCTGAATCTGAGAAATCAATTTCTCATTCGTTTATTTCCCCAAGTTCAGACAGCTGCAGTCAGTGAGGATATTGATGGAAGTTTGTAACCGAGAATGAAGAAGAACGGTGCTGCTGTTGACTGAAGCTGAGAAGGATTCGAGTGTTGAATCGATGGTAGAGAGACCGAGAAGATTGAGTTGTTGCTGGTAGAAATCAGAGATGAGTGGAGTTAAATCAGAAAGGGGATCTGGTGAAATTGAAACAAAGGGTTTGTGTTTGAATTCGAAGAGAATTAGAATATGGTGGATTCTGTTAATTAGTTTTGATGGGTTTGAGGTGGTTTCCGAAATAGAAGGAAAATTGTTGATGTTGCTGAGAAGAATCAAGATGGAAAAGATGTATATGGATTTGCTGTTGATTTATCGGAGATTATCATGGGAATTTGAGAAGGTTGTGGATGGAATCGATGATGGATTACAGATGGGTATGATGCTGTTGAACTGTACATGGCGAGATTGCAAGCAAGATGGGTAACAGATGTGTTGGTAATGAAACTGAATTTGCAGGAATGGAGATGGTGGAGGAATTTGTTGATGGACTGGAATTGCAGATTATGGTGGATTAGAGAGAAAGCTCAAGGACATGGTGCATATGTAGCCATGATTGTGACAGTGTTGCAGGAGTTGCTGGGGATGGTGTTATGGTTTGTAGGTGCAGCTGGAGATAAATGGGTCTTTGTTAGTTGGATGGAATTCAGTTCAGTGGTAGTGATGGGTGGACCAAATTGCAGGTGCAGAGAATGGTTTTGATACTGACTTGAACTGAAGCCGGTGGTTTCAGTGCTGTGAAGATGACGCAGTTGATGTGCAGCCGAGGAAGAACCAGGTGAATGGAGAAGTTGGTCGATTTGCTGGTGCGGGTACTGAATGATGCTGATACATTGCAGCTGCAGTTGGAGATGAGTCTGGAGCTACTAAAACAATGGAGCTGAAGCGCTGCAATAGATGTATGCTAGGGAAATGCTTGCAGGGGAGATGGCCGACAGTTGGAGGAAGTGATTGAACTAAGAGAATAGGCTGTCAGTTCCACAAGACTGACAAGCCAAATACTAACTGGGCCTTGTGGACTTGGAGTGTTTACTGGGTTGACTCATGGGTCGGTTGAGGAAGGAATTCTGGGCGTGACTTAAATTCAGAGATGGATGGAGAATGAAAAGAATATAAAAAGGAACTTTTCCCTATTATAAAGGATATCTCTGTTAGGGAGGCTTCTACTTGTTTACTAGGGTTTCACATGATAGTTCTTCTTTGCTTTCTATGATGATTTCTAAAAACACAGGTAACTAAGTTTTTATTGTTGGTTAAAGATGTTGTTGAATTTTGCAACCAAGCTATTTGATTTATGAATTACTTTTCTTTCAAAATCATCGTTCACTTTCTACGGTTTATAATGATTGCATGATTGACATATTGCAATATAATTGAATGTTTGTTTAGTTAAGTCTAGAATTGGTTGAACTCACATCCATATCTATAGCTAATTTAGGATTCATCATCGAGCGATAACCTTGAATGCGAGTAGCATGATATGATTACGGTTTGTAGTGATACACTCTTGTAATCATATGTAGAGTTTGACCTTTGTCCGAATTGTCATGCGCAATGTATGACAATGACATTGATTAGCCTATTTCTAAAACTTACAGGGGGTTAGTCGTGGGAGAGTTCGAGAGATTTTAATGTATTTGGGTTTTCTCCTGTTAGTCCTGAGGGAGTTTGAGGGAGTCTCTCCAAATCCCCGTTAGTCGTGGGGGAGTTTAGAGGAGTCTCCTAAACTCCCTAGAAAACACCTGTTAGTCGCTGGAGAGTTTAAAAAAAGCTCTTGAACTCCCTGTTAGTCATAAAACCCTACAATACTAGGGAGTTGGTTGCTTTGGGGAGTTCGAAGGAGTTTTTAGTGTATTTTGGTCTCACAACAAATCTAACAAAAGAGTAGAGATTTTAGTGTATTTTGGTCTCACAACCAAATTTGGTTCAAAATCTTTCTTTTCAAATCATACGGATTTCTCAAATCTCACCAACAAAATGTTGTTCCCAACATGATGAAATGATTGTCAGATGATGACCATTATGATACGGTGAAACATTTCTAGGAAAATATTAGGATAGTGATCTAGAGTCCATGAAAACGTGTGGATATATAGATTTGTTTCGATCTACATATCCCGTAAGATGCACCAGCAAAAAAAAAATAGAAGTCTTCACAATTAGCGCTTCCTTGAGTTGAATTACATTACCACTTCTGCAACCACCGTCAAAACTATTTTCTCACCACTACCATCACCACCTATAACCAACCACTACTCCCTTAACCACCCCAAATAAGAACCCTAATTTTAGAAATAAATAAGATTCAATAAATGCTATAGCTCGGAGAAAAGATTTTGAACCAAATTTTAATTCCATCACAATACGTGACACATTTGGTCGCTCTCGGTGGACAGTTAGTAAAAACTTCAACAGGAAAATGTGGAAAAATGCTCGTGAACAAAGGGAGTTAGAATTGTATGGAGACCGTTAAATTGAAGGGAAAAAAATTATCTCGTTGCACAAAATAACATACTATTGATACAGAGATATGATCATTTTCATTTATTTTTTTTCCTTTGATTAAAGATCAATGTTATTTGCAAATGAGGGTTTATTGTTTCTTAAAAGAGAATGAGTTAGGAGTGAACTCTCTCAAACTCCCCCAAACTCCCTCTAATAAACTCTCTCAAACTCCCTACACTCCCCCAAACTCCCTGAACTCAAAAACACCAAACTCTCTCAAACTCCCTACACTCTCTCAAAATCTCTCAAAATTCCTGAGATTTAAAATACACTCAACTCCCCAGAAATCACTCGAGGACTAACCCCCTGTTAATGCTCCTGGGAATTTAACTTGATTAGCGCAAGGAGTTAGGTTATTCTTTAGGTAGAATTCATATACGCGGCTCTAATGTATGCGTTGGTGACTTAGGAAAATTATGGAGTCTTCTTGCAATAAGGTATTCTAGGGCTTTTGATGATAGCGAGATTAAATACGAATTCTATTCATATATTCAAAAAACTTGTTTACGATTGAAGAGGAAACCTTTATCCAATATTTCACATCCTTGATTTGCGTGTTTACTTTTTATTGTTTTGCTTTTATATTATTTTAGTTTATAAAAAAAAAATCAGAAAACCCCTCTTGTTACTTATAAGATACCGAAACATATTGACAACCAAGTCTTGGGAACGATCCTTTCTTGCCCTTGCTATATTATATATTTTGAGTAGTGAGAAAGTAATATTATTTTTGACGCAATATGACCAATTTGTTGTAATTGGTATTGTGAAGGCCTCAAGCTCGTCAACGCTATTAGACCAGTCAAGAGACGATTAAGCCATTAATAACTCGATTAGTTTAACACGAACACTAATTAATAGAAGTTAATCTAACAACGATTTAGATACATAACTAGTACTATTGGATATATCTCGAAAATTTACGCGGAATGGATTACTTGAACGTGTCATTCGGACATCGGACGAAGAGGTTATCATCAGATTGATTTGAAGGGGAAAATGGTCTTTTCGCAGATAGGGCGACCTAGACTTCCCTTATCGAAGAGAGTGTGTGCAATAGTATTTCTCTTGCTCTTATCTCTAGATCGAGCAGATAAACTCGATATTCTTTCTTTTCTTCTTCATTCTTCTTTCTTCTTCTTTTATTTTCTTCCTCTTCTTCTGCTTCTTTTCTTTCCTCTCTTCTTCTGCTGGAAGTTTGGGAGAGATTAATCGAGTAGAGTTGGTTGATAAGCCTGAAGGTTGATGTTGTAGATCATGTGGGAGATTAATTAGATACGGAGTTTTCGTCAAGATGATATTCAGAGAGGAATAAGAGTGATTAAAGTTTTGTGAGGTTGGGTGAGATTGATTTGAGAGAATATCTTGTTGATATTGATTAGAAGATGGAGAATATGGTATGGTTGTTAAATATAGAGAAGGACAATTATCTGAAAGAATCAGAATTAGGGTTTCTCAGAGAGTCGAATTGGAGTTCATTTAAGTGGTGATTGAGAAGAATTAAAGGACGGGTGTTGAAGAACATTATGTGAAGAAGATTGTTATAGTGTTAATTTGGGAAGTTGGTTACAAAGAAGAAGTTCGATTAAGAGGTTTTCAGAATTAGGGTTCTTGTGTTCCCCAAATTGAATTAGGATTTTGTTGAGAACTGTTGATGATGAACAAGAGGAATTGAAGAATTGATTCAAACAAGAAGATGAGCCGATCTCAATTTGCTGGAATGGAATTATTTAAGGTAATTGTTTTTTCTCAGTAACTAGGTATTATTATTCAATTTTATTGTTGAGATTATTTGGATGTTGAGGTAACTATTTAAATGGATATAAACTGAAGTTGGGGTTATAGTTTGGATTGTATTGAATTACTGGGAATTATTAAAGGTTGAACTGATGTAGGAATTGAAACTCCAGAACTTGAGTTATGTGTGTTTGTGCAATGAACTGAGTTACATGGATTGCAGAAGTTGAGATTGTGCAACTGTCAATGGTGATGCTGATGCTGTTGGTTTTAAGAATTGTAGATATGAAGATAAATCCGAAAATGACATTGGTAGCATTGAGATTTGATGAGGTTCCAGTTAAGATGCAGATGCGGGAGAGGGTTTAGAGTTGTGTGTGTTCGCCAAAGAGATAGATTCCGGTGGTGAGTTATGACATGCAGATTGAGTTACATGCAGGTTTAGAATGTATACTTGTGACAATGGAGCTGGAAATGGTTAAACTGAGTGATTGTTAATGTGAACCGTAGATGTAGTAATTGAGATGGCGGAGATTCAAGATTGAATGAGAAGTGCTATCTACAATGAAGTTTCAGATTAATATTGTATTGCAGTGCAATGGAAGAATAAGCCAAACTCCGGGTTTGTGAGGCATTGGTAGTATTTCTGGCTTTGTATGTGAAGTGTGGTTGAGTGGGTGGTAGTTGAAACAGAGAAATGTTATATGAGTTGAACTCAGTGTTAATAAACTGATGTGGTTGATGTTGTGATTGGAATAAGCTGAGTGAGTTAGAGAATGTATGGATTGGGATTGTTGTTTGTGATGATGCTGAAATGGATATTTGTATGGTAGTTGTAGGATTATAGTTAGTGGTTGGTGGGAAAAGCTTAAAGCTGCAATTGCAGGTAAACTCAGTTTAGTGTTGTAATTAAATTCTGAAGTTTGTTTATGAATGGATGAACTGATGTAACGTATAGTTTGAGGTTGAACTGGGATTTGAGTTATAGTTGTGTGAGACCCTTTTCCTGTCTGAGCGAACTTATTCAGTCTGACTCGATTCTTATGTTTTACCTGACTCAACTATCTGACTGAGTTAACTTGTTAACCAGTACTGACTCAGTGAACCTTGACTGAGTTAGTTCCTTGACCATTTGACCAGGACCTTGACTTGACTTGGACGTTGACTGCTAGTTGACCCTTGACCGTTTGTTTGACCGTTAATGACTTTTAGTTGACTTTGGTGGACTTGGGCTTAGGTCAGTTTTCTTAGTTAGATGTTTTGGACCTTTTGTGGTATGAATTGGACTTTGGTTTCTTCTACAAAGTTTTAGATACTCATAAGACTTAGCTGTTGAACTATATAACCAACTCAATTGGATTAGTAAACTCTTAGTTATTTTAACGGTAGATAATGAGATACCATAATGGGCTTAGAACCATTAGATAGACTTGTATGATTTTTGTGTAAGCCTTTTGGCTAGATTCTTAGACTTCTTGTATGATTAACAGTTAGTCTATATTAACAACGATCGATTCAAAGGATGAACCGGTGGATCGTGGATCTTGATGTAGACATGGCTTGTCATCAAAAGAGGTGGGAATACATTTGACTCTTTTGTAACCATTGTTGTTTCTTTTACAAAAGTTTATGCTTAACAAACTCATGCTTTGTCTAGAGCGCATTCCATGCTTTGTTTAAATTGCTTTACTATACTTCTGTTGATTTTGTTAATCTTTCCATGGTTTGGAAAGGACTTGTAATGTTTGTTTGTCATATGACTTGTTATGGGAAATACAAATTTCCACTTGTGGTGTATAGGATACGCTCCTTCACATTTATATACACATGAATTCAGCTTTTATTGCTTAGAGTGGGTCATCATGGTCTTGGTGATATCAATAGCTAATGAGTGTGGTTAGCACGAATATTATACATTGTGTGAAGAAGGAGTTTGTCCATATACATGTTTGTTTATTTCAGTGACTTGGTCACTTTTTAATGTCTGGGAAAACATTATTGTTTTCCAAATCTTGCTATGATTACATGAAAGTTAAATGTTATTCCTACTGGGCACCCCTTTTAGGGAAGATGTGTTCACCCATTCGCGCTTTCAGTTTCAGAGACATATCAGAGTTGCGCAGCGAAAGGTCCGAGGAGTTGACTCCGTTAGTTGGTTAACTTCTGATATGTTTATTATGTATCTGCAAACCAAATGACTATTGTATATGTATTTGTTAGAGCATTGCTCGGTCGAACTCGCATGCGTTGCTATCTCAAGCATGTTTGTCAATGTTAGTGATCAAAACTATAAGTCTTGATTTCTAGTCTATTATAGCTAAATCTCGGACTAGGATAGAAAGTGTGGTTGAGCTCAAGGACTTCATGGCGATTCATCAGAACTACCCAAGGAACCAGTGGAACTTTTCGACAAAAAGGTATTGAAGACTTGAACTTAACTATCACTCCAAAGTCTATGTACTCTATCTCCTACTCTTTGAGACAAGAAGTCGTATGCTATATATAGACTTGGATTATACACATTTGGTATTTCGAGCCGAATATACCTCGCCTATCTATATCTCGAAATATGTGTTAGAAAACTTTTCGCTTCGATCAAGTTTATCTTTACCTAGTGACGAAAGTCATGACATGTTTCAATCATCTTGAAAATTGTTTTGACGAGAAATGGTGTAACAACTATATAACTTCCTCTAAGAATGTTTCAATGATTGAAATGAGAGTTTAGATTACATAACCAATGGTGGACATAAGCATTGTTGTGGAAACACATTTATGTATAAGTCATATTCCTTGAACCAAAGTTTGCGAACTTTGTTGATCAAGAGAACCGGAAGAATGGCGTGAGCCAAGTCCGCGAATTCAGTTCGCGAACTGCCAAAGTTCTCAAACCCGAGAATTTATGCTGGAATTGACAAACTACTTGCGTGAAGCTAAGTCCGCGAACTCAGTCCGCGAACCGGCGAAGTTCTCATACCCGAAAATTTCTGCTGAAGTTTGTAAACTCTGCCCGATAACTTAAGTCCGCGAACCTAGTCTGCGAACTTGAGAAGGTTATATATCTGAAGATGATTTCTGAACTTAAACTTAAAAATACTAAGGAATGCAGTTTGCAAACCATGGCTATAAAAGTTCATGAACCGATTCAAGTGAATCAAATCATCTTTGCTTCAATTGTGTCTTGTGTAGTACATAAGATTTTCTTACAATTGAACAACTCTCTAACTAGTTCATTTGAAGTCATTTGAACTACTTATGGTGAAGAAGAACGTGGTTCATATGAAATGCTCATATGGCTAACCTTTTGGTTAACTATTGTTGAACCAACAAGTGCATACGTTTGGGTACGGTTAACAAACCTAGAAACGTGCATTGTCAAGTGTGTGTAACAAGCTAAGTTTTCGATCTAACGGTTGAGAAATATTAGCTTGAATCTAAATCAGGTTTTCATATAACGGTGAATATTGAATGCTTTGTTACTAAGCTAACATTGATTGCAAACCCTGTTTTGAAAGACTATATAAAAGAGACATCTAGTATTGTGCAAAACTAATCCCCACACCTTACATGTGATACTAGTTTGCGTGCTAGATTCGATTCTCCTTTAACCTTTGGTTTTCTTCTTCTAAAACCATGTTAACGACTTAAAGACTTCCTTGGGACTGTGAAGCCAGACCGATACTACTTTTATCGTAGTTGTGTGATCTGATCTTGCATATTCTATCGTACGAGTACAATCAGATTGATTGGATTGAGATTGATATCTCCGATAGGCAAGATATAGAAAGTAATCACAAACATCTTCGTTTCATTGTTTGTATTCGGCAACATCTTGTTTCGCTACCATACGATTAAGATTGTTGTGAGGTGATTGATAACTCTAGGCTGTTCTTCGGGAATATAAGACCGGATTATCAATTGGTTCCTGTTCACCTTGATTATTATCAAAAGACGGAACAAAACCTTTAGGGTTTATTTGTGGGAGACAGATTGATCCTTTGATAGACTTGTCTGTGTGAGATAGATTTGTTTATTGTCAAAGCCTGCGATTTTGGGTCGTAGCAACTCTTAGTTGTGGGTGAGATCAGCTAAGGGAATCAAGTGCGTAGTATCCTGCTGGGATCAGAGGAGTAGGAGCATAATTTTACCTTGGATCAGTGGGAGATTGATTGGGGTTCAACTACAGTCCAGTCCGAAGTTATCTTGGAGTAGGATAGTGTATGTAGCGGCTTAATACAGTGTGTGTTTAATCTGGACTTGGTCCCGGGGTTTTTCTGCATTTGCGGTTTTTTCGTTAACAAAATTTCTGGTGTCTGTGTTATTTTAATTTTCGCATTATATAGTTTTATCTTTATAATTGAATAATACAGGTTGTGCGTTAGATCATCAATTAGAGTAACCCAACCTTTGGTTGTTGGTTGTCATTGATTGATCCTTTGATATTGGTCTTTGGCACCATCCAAGTTATTCCTTGCATTTGTTTAGAACTCACAGTTCTTGCTGAGTAAATCAAATCAAGAGAGAGATATAAACTCGTTGATATACTTTTAATTGATTGAGTCTTGTTGATTCTCTTAAAAGTATATTCGAGTTTTCCCATACAGATTGCTAAGCGAAATATTGGGTGGTGTTGTTAGACCCCCGATTTTTCAATTGGTATCAGAGTAGGCAAACACGGTCAAGACCTTACAAGTATGTGTTTGTAGCGATCTGACTCTATGGACAGAGGTGCTACCTCTATTAACGTACTACCAGTCTTCGATGACTCTAATTACTTATGGTGGAAAATTGCCATGCGAGATTTTCTTCAAGCATGTAATTTTCAATCATGAGTTTATGTTGTTAATGGCTATAAGGTTCCCGTCGTTATAGTTGAAAATGATACCATGCCTAAAAACATCGGTACATATACTGCTGTTGAGTCACTTGCTGCAAAGCTTAACTACGACGGTTTGAATGCCATCATGCATGCCATTACCCCAGATCTTCGACACTATGTGGCTTGATTCTCCACGTCTAAAGATGCTTGGGATACTTTAGAAACTGTATTTGAAGGTAACTCCAGCGAAAAGGAAGCTAGGCTTCAAAACCTTAACTCCGAATGGGAAAACCTTCATACGGCAGAAGAAGATTCATTTGATGAATTTTATCACAAAATGTCTGAAATTGTTAATTCATCCTGTGCATTGGGTAGGACCATTCCTGAAAGGGAAATTGTGATGAAGATTCTCAGATCGCTGCCATCTAAATACGAATCTAAAAGACACGCCATCGTCGAGGGAAATCACCTTGATACTCTTTCGCGAAATACGCTTGTCGGGAAGCTTAAAATTTTTGATCGCGAACTTAAATCAAGAGATAAACATCACTTGTATAGTGATCATGTTACTATTCCTGATGGAAAATCTCACTGTTCTAAATTGATTGATAAGAAAAGTGAGAATTGCTTTATTTCTACGTTGTCTCGGTTCATACAACAGCTTAAGAAAATTCTTAGACAAAGTAAAAGAAAGTCTCAAAAAGAAGTTCGATCAATCAAAAAGGAAGATAAGAAAAACTGTACTAGCGAAACTGGTCTCGTGTGCTATAAAAGTATTCATACTTCCAAAGGTCCAGATAATAAGGTAATAAGATAACTAAAGCATGGATGAATACTCTTGATTATTGTCCTGAGGATGAAATCTGTGATTGTTCTCTTAATCTCTTTGTTGAAAATCACAATCGTGATCCTTATACGACATGTCAAATAACTCCGACTGTGTCTCATAAGTGGTGTCAGCAAATGTCACCTGGTTATGTATCATTCTACAGTCATCTTGACAAAACGAGTGATACAGGAAAACACAAGATGCTACCAAAACCCTTGGTTTCTATGTGTAAAAATCAGGATCATCTTAGCACGAATGATCAAAAGCAGTCCTTCTCTGCTAAACGCTGTGTCCAGAAGAAGAAGAAGAAATATCCGGTGAAATCCTTTTTCCCTCAAAAAGTGATTTCTAGAATGGTGCAGAATTTGCACAAATCAACAATCAAGTTCTTCAAAACTGTTATTAAAAGGGAAAAGAATGATGTGCATAACTCTTCTTCACTAAAGAATAACCAAAAACTTGGATTAACAAGTTCTTCCTCCCCTCACGAAATATATCCCAGTCCTATATTAAATTGGAATGATTATGATCTTTAATCGTGTTGTTCATGATTCTTTCATCTATCCCTCTTAGGAAAGAATCATGATTTTCGAGAGGGTTGTGTTGGAATGTGTCTGTTAATTCAGATTTTGTTTATTCTCCTCTTGTACCGTTATTATTCGTGTACGGTTTCTGACTCTTTAAAAGTCTTTTTGTGGAGATAACCAAATTCTGTTAGGGTTTGGTAAAAGGTCATTTTTGGAAAATTCTTCATCTTCATTCCTTTAAAATGAAGTTTCTCCTCTTCTGGATGATCATTTCATTTACCTTCTCTATCATGTCCTCCTATAGTCTTTCAAGCAAATAAAGTGATATATGGACTGTTCTGTTTCCCTCTAAGAAGATTCGTTTTGATTCCTCTGACAATGAGATGTGTTATGACAAGCGTATCTCCTCTTCTGATGAGAATTCTTCTGTCTCACAGTTTGATAAGCTCTCGTTAACCATGAATATTTTCTTGGAACAAGTACGTGCCCTGAAAAGTGAACTCGAAGCCTCTTCCAAAAGACTTGAAGAAAATATGGATAGTCTTGAATCTAGGATTGATCTAATCGAAGATGAGCTTGATGAATACACAGAATATGAGAAGAATGTTCAAAGTAAGTGAAATACTTCATAGAGGTTTAGTTACCTAGTACATTTTTTTTTTGATTTAGTTGGAAGAATAACTAGTGCTTGAATAACAATGATTGTGACTACACATAGCTATTACGTTTCATCTTTTTGTTCTGTTTTTTAGGTTTATTGGTTTAAATTCTAAAAATATTTGGAGGATGATGTTTTTGCAGTATTAATCTTTATGATTTGATATATTGCAATTTGTTATGGGATATTGGTGTTTACGTCCGTGAACTATGTTTGTCTCATACTTTGTCAAAAGTAAAGTCGTTCGTGTTCGGTATTCACATACTGGTAAAAGAATGAATAGAATTTTGACAAATACAAAAGTTAAGCCTATATTGTCAAATATTTTGATGGAAGATAGGTCAATATCTTTTGTCTTCAAGGATTATGTCTATTAATTTTCGTTATGCAAATAGTGATTGAAGATAGAACGAATTCTTGTGTATTCACCAGTATTGATCATCCCTGATCCATATTTTATGTATTATTGTGAGGCTATGTAATGTATCTTATGTTGAGAACTATACAACCAAGTGGATCTTTTAGCTTAGTTGGTGTTCCGTGAGATATGTTATGTCGAGCATATTGAACTAAATTAATCATCTTCTTTGGTTATTTAGTTATTGCTCCGTAAGTTTTCTTATGTCGAGAAAAACAAATGACAATTAAATTGATTACGTTTGTGATTAATTTGGTTGTGTATTCCAATTAGATTAATTATGCGTTCTCTTGTAATTAATCTAGTTGAGTATTTTCGTGTCTCCATAAGTTCTCTTATGTTGAGCATAATCAATTGAATTGATCACCTCTTGTGTTTAATTTTATTGTGTATTCCGATTAAATTAATCATGGGTTTACTTGTGATTAATTTGATTGAGTTCTTTGGATATAGAAAATTGTTCTCATGGTTTTTGGTGTCCAATAAAAATCCTTCTTTTCTTTTGAAATTAAGGTCGCTCTTGTTGTTCTTTCGGGAATGACATCAAATGGAGGAGAGTTCTTTTGAACTTGTGCTTAATGGTCATATATTGAGGGGTGTGCGGCTGTGGAACTTTAGAGGGGTTATCTTGTATATTTAAACTCCTTGATGAATGCATTTAGCTTCGGCTTTATGATTGCATCTAAATTAGTTGGTATGTATTTTTTCCTTTTGTCATGAAATGTCTCTCTCGGAAATTTCATTATGATCCCGTTCTTGTACCTTTGCCAATTTTATTGACAAAAAGAGGGAGAATTAATATGTAGTTCACACTACAAATACATATGGTATTCGGATCATTGTGTAAGGGGGAGTGATACATATCACCATAGTATTATTGTTGAAGTTGTGATACAATTAAACTTTGACGCTGTGTAATAATACTATGACACCGTATAAAAATGATCCAGAACTATGTTTTTTGATTGTTATAGCTACGGATCTTCAACAACGGTGATGTTAAACTTACAACCTTTGGGATCATTGGAGTACTTGGAAGTGACGAAGATTTCGAGGAATGTTGAAGATTAGACATGTGGAATAGGAGCTACTAAAATTTCTTTATATTTTTTGTATTCCATATGTATTGATAGTTTTGTCACTAAAATTGAAAAATGTGGAGATTGTTAGAGTATTACTCGGTCGAACTCGCATGCGTTGCTATCTCAAGCATGTTTGTCAATGTAGTGATCTCTATTACAGCTAAGTCTCGGACTAGGATAAAAAGTGTGGTTGAGATCAAGAACTCGCATACAAGTAGAAGAACTACTCAAGGAACCGGTGGAACTTCTCGACAAAAAGGTATGTGAAGACTTGAACTTATCTATCACTCAAAAGTCTATCTACTCTATCTCCTACTCTTTGAGACAAGAAGTCGTATGCTATATATATAGACTTGGATTATACACATTTGGTATTTCGAGCGAGTATACCTCTCCTATCTATATCTCAAAATATGTGTTGGTAATCTTTTCGCTTCGATCAAGTTTATCTTTACCTAGTGACGAAAGTCATGATATGTTTCAATCATCTTGAAAATTGCTTTGACGAGAAATGGTGTAACAACTATATAACGTCCTCTAAGAATGTTTCAATGATTGAAATGAGAGTTTAGATTACATAACCAATGGTGGACATAAGCATTGTTGTGGAAACACATTTATGTATAAGTCTTATTCCTTGAACCAAAGTTTGCGAACTTTGTTGATCAAGAGAACCGGAAGAATGGCGTGATCCAAGTCCGCGAACTGCCAAACTTCTCAAACCCGAGAATTTATGCTGGAATTGACAAACTACTTGCGTGAAGCTATGTCCGCGAACCGGCGAAGTTCTCATACCCGAGAATTTCTGCTGGAGTTTGTAAACTTTGCCCGGTAACTTAAGTCCGCGAACCTAGTCTGCGAACTTGAGAAGGTTATATATCTGAAGATAATTTCTGAACTTAAACTTAAAAAGACCAAAGAATGCAGTTTGCAAAACGTGGCTATAAAAGTTCATGAACCGATTCAAGTGAATCAAATTATCTTTGCTTCAATTGCGTCTTGTGTTGTACATAAGATTTTCTTGCAATTGAACAACTCTCTAACTAGTTCATTTGAAGTCATTTGAACTACTTATGGTGAAGAAGAACGTGGTTCTTCTGAAATGCTCATATGGCTAACCTTTTGGTTAACTATTGTTGAACCAACAAGTGCATACGTCTGGGTACGGTTAACAAACCTAGAAGCGTGCATTGTCAAGTGTGTGTAACAAGCTAAGTTTTCGATCTAACAGTTGAGAAATATTAGCTTGAATCTAAATCAGGTTTTCATCTAACGGTGAATATTGAATGCTTTGTTACTAAGCTAACATTGATTGCAAACCCTTATTTGAAAGACTATATAAAGGAGACATCTAGTATTGTGCAAAACTAATCCCCACACCTTACGTGTGATACTAGTTTGCGTGCTAGAGTCGATTCTCCTTTAACCTTTGGTTTTCTTCTTCAAAAACCAGGTTAACGACTTAAAGACTTCATTGGGATTGTGAAGCCAGACCGATACTACTTTTATCGTAGTTGTGTGATATGATCTTGCATCTTATATTGTACGAGTACAATCAGATTGATATCTCCAATAGGCAAGATATAAAAAGTAATCACAAACATCTTAGTCTCATTGTTTGTGATTCCGCAATATCTTGTTTCGCTACCATATGATTAACATTGTTGTGAGGTGATTGATAACTCTAGGCTGTTCTTCAGGAATATAAGACCGGATTATCAATTGGCTCCTGTTCACCTTGATTATTATCAAAAGACAGAACAAAACCTTTAGGGTTTATCTGTGGGGGACAAATTGATCCTTTGATAGACTTGTATGTGTGAGATAGATTTGTTTATTGTCAAAGCCAGCGATTTTGGGTCGTAGCAACTCTTAGTTGTGGGTGAGATCAGCTAAGGGAATCAAGTGCGTAGTATCCTGCTGGGATCAGAGGCGTATGAGCATAACTGTACCTTGGATCAGTGGGAGATTGATTGGGGTTCAACTACAGTCCATTCTGAAGTTAGCTTGGAGTAGGCTAGTGTCTGTAGCGGCTTAATACAGTGTGTGTTCAATCAGGACTAGGTCCCGGGGTTTTCTGCATTTGCGGTTTCCCTGTTAACAAAATTTCTGGTGTCTGTGTTATTTCAATTTCCGTATTATATTGTTTTATCTTTATAATTAAAATAATACATGTTGTGCGTTAGATCCTCAATTAGAGTAATCCAAACTTTGGTTGTTGATTGTCATTGATTGATCCTTAGATATTGGTCTTTGGCACCATCCAAGTTATTCCCTGCATTTGGTTAGAACTCGCAGTTCCTGCTTGTGTAAATCAAATGAAGAGAGAGATATAAACTCGTCTATATACTTTTAATTGATTGAGTCTTGTTGATTCTATTAAAAGTGTATTCGAGTTTGTCCATACAGATTGCTAAGCGAAATATTGGGTGGTGTTGTTAGACCCCCGCTTTTCCAGTATTATTTGAGAGGAGTCTTGTATATAAATTTCAGAGCGGGGCTAGTTTTGGGTTAAGTTTTGTAGCAGATTTCTTAATTGAGTGTTAAGGTAAATGATTTATATTCTTAGTCCCTCGTTATTCAGTTAATCTCTTGGATTAGTCAGCTACTATCTTAGGGGGCGACAGGTACCAACTTTAGACATTGGGGGACCGATCCTAGTAAGAGCTGTAACCGATCACAAAAGGGGAATCGATCCTTGTAAGAGGTGCAACAAGTTTTTAGTAATTGGGGAACCGATCCTACGAACATGTGCAACAAATACAAGTTAGATACCATATATATGTGGGAACCGATCCTAGTACCTAGTCAACCAAGTTTTGGTAACTAGCGTGACTAATTCTAGTACCCACATGGAGGTAGAACTGAAACTTGTGTTTGGTAGAACCGTGAAACCCATGATTTGTGATTTGATAGGATAATCAATCACATAGTTCTTGGAAGTTAGATGAACCAATTCTGAACTTGTTTGGAAGTGTGGCAAATCGGTTCCAAGATTGTAAATATGAAATAGGATTTACAAAGTAAAAATGTCGACATACTTTGAACATGTGCAGTAACTCTTATCTTTTATTGTTCAAAGATATTCCTTAATAGCTAAAGGAAAATCTCGGATCGAAATAAATTGAGAATATTTTAATTAAGGTTTTTAGTTTTATATGCTTTTAATTTCCAGCAATTAAAATGCATATCTTTAGAAAATAAAAATTAGTAACGTGCAGTTACTAGGTGGAGATTTTCTACTAAGATTTCGGTCATTAATTGGATAGAGAATATTCGGTTTTTATTGCATATCTTTGAGAATATTCGGTTTTGGAAATTCCTTGGTGTCCAAACTTCCTTGGTCTATAAATATTGAAGTTTGCATTTCAAGCAAACTAATCCTCAGAGCCAGTAAAACTACCTAGTTGTGTTGTTACTGGTAGAGCAGCCTATTCGGAGTGGAAAGTACCCTAATTAGGCGAAATCTCTTACGGTCACTCGGTTTAAAGACTTCTTTGGGATTGAGAAGCTCAATTGGTACCGCTGGTAGGAAACTAAATAATTGTAGTTTATTATTAGTTTTAGATTGATTTGATTGATCAACGGTTGTTGAAGTTTGATTGCACCTAGATTTTTTATGCTTGAGAATCTTCTCTTCTGGTATAAGATTCACTCAAACTAGCTCGAAGTTTCGACGGGGATCTTTAGACTGTTTGTAGTTCTAAAGACGTCTTGTGATAATCCATTGTTAACAAACTCCGTTCTGTGTGTAATTGATCACAAGAGATTCAGTTTATTGTGTGCAGGTGTTTATTGAAGATCAAAGAAGATTCGAAGACAAAGAAGATATTTGGGTTCATAATCTTTGGTGTGCAAAAAACTTGTTTCGACTAGAAAAGGATCCAACTATAATCGGTTTATCTTTGTAATAGATTTGATTGATTAGTTGAGTAGATCGGCATCAAAACAATTCTTTGTGATTCAAAATATTGATTGTAAAATCTTGACAATTACTTTAGTAATTGTTATTGGATAGATATAAGAACCTGACAAAGGAGTTTATTCGGATAAACGGAAGAGCCTTTTGTCAAACTCATATCACGTTGATTGAAAAGAGTTGTTACCGAACAGATTTGTTGTTCCTTACTGTTTGGAATACGAACCAAAGGAATTGTTCCAAGTGCGTGACTTATTGCAAGTTCGAAGCGCAGGGACATAGACGGAACGAGGTGAACTATAGGTTTAGTTGCTTGGTCTCAACTATACGAAGTTGGTTTAGATTTTAAATATCGGCTTAATCCTGAGAGTATTCAATTCTGGACAAGGTCCCGAGGTTTTCTGTATTTGCGGTTTCCTCGTTAACAAAATCTTGTTGTGTCTTTTACTTTTCTATTTTCGCAATTATAATTTTTGTATCAAATTGAAGTCTTCAATTAATATTATTATTATTATTATTATTATAAAAGGGAGCCACTAAGGCATTTATTAATCAAAATCAATATTACAAGAGATGGTGGGTAGCCTAGCAACAAGTTGGGCACCAACACCTTTCTGAATAACAATTCCTAACCTATGAAAAAGAGAATTGCCTATCTTAAAGTTGGCATCATGTCCTACCATGCAATTCCTTAATCTCTTCAGGAAAGTTAATAAATCCTTACTAAGCTCGCCAAAAGTGGAGAAAGCCAAAACACCGAATCCATATCCGAGAGAAGTGCAAACATCTAAGTATTTAGTGTTCTTGCGAGTAATTTCTGCAGAAATGGCGTGACCTGGTACGAAGTGGCGTGACTTAGCACTGGTAAACGGAGAGACCCCAGTGACATCGAAACAAACATCCTTGCCATCTATCCAATTATAAACCATGATGTCCGCTGGCCGAAAATCCTTATTATTGATGACGCCCAAAGAAACCTCTTTTCTAGCCACAACCCCAGCTCTATAACACATGTCTGCCAGAATATCTTTTACTAAATCATGTCTGAATTTAAGCCCGACCTCGCTAGCACAATGGATAGCGTGGTCTCCAAAGATATCCATGAGTTTGCCACAACAGGTACATTTATTACCTTCCTCAAAAAGGGTTATAGCTAAACGATATTGTAAGACCGAGCTAAACTGCCTGGAACCAACTGCCTGGTTGAGCCCAGGAATAGGTATTGCCTTAAGGAAATCCATAGCATGATCAGATCTATTACATTGCCAAACAGTAGCTTCACGTGTAGAAAAAGAAAAGCGAGTAAGTACCTTTTCCCTGATAGCTCCAAAGTAGATAGCAGCCAATGACTTCATGTAATGAGGGGCGGCATCATTAATGTTGAAATCAGAGAGGGGGATCTCACAAGCTTGTGTGAAACTCTGTAAAGTAGTATGGAAACCAAGGCATAAGTCGGTTGTAGCAGGCAGCCTCAAAATAGAATTCTGCAAATGCTGGGTCTGTGCCTGAGATGCAAGGTAACAGTACTGCATAGTATCTGTCATAGTAAGAATACCCAGGCCACCATCTTTGATGGGGAGAGTGGCTAGTCGATGTTGTACTAAGCCAAAACCAGCCCCATCTCCGACTATAAGACGACGAAGATATCGCATAAGATAATCATCAAAGCGCGTGGCAACATTCTGAATCGCCTTGGGGAAGGTAGTGCGTAAGGCAAAATATAACCTCGAAACTCCAGTACAGTTGCGCAAAAGAAAAAGTTCACACTGAGGATCATGCAGCTCTTGAATCTTGTCAATGAGCTGAGAGGTTTTGTCAATCCTGTTCAGCACCACATTACTACAGAAGTTCATATCTAGGCTGACTGGTCCACCAAGCAATTTAACACCATATTTTGGCTTACCAATATTCGCAGGAAAGGAAGTATCGGAATCCCTTCTCGGGTCATAAGAGGGCCAAAATAGTTCAGTCTTCGAAATATTCAAATGTAACCCGTAGGCAGGACCGTCCTCTTGGAGAATCTTCAATGCCTTAGACACTTCCAAAGTGTCACCTGCGATGGTGCCATCGTCTAAATACCAGGCATGGAAATCCAAAATACAAGTGGATGCAATCTTCTCGATAAGAGGGTGCAAAGCTAAAGAAAAAAGAAGGGGACCAAGAGGGTCACCCTGCTGAACCCCTTGTGCCGAGGAGAGTAAGTGTTCCTGATAATATAGCCTGGCTTACCAATATTGGAGAATTTTTGTATTATTATTATTATTATTTATTATAACTAGAAGTAAAATACACAAACGTTAATTCATATTTACTTGATAGCAATCCTATTGTGTTTGGTTAATTCCGAACCTTTTATCAAGTAAACATACTTCGTTGTTGTATTGTCTCGATCTCGTATCCATAGACGATCATACAAAGTGTGAACCGATTAGTTGTACTATATCGACTCAGTCCATAAACAATCGCTTTCGGAGAAATGACTTAGAGGTGGAAAAGTTTTAGATTGAGGTATATTTGGGTACCCTCGTATTTTCACGATCTACTTAACTAATCAATCAAGGTTATCACAAAGATAAACCGATTATAGTTGGATCCCCAGCCGATCAAGTTTTGTGCACACCAAAGATTATGAACCCAAATCATAAATCTTATTCATTTTCAAATCTTCTTAGATCTTCAATAAACACCTGCACACAATCAACTTGAATCTCTTGTGATCAATCACGCACATAACAGAGTCTGTTAACAATGGATTATCACAAGACGTATTTAGATCTATAAACAGTCTAAAGATCCCCGTCGAAACTTCGATCTAGTTTGAGTGAATCTTATATCAGAAGAGAAGATTCTCAAGCATAAACAAACTAGGTGCAATCAAAGTTCAACCACCATTAGTCAATCAAATCAATCGAAAACTAATAATAACTGCAGTTATCTAGTTTCCCACCTAATCGTAAAGCTTCCCAATTCCAAAGAAGTCTTTAAAACGAGCGTTCGTAAGAGATTTCGCCTAATTAGGGTACTTTCCTCTCCGAATAGACGACTCCACCAGTAACAACACAACTAGGTAGTTTTGCTGGCTCTGAGGATTTTTATTTTTTTTTTAGTAGAAATATCAGTAAGTTCAATATTTATCTCTTATTTTTTTTTTCTGAATCATATAACTTTTATTAAATTAGTAAAATTGTTACTTCCCAATTACAAGGAAACTTAAACTTTCAAAGCGAAGACAACAAACCCATAAACTTGTTAAAGAACACGCCCATTAGTTAAAATACATCACTTCCTTTTTAAAATATATGAAAGTAAACTTCAACCAAATCTAAAGTATTCGACATCTGGAATTTCAACTCTTTGCAAACACTGAGGTCTCCCCATATGCATTTGTCGTTCTCCTGCAACTAATAATGCTCCCTTCTTTGCCATACAATCTGCAAAAAAATTAACCTCCCTGTAACAATGTTGATACTTAATCTGTTTGATATTTATTGTAGCCATATGTCATATGCCTTTTAGAAACCATGGTACTCTCCCCTGAGCAAATTTTGCAAGAACAGATTTTGAATCTGACACAATAATTATCTTCTGCATACTCCATTGAATTGCCAGCTCCAATGCACACATAATACCATAAGTTTCAGCTATATAATTTGAAGCAACACCAATACCTCCAGAGAGGGTACCCAACACCTGACAAGATGAATCTCTGACTACAACACCAAAACCTGCTACACCAGGATTTCCAAATGATGAGTCATCACAAGAAAACATTACAAAGTCTTGTTCAAGTGGTAACCAATGACATTTTTTAATATGCTGGAACCTGGAATGTCTAAACTAGAGCTGGCAAACAAGCCGAAACCCGCGGGTTAACCCGTGCCCGGACCGTGAAAACCCGAACCCGGACTGGCTGGTTTCTAAACAAGCCGGGTTAGGGTTGGAGAAATGGTGACCCGTCGAGAAACGGGTTAACCCGGCCCGGACCGTGAAACCACGGTTTAACCCGTGAACCCGCACTTCATACGTGTCTCCTCTCCTTCACTGGATTAATCGACCGAGAGGATAAACTCTCATTTATATTTTCTTCTTCTTCTTCTCGTTTCTTTCTTCTTCTCTTCTTTCTGTTTTTCACCTCTGGTGAATTCTTGTGAGGGCTCTGAGGTGGTGAGGTTGGGATAATTAGACAAGAGTCATGGGTTGTTGCTGGAGGTGGTGTTGTTCTTGGCTGAACAAGGAGAGAAGAGGAAATATTAAATCAGCGAAAGATATGAATTAGAGTTTATAGAGTTGGATGATGTTATGAAGATTTAGAAGATAAATTATGAAGTTATTGTTGTTGAAGATTCATGAGTAGTTTTTTAATTTAAGCTTTGAAGTTGATTCAGTGACGAATCATTGAAGAATCAATAGTTAGGGTTTTCTGTAATTGATCGAGAATTCAATTAAAGGTGAATAAGAAGAAGTTAGAAGATGAGTTTGTTTTTGATTGGTATTTGATGTAAATGGTGGAGTTATCCTGAAAAATTGATTAAGAAATTGCAGATTTAGGGTTCCTCATGTTCTTCCCCAATTTATAAATTAGAGTTTCTGAGGGTTGCTGATTATGAGACTCAGATCAAGACAGAAGAAGGGTAGAGTTGGTTTTGGTAGATGGTGGTGATCTTGAGATGAATTCTGAGTCAGGTCAGAGTAATAAGAATCTAATTCAATTGCTTGAGTTGGATTGGTTTGAGGTAATTATTCTTCTCAATCGAATTAGTAAAGTTATTTATATATGTTGTCGAGACTATGTGGTTGTTGATGAACCAGGATTTGAGATGAGTATTTAAGATATTGTATATATGTTGAACTGATACTTGGATGTGCATGTTGTTAGGTTGAACTGCAGTTATTAGCGCAGAACTGAAGTGAGTTAGTATTAGTAGTATGCCTGGTGTGATCGAATTACTAGTAGTATTGTTGAATGAGGTATGCCTTTGTTTGTTGATAATTCTAATTGAAGTATATATGGTCTTGTGGATGTAATTGCAGTTGTTGATGATAATTCTAATTGAAGTATATATTGTTGAATGAGGTATGCCTTAGTAACTCATATTTTTGCAATTTTAGTAAATCATTAGATTGATTGATTGTTTTATGCATTATTGCACAGTTTCTGTTTTACTCATTGGTTAGACGTACCATTAACAGAAGTAAATGTAAGACAATATGGATTGGTGGTGGCCAGACAAAGAAATTGATGTTCTTGTTTATCCTCAAGGAAGACGGTAAACCCTCAAATCCAAATTATGTTTGCTTATCTGATTTCTCTTTCTGAAAACATAGTGAATTAGCCACCGATTCTGCAATCTTTGATTATTGATCATCTTAGCATCTAAGCACGAGAAGAGGCTGAAAAGGTACGAGTTTGATGAACTTTATTGACATCATTAGTTTACGAAGAATTATAAATAAAAGACGTAACTAGAAAATTACTCACAATTTTATGAGATGGTTAATTGGCATTCTTCATTTGTTTGGTTTATTAATAGTTTCTTGTGCATTGAGATTGAGTTGAAATTCTTTACATACTTCTGCAGGCCAAAGAAGGTGATGGATCCACAACACTTTCAATGGTCAGTAGATCATCCTTCCCGTTTGCATTCCTTTTTTATTTAATTTTTTCCGCCTTAATTATGACCTACGACAAATTGCAAAAATATGAGTTACTGGTGTGATCGAATTACTAGTAGTATTGTTGAATGAGGTATGCCTTTGTTTGTTGATAATTCTAATTGAAGTATATATGGTCCTGTGGATGTAATTGCAGTTGTTGATGATAATTCTAATTGAAGTATATATTCTAATTGAAATTGATTTTCATCTCTGTTTTTATTTCTTTAAAGAGTGGAAGATGATTTGGTTAAATGGGATTGTTCTTGTTTGGAAAAAGGAGAGAAATAGAGAGCTATTGATGGCAGTAAGAGTTGGTGACTAAAATGGCAAGGTTCGTGCTTGGAGGGTGGTTGAAAAATTGTCTCAACAAAATCCCTTGTGATTTGAAGGAGCTAATGCACAGATTCTTCTGCAACATTTTTGTAGTATGTTTTAACTGGCAGTACTCAGTTCTAGCCATCACGGGGGTTGAACATCTAAAATGGTATTGCACCCTGAATTTTATTATCTAGTTTTGTAACTAAATGGTGTCATTTCTTGTAAAGTTATCTACTAATTCTAAAAGGGGTTGGTGACTGATTCTTTTATGTTTCCCGACTAACTATTTTTTTTTATTTTGTATATAAGTTGGCTCAACTGAGGGAAGAGTTGGTGTCCATCATTTGGATTTGGATGATTCTCAGCAAGAGAAAAACTTCACCTTCAAATGTATAGAATTCTTGCTGCGATTGAAGAAACGATGGGTTGAGCTGAAAATGGACTGATTAGATGTATGTTAGGTGTTATAGGGAAGGATTTGGAAGGATTTGTGTTTGCTTATTGTAATACTTGTGTTTGATCTTTATAATTTGTCCTAAATTAACTTAATTAAAATTTGATTTGATTTTTAATCTAACAAGCCGGGTAACCCGTGAACCCGCAAGCTTTACCCGTTACGGGCAAGGGTTGAAGAAATGACTACCCGTGAAGAATATCAACCCGCGGGTTTTGGCCCGTATTAACCCGAACCCGTGTAACCCGTAACAAGCCAGCCCCGGCCCGCCCGTTTGCCAGCTCTAGTCTAAACCCAACTGAAACTTTTCAATTATATCATTGTCATAGTTTTGATTCCACTTGGTACCAGTAATTCTCAATCCACCTTCATTCACTAATTTCATAACTCTGCACTTGAATCCTTGCGTATTAGGCTTAATGTCTTTAAAAAATCTCTTGTTCTTCTCAAATCACAGTTCTTTTAGAATAAGATAGGCTGCAAAGATCCAAACCTGTTTAATTAGTGTACTGCACTTAGAGGCACATTTCCATATGTCTTCAAAAGCTTTTGGCACTTTGAACTGAAATATAGAACATATCCATCTCCAAACTTCAGTACTGAAATTACACTCCCATAGCAAGTGATTCATACTATCTTGTTCAGTTTCACAAATGCAGCATCTTGAGATAATTTCGTATCCATTCTTGACTATATTTTTGTCATCAGTGTATATCCCTTGTATAAGCTTCCACACATTGCTAGCTACAGAAGGATGGAGAAAATATGTCCATAAGTACTTTGCCCAGTTAACTGACTGTTCCTTATGCCTTAACATGTTCAATGCCATTGAGATTGAGAATTCTCCTTTTAAGTTTCTTGTACATAATAGAATATCCTCACCTCCAAGGACTTCAGGCAATTTAAGATTATGAAAAATCTGATAAAGCTCATTATTATAAGTCCACCCACCATTTGACAAGATATCTGAAACTTTCAAGTTTATATTCTCAGTACATTAACTATGATGTTTAAATCTATCAAAAAGAGTGCCTTCTTCTATCTAATGATCAAACCAGACACAAATATTGTTTCCATTACCAATAATCCATCTTGTGTCTTCTTTAAGAGCTTATCATTCCCATTTTAAACCTGGCCAAACTGAAGATTTCTGCCACTTAGTGCTCCATTGACCATTTTTATCTTTGTATTTTGCATGAAGAAATAAAGCCCAATCACCTTGTGAATTGCTGATTTTCCACATCATCTTCATAAGGAAAGCCCTGTTAATAACAACAAGTCTTCTAATGCCTACTCCACCTTCACTAAAGGGAGTACAAACTTTTTTCCAAGAAAATTTATTGTACTTTCTTGTATCTCCATCTCATGACCAAAGGAAATTCCTCATGATTCTTTCGCAGTTTTTAATGACTGATGCAGGCCATTTATAAACTGCCATATTATAAACTGGAATACTGCTAAGCACTGACTTAATCAAAACTAATCTTTCTTGAAAAGACAGTAACTTACCTTTCCAGGAGGCTAAATTTATTTGCATCATTTCTACCATTGGCCATACAGTTGATACTTTTACCCTTCCAGTTGTAAGAATCACTCTAAGATACTTGTCAAGGAATGCACTTCTTTCCATCTGAATGATTTCATTTATCTGATTTTTCCTTAGATCTGAGGTGCCATCTATGAACAACTTGCTTTTACTCTTATTTATAATTTGACCTGAGATTTTTTTTGTAATTCTCAAGAAGTTTCATAAGATTTAAAATACTTTTCTTAGCACCATTAATGAAGATAAACACATCATCTGCAAAGAATAAGTGAGTTGGATGAATACCTTTTATTTCAACCATTGGACAAATTAAACCTTCTTGCACCATTTGAGATAATCTTCTGCTTAAATCTTCTTCCATTAACACAAATAAGATGGGAGACAGAGGATCACCCTGTCTCAGTCCTCTACCCACTGAGAAGAAACCACAAGGACCTACATTCATCATTACTGAGATTTTTGCAGATTGAAATAGAATATGAAGCTATTCACACTAATTTTTTGAAAAACCAAATTTCTTCAAAACTTGAAACAAGAATTCCCAGCTAACATAATCATAAGCTTGGGAAATATCCTGTTTTAGAGCTACATTTCCACATCTTCTTTTTTTAGTCATTTCATTCACCAATTCTGAAGCTAATAAGATTTGGTCTTGAACACATCTGCCCTTAACATAAGCTACTTATTGTGGAGAAACCAACTTGTGCATCAATGTACCCATTCTTGTAGCTAAAATTTTGGTAAATATCTTGAAACTGACATTAATTAGACCAAATGGTCTAAATTGATTTGGATTTCTTACACCTTCAGTTTTTGGAATAAGTACTAAAAAATTGGAATTTAGGCCTTTGGGAATGAATTTTCTTCTCCAGCAAAACTGAATGGCTTCAACTACATCTTGATTTATAACATCCCAGCATGCTCTATAGAAATAACCTGAAAAACCATCAGGTCCAGGGGCATTATCTTGATCCATATCAAATAAGTTTTTCTTAATTTCATCAGCATATGGAATTTCCTCTAACATCTCTTGGTCTTCTTTTGTTATTACCTCTAGTATGCCACTTAGCATATGCTCAACATTTTCCACTTCTTTTTACTTAATTTATTTTCAAAATGATTCACCAATTCACTCTGTATTTGCTTTTGATCAGCAATTATGTTCTCACTACCATCTTCCAATTTAGTTATCATGTTCCTTGCTTGCCTGATTTTAAGTTGTGCATGCAAGAAACCAGTGTTAGATGCTCTTTCTTTTATCCATTTAGTTCTAGATTTTTGTTTCAGAAAAGTGTTGAGCTGTACTTCTTTAGAATTACATAAGTTTGGGGCTTCCACTAAAGTGTTGAGAGCTGCTTCATCAAATGGATTATTATCAGAGTTGACCATTGCTTCTTGCACTTTTACTTCTGCCTCCTTAACTTGTACATTTATGTTCCCAAACACATTCTAATTTCAGTACTTTAGAATCTTTTTTAATTTTTTTAGTTTCTGTTGCAAGATAGAAGCTGGATCACCAACTATTTCTTCAGACCAGTATTTTTGTACCACTTCAATAAAATCTGGATGTGAAATCCACATCTTCTGAAACCTCATAGGAGCATTTTGTGGCTTAGGAATTTGAGCACCACCACCCAGCAAAGGAGCATGATCAGATGCAATTCTTAAACCCACTTATTAACTCCAACCTTCAAATTTTTGTAACCATAAAAGATTGAAAACTACTCTGTCAAGCTTGCATAAAATCCTTTTATTTCCATGTTGGCAATTAGACCAAGAGTGTTGAAGACCAGTACTAGGAGCTTGTATTAATTCACATGTATCTAAGCAATTATTGAAATCCATCATTGAAATTATATTTGGACTCTTACCTCCAATCTTCTCTTCAACTGAAGTAATAGCATTAAAGTCACCAATAGCTAGCCAGGGTCGATTCAAACTACTTATCATATCCATTTATGACCACAAATATCTTCTTTGAACAAGACTCACATGAGCATGAATACCAGATATAAGAACTCCACCAAAATCAACAGTTATCATTTGCCTTGACATAGACACTACTGTAGGATTAGGCAAATTCTTATTCCAAAAAAGCCATATATTTACTTTTTTATTTGAGACTGAATTATGAACCACCATGCTTTGCATACCAGGTAGATTCAATTTATTTCAAAATGAAGAAGAACAAAAAACTTTAGGTTCTGCAACCATACAACAGAAGGATTAAATTTATTTATTAGAGCCCATAATTTATTTTGAGACCTGGCTCTTCTAAGGCCTCTTAAGTTCCAATATAAAACTCTCATGGTTTGGATTGGAGGCCTTTTGTGCCTCCCTTTCCTTGGTTTTTTATAAAATTATACTTGCTGGGCAATTGAGAACTAGATGAAGCTGGATTAGTAGTTAACTGACCAGTTGTGATCTCTTTTCTCCTAAAATAATAGATGAAGATGGAGGTTTTTGAACTACTCTTGACCAAGAAGTTACAGGAATCCTTTCAGAAGAAACTGTACCATTCTTGCCATTAATGAACTTGACTTCACTTTTTTTTAAAGAATTTTCCTCTACCACTTTTAGATCTTTGTAGGAGTTAGCATTTCCTGTTCTTGTTTTTCACCACTAGCTTCCTCCACAATCATTTCTTCATCTTGTAAAGAACTAAATCTTCCATTTGTTATAAGAATTTCATTATCAGATGCAGGATTAACAATGTTAGGTGCTACTGGAGGAGGAAAAATATCAAAAGGTTCTTGAATATTGTTCACCTGAGGATTATCAATTGGTTTCTCCACACTCTTTGTAGGAGCAGTGGGATGATCCATGGAAGAATTATCCTGAAACCTGCATTCTGATAAAAAATGACCAACTATTTTGCATATAAAACAAAATTTTGGAAGATTGTTAAGAACAACACCTTGAGAAAAACTTCCATATTTTGTAATAACCCGTAACTTGTTTGGAATTGGATTTGCTAGATTTACTTCAACCAAAACTTTTGTAGCATATCCACTTGAGTACGTGAGAGTAGCTTCATCAACTTTAACAGGATTACCAACTGCATCACAAATAGTGAATAAAGTTTTTTCATCCCAGTGTTCTAAACTTAAACCAGGTAGAGAAACCCATACCAAATCATGAGAAGTTCTTTGATTTTCAGGTCTAAAATTAGGAATCCAATTACGAGTTCTCAACACTTGATCTTGAACATCCCATCCATAGTTTCTGATATAATTTTGATCAAACTCATTAGATAATTTGATAGTGAAAAAACCTTTACCCAAAGGAATTAAATGACAATCTCCTGTCAACTTCCACTGATTTCTCAGAATATTGCATCAACCAATTTAATTCGAAGAAAATCTAACCTACCAATCAATGAAAATTTCCATGATTCATACCTGTTATTATTGTTATCCTCAATCAAAGTAATCGAAGGACATTTTTCAGATGGTTCTGAGATGTTAACAACCCTAGAACCACTTGCAGAAATTTCTTTTGCCATATCACTTTCCATTATAATTATTGAAGATCCATTATTAAAAAACAATCTTGAAAGAAAAGACTATTTTCCACCTGATCATCTCTGGCTCTAAGGATTAATTTGCTTGAAATGCAAACTTCAATATTTACAGACCAAGGAAGTTTGGACACCAAGGAATTTCCGAAACCGTAAATATTATCAAGATATGCAATATATTTCCAAATTCGGTTTCCATAATTCCAGGAAATTCTTTGTCCAAATATTGACAGAAATATCAGTAGAAAATCTCCAATTAGTAAATGCATATTACTAATTTTTATTTTCTAAAGATATGCATTTTAATTGCTGGAAATTAAAAGCATATAAAACTCAAAACCTTAATTAAAAGATTCTCAATTTATTTCGATATGGGATCCTCCTTTAGCTATTAAGGAATATCTTTGAACAATAAAATATAAGAGTTACTCCACATGTTCAAAGTATGTCGACATCTTTACTTTGTAAAACCTTTTTTATATTTACAATCTCGGAACCGATTTGCCTCACTTCCAAACGAGTTTAGAATTGGTTCATCTGATTTCCAAGAACTATGTGATTGATCAAAAACATTCAATCACCATTCATGGGTTTAACGGTTATACCAAAACAAGTTTCGGTTCTACCTCCAAGTGGCTACTAGGATCGGTCACATTAGTTTCCAAAATGTTAGAGCATAGCTCAGTTGACCCACCAAGCGTTGGTATGTCAAGTTTGGTTGTCATATTTTAGTGAATCAAAACTCATGTTAAGAGTCGCTTGATTATGTACTAGAGTCAACTTCGTATAGGTTATCTTGAAAGTATTAGGATAATGAGACTTTACAAGTATTGCGAAGACTTGAAGATGTGAAGAAGCAAGGATCTACAACGACAACATCATCCTTCTACTTGAGGTTAGTGATATTTGCCTTGAACTGTTTCATTCCCTTACGTATCTTTCAAGTGGTGCATATTAAAAACAAAACTGTGAAGCATGTTTTAACTATAGATAGACATAGTATTAAGGAATACAATACGAGGTTTATTGGTTACCATTAAACTTTGTAGATAAGACATCGCCATAATCATTTGAATGCTATTGTGATTATGTATGGGTATCAGGTGAGGATTTCATCCTAGGGAACAATGTTCACATGTGTTCCAAGGAAGTAAATTCATGAAGTTGGTTTATGAATCGAAAAGGAAATCGCTAGATGTTATTGGTATTGTTATTCATTACATATATTTTGAACAACCAATATGTGTGATTAGTATAATCGTTCATGACTTGTTTGTGTTCTTGGTAAAACTATTCACAAAGGCCTGACTTATGTATTGGTATGACTTTTATTAGTGAAACCGATATTAAGTAATCACCTGAGATGGTATGATCGAGTTTTTGATTTTATGTCTGACCAAATCTGGGAAAAGGGGAACCGATCCTAGTAAGAGGTGCAGTACATCAGAAAGGGGAATCGACCCTTGTATAAGGTGCATCAGGTTTATAGTAGAAAGAGGAACCGATCCTATGGACATGTGCAACACATTCAAGTTAGAGACCATATACATGTGGGGAACCGATCCTAGTACCTAGTCAACCGAATTTTGGAAAGCTAGTGTGACTATGCATAATACTCACATGGAGGTAGAACCGAAACTTGTTTTGGTAGAACCGTTTACACCCATGTTTTGTGATTGAATATTATTTGATCAATCACATAGTTCTTGAAAGTCAGATGAACCAATTCTAAACTTGTTTGGAAGTGTGGCAAATCGGTTTCAAGGTTGTAAGTATGAAAGAGGATTTACAAAGTAAGGATGTCGACACACTTTGAACACGTGTTGTGAATGTTTATATTTAATTGTTCAAAGTTATTCCTTAATAGCTAAGGGAAGAGAATCCCAGGATCGAAACATAAATAAGTTAAGAATATTTTAATTAAGGTTATTAATTTCATTTTTAGGAAAATAAGAATTAGTAATGTGCATTTACTAATTAGAGATTTTCTGAGAGATTTCGATCATTAATTTTGGACAGAGCATTTCCAGGAATTATGGTAACCGAATTTGTGCTTTAATGAATATCTTGAGAATATTTTAGGTTTTGGAAATTCCTTGGTGTCCAAACTTCCTAGTCTATAAATACTTGAAGTTTGCATTTATAGTAAACTAATCCTTCGTAACAGCAAACTACCTCTTGTTGTGCTGCTACTGGTGAAGCCGCCTATTCAGAGAGGAGAGTAACCTAATTAGGATAAATCTCTTACGGCCACTCATTTTAAAGTCTTCTTTGGGATTGAGAATCTCTATTAGTACCGTTGGTGGGAAACTAGATAATTGTGGTTTATCTTTTGTTTTCATTGATTTGATTGACTAACGGTGGTTAAACTTTGATTGCACCTAATTTGTTTATGCTTGAGGATATTCTCTTCTGATATAAGATTCACTCAAACTAGTTCAGAGTTTCGACAGGGATCTTTAGACTGTTTGTAGTTCTAAAGACAATCTTGTGATAATCCATTTTTAACAGACTCCGTTCTGTGCGTGATTGATCACAAGAGATTGAAGTTGTTGTGTGCAGGTATTTATTGAAGATCTAAGAAAATTTGAAGACAAAGAAGATATTGAAGATTTCTGATTTGGGGTTCATAATCTTTGGTGTACACAATACTTGTTTCGGTAAAAAGAGGATCCAATTAATAATCGGTTGTATCCTTGTGATAGAATTGGATTGATTAGTTGAGTAGATCGGAATCAACATAATTCTTTGGATTAAGAGTGTTTATTGCAAAATCTTAGGGATTACTTCGGTAATTGAACATAAGATCTAAGGACCTGACGAAGGAGTTTATGTTAAGATAAATAGAAGAGATTTTGTCTGACTCATATCACTTGGTTGAAGAGAGTTGATACCAAATAGATTTGTTGTTCCTTTACTGTTTGGAATACGAACCAAAGGAATTGTTCCAATTACGTGACTTATTTATAAGTTTGAGGCATGGGAATACATACGGAACTAGGTGAACTATAGGTTTAGTTGCTTGTACTCAACTATACGAAGCTAGGTGTAATTTTGTGTAGCGGCTTAATCCTGAGAGTATTCAATTCTGGACGTCTGCATTTGCGGTTTCCTCGTTAACAAAATCTTGTCGTGTCATTTACTTTTATTTTCCGCATTATAATTGTTTTATTATAATTAAAGTAAATTACACAAACGTTAATTCCTATTTACTTGATAAGTGAATCATATTGTGTTTGGTTAAGTCCGAACCATTTTATCAAGTAAACATACTTCGTTGTTGTATTGTCTCGATCTCGTATCCATAGACGATCACACGAAGTGTGAACCGATTAGTTTCATTGTCTCGACTCAGTCCATAGACAGGCTCCATTGTTGTGTCTTTGACAAATGACGTTTCTTCTGATTTTCTTATTCGTAACATTGAATTATTGGATGATGTGGCTAATGATTTAGGGCTTGTGCAGTTGTCCTGTGAAGAAGAGCATAAAAAACGACTTGTGTATGACTTATGAAAGGTTGAATTTTCTGTATACATTAATAATTCTATGCATGAAAATGATTTTGATATGTCTGATTCCCTGCCTAAGTCGCAATATGATGTTTCTTCTGGCAATCCTATGCATGAGATAATTTTTTTGGATAATCATGATTCTGAACTGGGGCTTGCTGGTTTGTTCTTTGAATGTGAGCATGCTGCACTTATAGATGACTTAAGAGATGTTAATATAACTGGTAATAATGGTACGCTTGATCTCATCCACATGAGCAACTTAGCCGTGCCTACCTTCCTGCCAAAGTCACAAACTAAAACTCCCCCACTCAACCTAGATTCTGTTTGTAAAGAGATTTTAAAACCAACTTTTCTGAGAGTACCTAATCTAGGACTGGAACTGTGTGCCTCCCAAGTCCTCTTGGACCATTTTGCAGCTAAATATGATACATGTGATGAGCCACAGTTGGAATTTATATCTTATCCTGTCCCTAACAAAGTCCACTTTGAATTAGATCTTGTGCATGCAACACCCCTAAAATTGCAAGATTTTGTGCTTAAAAACACATCTGTTGACAACTTTCGGTTTGGGGGTAACTCGTTTACATATGCAGCCTTACTTGTACTCTCATGTTATATATGTGTAAGGCTGTTGATGTGTCTGCGTATCATTTTTTGGGTTGATTCTCAGTTCTTTAGGTTGTATGTGTATGGTGAAGTTTTGTTGTATATAATCCAGCAGGTAATGTTTCAGTTGAATCTTCTTTTTCTTTTGTATATATTGTGTTAATCCAATGTGATCTTAGCTGAAAAATGTTGGATTCCATCTGTGAATAATGGAGTTCAGTTCTTTCTTTCGTCGAATCTGGTAATCTTGCTCCTTTTCTCTACTCAAGATTGTTGTAATGGTATGGTGTAGTTATAATTCAGCTCATATTTAGAAAAATTGAGGACATTGTTTAGTTTAGGTTTGGGGGTGAAAAGTAAATACCATATATATGATTGTCACTATGCTATAATTGGATATGAACTCTGCAATGTTTTAAAAATAAATGAAAAATGAAAAATTGAGCTCATTTACCTTGATTTATGATACATGTGCATGTATGATATCTTAGGGTTCTTAGTCTAGATGATGAGGCACCCCTGATTCTAGCACAATTTACATGTGATATAGAAAATTTGCACATGCACGATCTACCGAGCGTATATAACGTCGGTGTTTCATAGGTTAAGTAGGCTTCCAATCATCTAGAATACTGAATTAGACTTGACTAGCTTGTTCTTTGGTTGGCTGGGATAGAAGTTGGAGGTTACATTAAGAAAAGCAACCATTGAATTTCACCGGGTGCATCAGAAAAGGATACCTCTTGTTAAAAATGTCATGTAATGTATTTTTCTGTCTTTGTGTAAAGTTTGTTGGCTGGGATAGAAGTTGGAGGATACATTAAGAAAAGAAACCATTGAATTTGACCGGGTGCATCGGAAAGGGATACCTCTTGCTAAAAATGTCATGTAATGTATTTTTTTTGTCTTTATATAAAGTTTGTTATGTCAATTTGCGTTTGTATCTCTCATTATTCCAAAATCAGTTGAAAAGAAAAAAAAAAGAAAATCAGAAAAAGAAAAAAGATTATCAGTTGAAAAAAAGAGTTGTTATTTGTTGTTTGTTTCAAATAGTCTCTTTTTAATTATGTTCTCAAGCCGTAAACATGAAGTAAATAGGCAGTCAATGTTCCTTTTTGTATATATGAATGTAAATAGTTTTGTAATAAAGCAACGGAGGGTGTAGCTGTCGATGTATAACGCGGGTAAACTGAAATATCACCAACTCTGAAGGTGAACATTCACAATTCTCGTAAAGCCGGATAGCTAGCTTGGCTTTGAATTCAGTTTTTAGCCTAAAAACTATACCTTAGTAATTGGCAGTCATAACTTCCTACAGTAAATCATTCTCTATGCATGTCCAAGGTGATACACTTTAGACTCTTATCTCATATCTTTAGTTGTTTCAGCTAGAATTGTGCCTTTGAAATCTAGATTGACATATTCAATTATTGTGAGCTAAAACTAAAATGCAGGTATCACTTTCATGGAATCTCAACTTATATTTTGTCCTAGAACTTCGTGGGTATGTTCTAAGCAAACCCTCACGAGACTTCAACTCGTCTACTAGGGACACTTAGTGGTTTAAAAGGCTTATTGCATTCGCTAAATGCAATCGACAGACCATCAACAGTAGTATAGGTAGGATTTCTTTAGTTTTTTGTTTTACTTGTGGACGAGCAAAATTCAGATTTGGGGGTATTTGATAGGCACCTATATTGTAAATGCTTCTATCATTTTGTAGGTGTTTACGGTATCTTGTTGCACTAATTGCCAATATTTGTGCCAAATTGTGTATTTTGTTTTTCTTGTTCATTGCGAGTAAAATATGTGGTAAATGTTCCTGATTTGTATTTTGTAATTCTAGGGGAATGGAAAGAATGGTTTGAACATGAAACATACACAAAGTGAAGCTGCAATGCTTTGTCGAGCTAGATGTCAAGTCTGCTTTAAGAAGATACGTGCAATGGAGACGGCAGTCGGGATACGAGCAGATTTATGAAGTGAATGAGACCAGTAGAGAACAAGAAGTTCAAGAAAAACAAATATCTGATCTTGAAATAAAACAATGGGCCGAAGTGCCGAGCTCAAATACATGGAAACGAAATTAAGCCCAAGGTTCACTCTTGAATAGCCGAACAAGGTATTCATGCCTCATTCCTAAACTATTTTCCAATCTCATTACAAAAACAAAGTGTTCTCTGCGACTGTGTGCTTCTCCCCCAAAATTCAGTCACCTATCTTTTTCTTGTTACTCGCTTCTGCCGGCATATCACATCAGTCCGTCTCATCCTCTCAGATTGTCAACCCATCATCTTGACATAAAACACTCTCCCAATTTCATACAATTGTCGGCATCATACTCGAACCCTATACCTATTTTACCCTATTTTTCTGTTTCTAAACCTATTCCTCCATCCACTGTAAATCATCACTTCATAATAACCTAGCAAGTAGGTAGGGTGGCTTAGTCAGAACACAAGATAAAAGAAGAGATGTTGATTGATTCTCTCTATAGTACCAACAATGGAAACAGAGAAATGACAGCAATAGGGTGTCAGTGAAGAACAAGAGTAGCAGGATTTTTCTAGTTGAAGGTCTGAAATCTGAATTCCTTGCAAGACCTACAACATCAGACCGTTTGCAAAGACAATAGGGTGGTTGTGCATCAGTGATGAGTCTCAGAAACATCAAATCCCTAATTTTCTGATTGTAATTAATTTGTTAAAAATAGGGATTGATTTTGGGGAGAAGTCTTGTATAAATAGGGGGAATTTTCAGTTTGTAAGGCAAGCCAGGAGTAGCCGGTGCAAGTGATTGTAGTTTTAGGTTTCGGGTTTATTTCAATGTTTGTTATGTTCTAAAATCTCTGTTAGGGCAGAGATGAAACCCTTTAATAATTAGAATTCTATTATTTGATTTTACTTGTTCTTCTTCATGGAATTTTATTGATAAACATGTCTTAATTTCTGAATTTTGCCAATTTGCTTTTACCTTGTATGTCAAGCATCCAAGGTAGTTTGGTTAACTCTTTGTCAAATTCAAGTCTATGTGAACTGATTTTAGTTCAATCTTTGATTTCGTGTGCCTTAAAAAAAAAGTAATGCTAGGGATTGACATATTAGCCGAGGTTAAGTCATATATGTGTACAAGTGATTATATCACATCTTCATGGTAGCTTGAGGCTAGCATCTCTATAACTCCTTGATTAATGGAGAACTAGTATATCAAATTAGAGATTCTATGCGTTTTGAGGGTGGATTCAAAGCCCTAGTTTACCATTTATTGCTCTGTAATCTTATTTCTTTTCTATAATCATCCATCACTTTGTCGTTTCAACGCAAACAAAACCTGCTTTTGGTTACTCTTTGTTCTAAGTTAGTTGTAGTAAGACCATAGCTTCAACTCTACACCCACCAACTCCCTGTGGATCGACTTGTGCTTGCCCTGTGTTGCATATCGATATTGTGCACTTGCAGTGTAATACAATTGTAGGTTTCCACAACCTACTAATAACACCTCTCAATTAACAAGCGATCAAATAAAACTAAACAAAAACAAAACAAATCACAAAAAAGGACATTCATTCTATTTATAGATATTTGTGAAGTGTAACACATTGCAAAAGTGGCATCAGTTTCATTTAAAAATAGAACCAATGGATAACAGCTTTTCGAAATTCTCGTTGTCAGTAAGAACTGACTGATAAGCTGCAGGAACTTCAAATTTATCTACTGAACATGTCAACCCCTGCTGTGAGTACAACACCATGGACCATCCCTCGTCATAAATATCCTCCGAGTAGAACACTTGAGTTGCTTCAGATGCAAGGATAAACGGCTCATCAGACACTCTATCTTTGCTTTTCATCTTTGACAAGTTGACATTTATAACATTTGAAATTTCATCAACCTTACATGCATTCTTATCTCCAACACTAACCCAATCATAATAGAAAATAGTTTCTTCAAACTCTATGTGATTGAAGATGATAATCTCTTTAATAACTCCGTAATAAGTTATTTCTGCTTCCTTGGTCGACTTCGCTTTCAATCTTGTAATAGTATTCATTGACACGCCACTATTATGCGATAGATTCTTCGCCTCACAACCTAGTGTGCTAAAAGTAAAGCCATTGACTTGGTATTTCATGTATGATCGTGCCTTGAAGAGAGGTCCTTGTACGAGTCTCCACAGTGTTGAATCCGTCTCTTTGGCTTTTATAAACTGTAAAAGAGCATGTTGGAGTTAGTATCACAACCAAAACCATAACAAGTTGTACTGAAAGCTTTAGGATAGCATGTTACCTCTTCGCGCAACCATACATGAAAACTCTTTGAGGTCTGTTGACCATTAGACGTGTCGTCGTTAACATACGAATCATACTTCCTACAACCAAATAAAAATACTACCAAATGATGCAAATATCTTAATCAAACAACAACTCAGGGTGCACTAAGTGAATACTAGCATATCACACAACAATTATGAACATTGAACAATACTAAAAGCAAAAAAATGATGTATTACTGAAACTGCTATGAGCTTAACTAGAAAAACATTGATATTTCTCCAAATAAAACCAAATACATAGTTTATCTCAATCCTATTGCTTAACTGGATAAACATTGATACTTGAAGGACAAAAAAAAATCATAACTCTAGCATACTACACAACAATTTTAAATTCACATTGAAGCAATAAAGTTTACCTTCGCCAGTCATCTATGTCAACATTCTTAGATAGGATCCAGCTGCGACATTGTTCAAATTGTACTTGAGTTAAAGTCATACTCCTTCCAGTACTTAGAGGCATCTCATCGACAAACTCATAGTCATCATCCAAAAATGCCCGTCAAGTATGTTTATAAGTATCATCACCATCATCTAACATGCCATCCATAAGAAATAAGCTAGCTTCTCGCAACGAATACCCTCTTACAATACCTCCTTCAATGTATCTTCAATTGCGCACCAACCCTTCAAAACCTTTCATTAACTTACAAACAAAAGTAATATGGAAAAATTGTTAAAGTAATATGGAGAAAAATGTTAATGTCAATTCAATAATGCAAATTCTCAAATTATAAATTAGAAAACAAAGTCAGGTGGGTATTTACCTCTCAAAGGGGTACATCCACCTAAATCTGATTGGACCGTGGATTAAACTTCATCCGCCAGATAAATTATCAGGTGAATACTAATGACAAAAAAGGATGGAGGAAAGTATTTTTCTAGTACAAACATCGCTTCTAAAAGACTGGCTTTCTCTTGCAAAAGATGGCCTCTGTTAACAACCTTCGCACATAAGATATTGAAAAATAAACTAATCCATAGATGAGCAACTCGCAGATATTTAGGAAATGAAGTCGTAGTATGAAAAAGTAGTGGAAACAGAGGCTGCATCGTAATATGGTAGTCATGAGACTTGAAATTCTTCAGCTCCGGCAGGGCCGGCCCTGGGGAAAGCAAAGCCTTTCTTCGACGCAGCAGGGCCGGGAGGGCAGCAAAATTTTGGGGTTTAAGGAAGGGGTCTTATGTTTAAGATAGAGCATAATTGGTGTAAATTGTTATTATAAGTTAAAATGGGGACATATTTGTAAGAGATTGAAGGGGAAAAACATAAATAAGAAATTATCTTAGTGACACCATCCAGTAGAAATCAGAACCAAAATTTTACCTTAATGGTTTTCTCTTTAAAATCTTTTACTTAATTGTTTCCCCCTCCCTTTTACTACCGGGAGTCTGTAAGTGCCGTCAAACACCATTAATTGAATGGTAAGTGAATGATTAACATCATAGATTATCCATTATACTTAATCATAATGCATATTCTATTTCTCTTTTCAGTTTTCCACGCCTTCAACCATATGATGTTAGTTATCCAAACTATATTTTTAGGACAACTAGGAATCGGTGATGGTGTTCTAAATTGTTATTTGAAACTGAATGAATTTTCGTGTTATTGCTTTCTAAATCACAATATATTATATGTAAAATGTTAAGAAATTTCTGCTGCTTTTGAGAAGTATCTAGGTACTTGATAGATGTATATGTGTACAAACTTAAATGTGTCAGACATATATTTCCTTATTCGATACATGATAGGTGTTTTTCCGTTTTACGTTCGCTTCAAGTTTTATACTCTTTGTGGGTTATAGACAGGATGCGTACATAATCGGTTAATTAAGCTGCTAATATTAGCACTGATACATGTAAAACCACCTTTGCATTGCTAACATCTGCAAAAGGTATGAGGATCGACATGGCAACATTTTTACCTCCGCTTCGGGGCAGCCAAATCTCAGGGTCGCTGAGCTCTGGTGGACTTATACCAATGTTGTTGCGAATATTGGTACAAAAATTTGAAGGCACCTTTAAATTCTTCAAAACTGCACAGAAAACAATTTTTATCCATCTTTCATTGTTGTTTTACCCGCCTTGTCATCTACTTTCAACCATAACCACTTTTCAATCCCCATAGCTTCCATATATTTACGTGCACTATGACCATCTTTTGACTTACTATTTCCCAATATAGTTAAACAATGTGCTTAGTTATATTCTTATCGGTATGCATAACATATGTACAATGTCGGACTATATTTTTTCCCCAATATGGCAAATCATAAAGAATAGACCTTCGATAAAATAGCAAGTGATCTGAAATTTCTTCACCTACATCCCCTTTAGCTCATCTTTTACGTTTTTTTGATGGTGTTTTTCCCTTACCCTGTTTGGTTTTTAAATTAGATAGCATTTCTTGAACTTGCAATCCTGTTAGTAGCCATGGATCTTTACCGTGTTCTACTCCACCGAAGTTTGTTTTATCATCTCTAAACTTGTGTCTGGATGATAGCCATCTTCGATGTCCCATATAACACAACTTCTTACTATACGGCAGCCACTCAGCAACTGTTTCTTCTCCACAAGTTGGAAAAGCTAAATACCCGTGAGTTACACATCCAAAAAGAATCCCTCATGCTGGAAAATCATGAATTTCCCATAACAACCTAGCTCTCATCAGAAATTCAGAATTGGTGAAGCTGTCAAAAGTTACAACACCTTCATTCCATAACTCATTCCCGTTGACTCTTCGGCATGGTATACTATAAAACCTTTTCAGCCTTGCAATTATTGGAAAATGTCTCAACGTCTTATGCGCAACTTGAGTAAGTTTGCTCTCATCATTGAAAACTCTTACATTCCGAGGTTCTTGACATACATGACACTTCAGCAGTGAACTATTATCCTTCAAATACAGTATACAATTATTTACACAAGCATCGTAGGTTACATAATCCATCCCCAGCTCTGGAATCATCTTCTTGATATCTGTAAACTTACATGGAAGGGTGTTTCCTTCGGGAAGCAACTCTTTCATCATTTCTAACATTGAAGTAGTACCATTACATGAAATCCCATAATGAGTCTTTATGTTGTCCATTTTCGCTGCGTATAATGTTGACTTTCTTTTAGTACATGTAGGATATAATGGTTCTCTTGCCCGCTCAGCCGCTGGTCTCTTTTTCTTACAACACCTGCTGGTTCCGACATTTTCATCCATATCCATCTCTGCTCTAACATTATCATCCACATCCAAACTTGTTGTAACATTCTCATCCACATCCACACCTGCTATAACATTCCCATCCACACCCACACCTGTTGTATCCCTATGTCTTGACCGTGCTTCTTCTATTGAACTTTCCCCATGGTGACGCCATATTGTATACGCCAAAAAATACCATATTTGAGCAAATGCAAAGATATCTCACTAAGTGAAACTAAACTTTTACCATTTATACAATGTCGACAAGGACATGAAAATATAGTCCTCTCACCACCATTATTCTTGGAAAACGGTATAAATGATCTCACACCTTGTACGTATTCAGTAGACTTACGGTCACACTTCATCCATTTCTTGTTCTCATTAGATGACATACTACCCTTCAAAATTGACTTTGCAAGATCAAACCAAGTACTTAGTCCTAGTGGTAGAGTTGACAAGGCCCTCAAGTTAACGACAGGAACATTCTCTCAAAGAAGAGAGGATGAGCTACAAGTAACTTTTGTTAAACACCACTAGGACTACTATCATCATGCTCACAGAGAATCAATCAAGATCAAAAGAAGACTTACAAAATGAAAAGACGAGGGTACCCAAATACACCACAATCCTTTTGTTTTCAACCTATAAGTCCTCTTACCGAAAGTGATCGTCTATGGACAGAGTCGAGACAATACAACTAATCGGTATTCACACTTTGTATGATTGTCTATGGATACGAGATCGAGACAATACGACTACCAAAGTGTGATACTTGATAATAGGTTCAGACTTAATCAAAATCTATAGGATCACTATCAAGTATATCGGAGTTAACGTTTGTGTAATTTACTAGATTATATAAAGAAATATAATTGCGGAAAAAAAGTAAATCACACAGCAAGGTTTTGTTAACGAGGAAAACTGCAAGTGCAGAAAAACCGCGGGACCTAGTCCAGAATTGAATACTCTCAGAATTAAGCCGCTATACAAAATCTACACCAACTTCGTATTGTTGAGACCAAGCAACTACCCCTAGTTCACTTAGTTTCCTCGGTATCCCCGCGCTTACGACTTCGAAGGTCACGCACTGGTATAATTCCTTTGGATTGTATTCCAAACAGTAAAGTAACAACAAATTTGTTTGGTAACAACTCTATTGATTCTTTCAAGATAAAGATATCTCAAGTCATACGCAAAGGCTCTTCTGTTTATCTAATAAACTATTTTGCCTGGTTAGACAAATCCATCCAATAACTACAAAAGCAGTTAAGTTTAGATTCACAATCAATCAATATAGATCTCAACGAGAAACTATAAAGTGATGCCGATCTCAGGAAACTAATCAATCGAATAAATTCGATTGTGGTTAGATCCCAGCTGATCAAGGTTTGTGCACATATAAAGATATGAGAACTCAATAAGAAATCTTCTTCGTCTTCAAATTTTCTTTAATCTTCTATAATAACCTGCACAACACCATTTGAATCTCTTGTGATCAATCACACATAGAACGAAGTCTGTTAACAATGGATGTCTTTAGATCTACAGACAGTTCTAAAGATCCCGTCGATACTTTTATCTAGTTTGAATGAATCTTATATCAGAAGAAAAGATTCTCAAGAATAAACAAACAAGGTGCAATCAAAGTTTAAACAACCGTTAGTCAATCAAATCAACCGAAAACTAATAACACTGCAATTATCCAGTTTTCCACCAACGGTACTTGTAGAGATTCTTGATCCCACATAAGTCTTTAAACGAGCGGTCATAAGAGATTTCACCTAATTATGATACTTTCCTCTCCGATTAGACGGCTCCACCAGAAACAACAAGAACTGAAGTTTGCCTGGCTCTTAGGATAGTTTGCTAGAAATGCAAACTTAGGTATTTATATACCAAGGATGTTTAGGCACCAAGAAATTTACAAAACCAAAAATATTCTCAAGATATGCAATGAATAGCAAAATTCGGTTTTCCTAATTCTAATAAATACTTATCCAAAATTTCCGAAATCTCTCAATATAAATCTCCAATTAGTAATTGCACATTACTAATTTTTATTCTCTAGAGATATGCATTTAATTGCTGGTAATCAAAGCATATAAAACCAAAAACCTTAATCAAAAGATTCTCAATTTATTTCGGCAGAGGATCTCCTTGAGTACTAAGGAATATCTTTAAACAATAAATGATAAGAGTTACTGTACGTGTTCAAAGTATGTTGACATCTCTTCATTGTAAATCCATATTCATATTTACATGGATTTACATTCTTGGAATCGGTTATACCACACTTCCAAACAAGTTTATAATTAGTTCACCTGTATTCCAAGATAACTATGTGATTGATCAAATATCAAATCACATACGTGGGTTCAATCGGTTCTACCAATCATTAAGATATGTTATACCTCAATATGTAAATACTTGTGATCGGCCACACAAGTTACCAGGACCGGTTACATCAGTTACCAGGATCGGTTACCATATTCCCATGGTATTGCTTGTGATCGGTTACACCAGTTACCAGGAACGGTTACACCAGTTACCAGGACCAGTTAACAATTACAAGGATCAATTACACAATAATCCGTGATCGGTCTCACCAAAAACTAGGATCGGTCACACCAATTACAAATATTGATCATACCATCTCATGGTGATTACTTAGGATCAGTTACAAAAACTAGTCATACCAAATCATAAGTCAGGCATCGTGATTAGTTATACCAAGATACATAACATAGTTACGATCGGTTTTACCATCTCACACATATTGGTAATCCAAAGATTGTGCAATGAATAACCGTACCAATAAGCCTAATGATTTCCCTTTCGATTCATAAAACAAGTTCATGAATGTACTTCCTTTAAAAGAATGTAAAACATTATTTCCTAGGATGAAATCTTCACCATAACCCATTCACATAATCATAACAGTATATACAAGATTATGTCGATGTCGTATCTACGAAGTTCAAAAGATAAGCGTTATACTTCGTAGTCTAATTTCCTAATACTATGATCATATAAATATGACCATGTCACATCATTAGAGTATTATACAATATGTACAGTATATACAGCCTCGCAGTTATGTTTTCAATAAAGCACGACTTGAAAGATACGTTAGGAATAAAATAGTTCGAGTCAATATTACTAACCTCAAGTGGAAGGATGATGTCGTCGTCGTAGTTTGTTACTTCTTCACATTCTTCAGGTATTCAGAGTAATACTTGTATGTCTCAACATTCTTAGACTTTCTAGTCTAACCTAAACGAAGTTGACTCTAGTCTATAATCAAGCGACTTTAGATGAGTTTTGACACACTAAAATATGACAACCAAACTTGACATACCAACGCTTGGTGAGTTTAACCAAGCTATGCACTAACACAAAACTTACCAAGTTCATTTCATACAAACTTATAAAAATTTCTAAGTTCACAAATTAAACAGAATAGTCCTGGTGGTTCAGGGTTGCCGAAGCCCTGTACATTAACGACAACAATCTTCTCTTAGAGATGAGAGAATGATCCATAATTTCACCACTAGAATTATAATCATCATGCTCACTGAAAATCAATCCAGAACAAAACAGACTTACAAACTTCTTAAGTTCAATTCATAAAAACTTGTAAACAAAACATAATAACTATTTACATTGATGTCTGAAAATACGAGGGTACCCAAATATACCTCAATCTAAAAATTTTCCACCTATAAGTCCTTTCTCCGAAAGTGATTGTCTATGGACTTAGTCGAGACAATAAAACAAATCGTTTCACACTTCGAGTGATCATATATGGATACGAGTTCGAGACAATACGACAACAAGATAACTTGTGTGATTGACTATGGATACAAGATCAAGACAATACAACAACGAAGTATGATTACTTGATAATAGGTTTGGACTTAACCAAACAAAATAGGATTTCTATCAAGTAATTAGGAATTAACATTTGTGTATTTTACTTCTAATTATAATAAAAACGATTATAATTGCGGAAATAGAAAAGTAAAAGACACAACAAGATTTTGTTAACGAGGAAACCGCAAATGCAGAAAAACCCCGGGACCTTGTCCAGAATTGAATACTCTCAGGATTAAGCCGCTATACAAAATCTAAACCAACTTCGTAAAGTTGAGACCAAACAACTAAACCTATAGTTCACCTAGTTTCATATGTATTCCTACGGCTCCAACTTGTAATAAGTCACCCACTTGGAACAATTTCTTTGGTTCATATTTCAAACAGTAAAGGAACAACAAATTTGTTCGGTAACAACTTTTTTTAAACAAGTAATATGAGTTTGACAAAAGGCTCTTTCGTTTATCCCAATAAACTCCTTTGTCAGGTTCTTAGATCTATCTATCAATACAACTACCAAAGTGATTGTCTAGATTTTGCAATCAACACTCTTAGTCACAAAGACAATATATTGATGCCGATCTACTCAACTAATCAATCAAAATTATCACAAATGTAAACCGATTATAGTTGGATCCCCAGCCGATCAAGTTTTGTGCACACCAAAGATTATGAACTCAAACAAGCAATCTTCTTTGTTTTCAAATCTTCTTAGATCTTCAATAAACACCTGCACACAATCAACTTGAATCTCTTGTGATCAATCACACACATAACAGAGTCTGTTAACAATGGATTATCACAAGACGTCTTTAGATCTACAAACAGTCTAAAGATCCTCGTCGAAACTTCGATGTAGTTTGAGTGAATCTTATATCCAAAGAGAAGATTCTCAAGCATAAACAAACTAGGTGCAATCAAAGTTCAACAACCGTTAGTCAATCAAATCAATCGAAAACTAATAATAAACTGCGATTATCTAGTTTCCTACCAACGGTACTCGTAGAGCTTCCCAATCCCCAAGGAGTCTTTAAAACGAGCGGTCGTAAGAGATTTCGTATAATTAGGTACTTTCTTCTCCGAATAGACGGCTCCACCAGTAACAACACAACTAGGTAGTTCTGCAGGCTCTGAGGATTAGTTTACTTGAAATGCAAACTTCAATATTTATAGACCAAGGAAGTTTGGACACCAAGGAATTTCCAAAATCGAAAATATTCTCAAGATATGCAATATATTTCCAAATTCGGTTTTCATAATTCCTGGAAATGCTCTGTCCAAATATTGACCGAAATCTCAGTGGTAAATATCCAATTGGTAAATGCACATTACCAAGTTTTATTTTCTAAAGATATGCATTTTAATTGCTGGAAATTAAAAGCATATAAAACTAAAAACCTTAATTAAAAGATTATCAATTTATTTCGATCCGGAATTCTCCTTTAGTTAATAAGGAATATCTTTGAAAAATAAAAGATAAGAGTTACTCCACATATTCAAAGTATGTCGACATCTTTACTTTCTAAATCCTTTTTCATATTTACAATCTTGCAACCGATTTTCCACACTTCCAAACAAGTTTAGAATTGGTTCATCTGATTTCCAAGAACTATGTGATTGATCATAAACATTCAATCACCATTCATGGGTTTAACAGTTCTACCAAAACAAGTTTTGATTCTACCTCCAAGTGGCTACTAGGATCGGTCACATTAGTTTCCAAAATATTTTTAACTAAGTACCAGGATCGGTTACCACTTATTTATGGCACTTACTTGTGATCGGTTGCACAAGTTATATGATCAGTCACACCAATTACTAAAACTTGTTAACCTACTACAAGGATCGATTACACATCTTGTGATTAGTCCCAACCAAGTTCTAGGATTTGTTACCCAATGACTAGAAATGGTCACACCAATTACAAATATCGATCATACTATCTCAGGTGATTACTTAAGATCGGTTTCACTAATAAAAGTCATACCAATACAAAAGTCAGGCATTGTGAATAGTTTTACCAAGATACATAAACAAGTTATGAGCAGTTATACTAAGCACGCATATTGGTAATCCAAAGATTTTCAATGAATAACAATACCAGTAAGCCTAGCGATTTCCCTTTCGATTCATAAAACAAGTTTATGAATAGTACTTCCTTTAAACGAATGTAAAACATTGTTTCCTAGGACAAAATCTTCACCCATACCCATACACATAATAACAATAGCATTCATACGAATAATTATCTCGATGTCTTATATACAAAGTTCAAAATATAGACGTTATACTTCGTATTGTACTTCCTTAATACTATGTCTAACTAGAGTATAATCATTCACAGCTTCGCAGTTATGTTTTCAATATGCACGACTTGAAAGATACGTTAGTAATGAAACATTTCAAGTCAAATAGTACTAACCTCAAGTGGAAGGATGATGTCGTCTTTGTAGCTCTTTACTTCTTCACATTCTTCAAGTCTTCACGTAATACTTGTAAGTCTCTTATCCTAGTAACTTTGTAGCTAACCTATACGAAGTTGACTCTAGTTAATAATCAAACGACTCTTTAAACGAGTTTTGGTTCACTAAAATATGGCAACCAATCTTGACATACCAACACTTTATGGGTTCAACCGATCTATGCTCTAACAATCTCCCCCTTTGTAAATTTTAGTGACAAAACTCTTACATCATATGGATAAACAAATTACAAGAATACATTACACATACGTTTGATTTCAAGTTTCAACAGCACAGTAACCTGTATACATTCAATCTATAAATGCCGCTATTGACATTATAATAACAAAGCCAATATTTCCCCTAAAGGTAAGATAGGTATATTTTCAATCCGCGCATCTTTGTTATTCCTTTTGTAGTCCATATAACTACAAGTATCAATATGATATGTTACTCCCCCTTAGTCTATGCTTTATTCTTTCGTTAGATATAACGTTTAAGCACTATTGTCATTTCCTTAGTGATACCAAATCACATGTTTACTCCATATATTTCTTCCCATTTTTGTCACAAAATGACAAAGGTACGAGCAAATAAAGGACAAACCGACAGGATCTTACAAATCTCAAAAGACTTGCAACCTATAAGAGTTAAGCACGAGGGTTCCACACACCATTTTAGATAACCAATATCAAAACCGAAACTACAAAGTAATTTTGTTTTGATGTGTTACCAAGGAAACAGTTGCCCGAAGCAATTTTTCCTAATAGTTTAGCAAAACAAAAATCAACTAAGAACCTTAGTTCTTTTGCTAAACCGATTGTACAAATACAATCGCTTGTTCGATAAGACCAAAATAAAGATCAAAATTAACTCTATTTTTCTCATCAGGTTCTAATTATTCAAATAATAACTTAAACCTTTCACTTTTAAACAAGACAAGTACTAGGTTAGTTAACTAGCATTTCTTGTTAAGGCATTCCATTAGACTTGAATAACCGAAACCTCCACTTTGATAAGTCTAACTAAGATCAGAAATAACTTAGTTTCTCTTATCCGGAATCGAATTGGACTAAAAATTTCATCCCGAAAACCTTTTTGTTAAGACATAAACAATTCATACAAACCAAATAAATCAACTTGCATAATTATTTATCTCAACCGGAAGCAATTGAAACAAACATAGATCTTAAAGCACCGCAATTGCACCGTAATTTCGTAAGCCTAAACAATTGATACCAAACAATAAAGCAAGATAACAATAATTTTTTTTAACCGGAAACAATTGAATCACACACACATCCATACACAAATAATGGAATAAACATCAATTGTACCGAAATTTTGTTAATCAAAAGCAATAAATATATGCAATAAAATCAGGCTTTTCTTAAACAGGAAAACGATTAACTAACAAATTCGTTACCTCAAGTTCTGAATCCTCTTCTCCCCAGAAAGATATGTCATTAAGCGCAAGTTCACATTAGAACTCTCCCCCGTTGTTTTGTCATCCTCTCGCAAAACAAAATAACAACAACAACAACAACAAGGACCAACCTTTACCAGAGAAAGGTTGAAAACTGGTTTTAACTAATGCGATACAAAAGTTGAAACCTCGAAACACATATGCTTTTATGCTAAACCAAAAGATTCAACATATTGTGACTTTTTCACATATTAGTTTCAACCGGAACCCCTTATGATCCTTTGATAAAGCCTACCAACATGGGCTAGAACTTATTCCTGCTAAACCAAAAAATCACCCAAACCACAAGGGTTCACACAATATGAGATCGAATATATTATGAAAACCGAAATCAAACATCCCATAAACATACATAGCAATAAAACAAAGCATTCAAGCACATGCTATGCAATTGAAAAACTATCACAAGAAAAATTGTAAACTAATAATTTTATATATAAATAGTAGATAGTTTTATTCAAAATAGACCTTATACAATTATTGAAAGAAATCAAAAACTGATGTCTATTTTTCCTTAATTAATCCTTCAACTCAATGCTAGAGGAAGGTAGATTATTACTTTCAGTCTTCAGCTTGTGAAATTCTTCAAGTAAATAACCTTGTTGTTTGACCAGAATTTCTTGCAGTTGAGAAATTTTCGTGAAGGATTCTGCAAGAACATGTAATTTTATCTTTGATTGAACACAAAAGTGTGTCAATGCTTCAACACACTGATCTTTCTTCAGCATATTCTCTCTTTCCTTCTTGATAAGCCAATCTCTTTTTCTGATTTTGCTCTTTCATTTCTCTATATCAAGAGAAGATGCAGACTTATTCTTAAAGTGATATTTCTGATCTAGCATCTTATCAAGAGACGACATTGGATCCAGACTCATAGTTCGGACAAGGAATGACCAAGAAAAGAGAAGGATCTTTTTATAGTTTTCATACTTCCGAAAATACAATATTCTTAAAGATACGAATATCTCAAATATTTTCAATTACTAGATTTTATTTCCATAATATACACATAAGTGCCTTGATCTTTCTTTTTCCTCACAAAAATTTGGCACACGTGGTGAGGAAAGAATTCTAATACCGAGTATTAATATGAGATTTTCTCTCATTATGGAATTTTGAACAACCAGAGTGAACTTGATCTAGTATCACATGAGAAAGTCTCTTTTCGTTACCTTGAACTAACGAAGTATCTTGAGATTGACTGGGGTTGCATATGCAACTTTTATCAATTCTGTTTTTGAGACAGTTTTTGCATCTTGTGTTAGAGCATAGCTCGGTTGAACCCACCAAGCGTTGGTATGTCAAGTTTGGTTGTCATATTTTAGTGAACCAAAACTCATTTAAGAGTCGCTTGATTAAATGTACTAGAGTCAACTTCGTATAGGTTAGCTTGAAAGTATTAGGATTTGAGACATTACAAGTATTGCGAAGACTTGAAGAAGTGAAGAAGTAAGGAGCTACAACCACAACATCATCCTTCCACTTGAGGTTAGTGATATTTGACTTGAACTGTTTCATTCCCTAACGTATCTTTCAAGTCGTGCATATTGAAAACAAAACTGCGAAGCATGAACACTCTAGATAGACATAGTATTTAGGAATATAATACGAGGTTTATTGCTTAACCATTAAACTTTGTAGATAAGACATCAGCATAATCGTTGAAATGCTATTGTGATTATGTATGGGTATGAGGTGAGGATTTCATCCTAGGAAACAATGTTTTTACATGTGTTTTAAGGAAGTATGTTCATGAACTTTGTTTGCGAATCGAAAAGGAAATCGCCAGGCGTTATTGGGATTGTTCTTCATTGCATATCTTATGAACGACCAATATGTGTCATTAGTATAACCTCTCATGACTTGTTTGTGTTCTTGGTAAAACTATTCACATGAGGCCTGACTTTTGTATTGGTATGAATTTTATTAGTGAAACCGATCTTAATCAATCACCTGATGGTATGATCGAGTTTGTTTAGTTTGTAAGACCTAACACTGGGTAAAGGGGAACCGGTCCTAGTAAGAGGTGCAACACATCACAAAGGGGAACTGATCCTTGTATGGGCTGCATCAAGGTTTATAGCAGAAAGGGGAACTGATCTTATGGACATTGTGCAACACGTTTTTAGGAAAATGGGAACCGATCCTATGGACATGTGCAACACATATGAGTTAGATACCATATATATGTGGGGAATCGATCCTAGTACCTAGTCAACCGAATTTGGAAATCTAGTGTGACTATGCACAATACTCACATGGAGGTAGAACCGAAACTTGTTTGGGTAGAACCGTTAAACCCATGATTTGTGATTGAGAGTTCTTAATTAATCGCATAGCTCTTGAAATTCAGATGAACCAATTCTAAACTTGTGTTGGAAGCGTGGTAAATTGGTTTCAAGTGTATAAGTATGAAAGAGGACTTACAAAGTAAGGATGTTGACACACTTTGAACACGTGCATTTATGCGTGTCTTTTATTGTTCAAAGATATTCCTTAACAGCTAAGAAGGAAGTAAATCCCAGGATCGAAATTAAATAAGTTAAGAATCTTTTAATTAAGGTTTTTAATTATATATGGAAAATAAGAATTAGTAATGTGCATTTGCTAGTTAAAGATTTTCCAAGGAGATTTTCGATCAATATTTTTGGACAGAGCATTCTCAGGAATTATGAAAACTGAATATGGAAATTATTATTAAATATCTTGAGAATATTTTCGGTTTTGGAAATTCCTTGGTGTCCAAACTTCCTTGTCTATAAATACTTGAAGTTTGCATTTCGGGCAAACTAATCCTTCGTGACAGTAAACTTCCTCTGTTGTACTGTTAATGGTGAAGCCGCCTATTCGGAGAGGAGATCAACCTAATTAGGCGAAATCTCTTACGACCGCTCAATTTAAAGACTTATTTGGGATTGAGAAGCTCTACAAGTACCGTTGGTGGGAAACTAGATAATTGCGGTTTATCTTTTGTTTTCGAATGATTTGATTGACTAACGGTGGTTGAACTTTGATTGCACCTAGTTTGTTTATGCTTGAGGATATTCTCTTCTGATATAAGATTCACGCAAACTAGTTCGAAGTTTCAACAGGGATCTTTAGACTGTTGTTAGTGCTAAAGACGATCTTTTGATAATCCATTGTTAACAGACTCCGTTCTGTGTGTGATTGATTACAAGAGATTCAAGTAGTTGTGTGCAGGTGTGTTGCATTCTGTTGCGCAACATCACACTCCTTAGTCCACTTATGAGAGATACGTTGGTTTCCTTAAGCTATGAGTAGAGTGCCTTTAGTATTTTGTTATTGTCCATTGATGTGGTGTAACGTGTCAGTCATCCATTGAGTAAACCTTAGGGTTAATCATTGGTTGTTATAAGCTGTAAGAGAAGGGTTATCTCCTTCATTATGACTTTAATGAAATAGAGTTTGTTGGCTGCGCTTCTTAAAGCCAGATATTGGCCTGGATCATCGATTCAGGAGGTGTTTACACCATTCATTTACATTTATGTTTGTTAATTTGTTGTAGTCATACAACAATTGGCATCAGAGCCGTTTTATCTACCATTTTTTTTTCCAATGACGATCAAAGATATTGTTGATAAGGCTGCTGCAAATGAAGTTGCTATCGTTCAACTTAAATCTGAACTTAAATCACTTTCCACGAATCTTACTCTTCAGATCGACACAGTGAAGACCAGTTTCAAGGAACATTTACAAGAAAATAATCGAAATCTCATTCAATTACTCAGTAAGTCCAACATTCCTAATCGACCTGATGATGCAAGTGGTTCACAGTATTATGACGATGACAACTCCAATTACTTCCATTAACATCATTCTAACTTTGTCAATCACCACCATCGTATTACAAAGCTCGATTTCCAAAGATTCGATGGAGAAAATCCTAGAGGGTGGATCCAAAAGAGTGAACGATATTTTCAACTCAACGACATTGAGGAATACAGAAAGGTTGACATAGCTGCTATCTACCTTGAAGGTAAGGCCGAGAAATGATTTCTAAATTTTCAAGTTAATCGAAATAGAATTACATGGAAGGATTTATCTACTCATCTTTGTGCTCGATTTGAAAACCCTGTGGAGGAGAATTTTGTTGGCAGTTTCAATAATTAGTACAAACTAATTCTGTAGATGAGTACTATGAAGAGTTTGAATCACTCAAGGCTTTAATGTTAAGAATGAACCCATCTTTGAGTGAATCCTACTTTGTTATGAGCTTTCTAAGTGGATTGAAGGATGACATTGGCAAATCTGTGTATATGTTTCACCCACAAACTTTGGTTGATGCTTTTTCATTAGCTATACTACAAGAACAAAAGCTTCAAGTAGTGACCCCATAACCCAGGCCATTCTCAAAATCCTTCAATACCCCTTACAATTCCAGTAGAACATACTCTCCTGGCCCTTTACCACCTAAACCAATTATCACTTCACCTAAATCCAACCTTACCATACCAAAATCTTTTTTCACACCTCCACAAAGATCTTCACCATCACCTCCTATCATTAAAAGGCTTACCCAGGAGGAAATGGACAAAAGAAGAGCACAAGGGTTGTGTTACAACTGTGATGTGGTATATAAACCAGGCCATTTTTGTAAAGGGAAACAGAAGATTTATATACTTCACATGGATTCTCCTGAGTCACAGGATACTGAGGAAGAAGAAGAAATTTTTGAGGAAACACTTGAATCTCCCATACAATCTGATGTTGAAATATCTCTCCATGCTCTAACTGGCTCTTCCACTGGTGAGACAATAAGAATACCAGGTCTCATTAACAAGAAGACTGTTTTTGTCCTTATTGACATAGGTAGCACCACAAGCTTCATTGATAGTAAATTGGTTTCTTGACTTCAGTGTGCTGACACACCAACTCCACCTATGAGGGTCACTGTTACTAATGGAGAACAGACAATAAGCTCAGGTATTTGTTCTAATATACAATGGAGCATGCAGGGACACAAATTTGTAGAAGATTTAATAGTCTTGCCACTAGGAGGTTGTGACATAGTGCTTGGAGCAGATTGGTTAAAACAATTAGGTGATCTGCTTTTCAAATTTTCCAAACTCAGTATTTCTTTTCACGACAAAAATAAGAAGATCACGTTACAGGGCACAACTCCTAAACACTCATTCTTGATGATGGGTAGTGCATCAGTAAAAAAGTACTTCTACAACAATTCCCATGGCTTAGTGGCTCAATTATTCTCCATATCCCCCACCACCACAACCCCTGAAACTCCAGAAATTATACTTCCACTTTTACAAGAATACACTGATATTTTTCAGGAACCCTCTACACTCCCACCTAAAAGAAGTCTTGATCATTCAATTCCATTACATCCAACGTCATCACCTGTAAATCAAAGAGCTTAGAAGTGCCCATATGTCCAGAAGGGAGTAGTTGAACAACTCATTAAAGAAATGCTTCATACTGGAATCATCCAACCAAGCCACAATCCATTTTCTTCTCCCATAATTTTGGTCAAGAAAAAGGATAACACATGGAGATTTTGTGTTGATTATAGGAAACTCAACAACATAACTATTAAAGATAAGTTTCCTATACCTATTGTAGATGAGCTCCTAGATGAACTACAAGGGTCTGTCATTTTCTCTAAAATTGATCTTAGGGCTATCATAAAATAAGAGTGCATGAACAAGACATTCACAAAACAACATTCAGAACTCATCAAGGACATTATGAATTTAAAGTCATGCCATTTGGCCTTGCTCCTGCTACATTCCAAGCACTGATGAATGAAATCTTTCAACCATATTTGAGAAATTTTGTATTGGTGTTCTTTGATGATATTCTCATCTACAGTCATAGCATGAGTGAACATTTAGAACATCTCAGGCTAATTTTTTCTTCACTCAGATAACATCAGCTATTTGCTAAGATGCCTAAATGCTGTTTTGGACAACCTTCATTGGAATATTTGGGCCATATGGTTACAGCTGAAGGGGTTTCTGCAGATCCAACAAAAATTGCTTGTATGGAGTCTTGGCTAGTACCTAAAAATCTTAAGGAACTGAGGGGTTTCCTTGGCCTCACTGGATACTATAGAAAGTTTATGCAGCACTATGGATCTATCAGCAAGCCACTCACCAACCTTCTCAAGAAGAATTCATTCATATGGAGCTCATCTGCTACAACTGCATTTGAGGCACTTAAATTAGCCATGAGCACTACACCTGTCTTGGCCTTACCAGACTTTACGAAGCCATTTGTGGTTGACAATGATGCTAGTGACCTGTGCATTGGAGCTATACTACTTCAGGAAGGTAAACCTATAACTTACTTCAGCAAGCCATTAGGCCCTAGAGCTAGAGCACTTTCCACTTATGAGAAGGAATTCCTAGTCATTGTCCTGGTTGTGCAAAGGTGGAGGAAATATTTACAAGGCCAGAAGTTTATCATTAGAACATATCATCAAAGTATTCAGTATTTCCTTAACCAAAAAATAACTACTTATCTACAACAAAAATATCTCATTAAACTTTTGGGATTTGATTATGAAATACAATATAAGAAGGGTACTGAAAATATTGTTGTTGATGCTCTATCTAGAAGACCAATGCCTGAAGCTGCTTGAAATGCAATATTTATTTCTACACCATCATGGGTACAGGATGTCATCCACAGTTATGAATAAGATAACAAAGCATCATAACTTATTTCACAGCTACTTCTCCAAGCTGGTAGTGTTCCTCACTTCACCTATAAGGAAGGCATCTTAAGATACAAGAACAGGCTCTACATTGGCACTGGTGGTTAGGTCAGACATAAACTCTTAGATTCTTTGCATACTTCTGTTGTGGGTTGTCATTCTGGTATACATGACACATACATTAGAGCTAAGAGCCATTTTTATTGGCAAGGACTGCTTAAGGATATTTTACAGTGGGTGTCCCATTGTGACATTTGCCAAAGGAATAAGAGTGATAAATCCAGATCAATCATGGAAACATATCACAATGGATTTCATTGATGGCCTCCCTATCAGCAACAGAAAATTTGTCATTTTAGTCATTGTCGATAGGCTCACAAAGTATGCTCATTTTATTGCTCTGCAGCACCCATACACTGTTGTTTCTGTGGCACAAGCATTTCTGACTAATGTGTTCAAATTATATGGTTTACCCTCCTCCATTGTGTCAGACAGAGACAAGGTGTTCACCAGCAAATTTTGGCAAGATTTGTTCAAAGCCTTGGGAACTGAACTGAACTTGAGCACTGCTTATCACCCTCAAACTGATGGGAAAACTGAAAGATTTAATGCCTGCCTGGAGAATTATTTGAGGTGTATCTGTGGCCACAAACCAAGCAGTTGGAGTCAATGGCTACCTCATGCAGAATGGTGGTACAACACCATCTTTCATAAAGGCCTGAAAATGTCACCATTTCAAGCACTATATGGGTATGTACCTCATCTGTAGCTGTAGTGGAATCATACTTAAAGGACAGAGCTAATATGCTAGACTTGCTCAAAGAATCACTGAGTAAGGCTCAAGAACGTATGAAACTCTATGTTGACATTTCCAGAGTTGAAAGATCATTTGTGGTAGGAGATCTTGTCTATATGAAGCTTCAACCATACAGGCAGGCCTCTGTGTCCCTAAGAAAAAACTTTAAACTTTGAACAAAGTTTTATGGCCCTTTCAAGGTACTACAGAAGATTGGCAATGTTGCTTAAAAATTGGAATTGCCATCTAGTTATCGTATCCACCATGTTTTCCATGTCTCACAGTTGAAGAAACACATTGGTCTCCAACATACTCCTTCTTCTATATTACCAGTTGTCGATCCAACTGAAACTGTTATTATGTTGCCTGAGAAAGTGCTGCAGACAAGAACTATCATCATCGGAAAACAGCTGGTGCAACAGGTTTTGATTCAATGGAAAAATTCTTCACTAGAGGAGGCTACTTGGGAAGCGATCTCCAACATCAAAGCTCATTACCCTAGATTTATCCTTGAGGACAAGGATTCTCTTCAGGGGAAGGCAATGTTGCATTCTGTTGCGTAACATCACACTCACTAATCCATTTATGAGAGATACATTGGATGCCTTAAGCTAGGAGTAGAGTGCCTTTAGTACTTTGTTATTGTCCATTGATGTGGTGTAACGTGTCAGTCGTCCATTGAGTAAACCTTAGGATTAATCATTGGTTGTTATAAGCTGTAAGAGAAGGGTTATCTCCTTCATTATGATTTTAATGAAATAGAGTTTGTTGGTTGTGCTTCTTAAAGCCAGATATTGGCATGGATCATCGATTCAGGAGGTGTTTACACCATTAATTTCCATTTCTGTTTGTTAATTTGTTGTAGTCATACAACAAGGTGTTTATTGAAGATCTGAGAAGATTTGAAGACAAAGAAGAGATACAAGATTTCTGACTTGGTTATATAAATCTTTGGTGTGCACAATACTTGTTTTGGTAAAAATAGGATCTCACTATAATCGGTTTATCCTTGTGGTAAATTGGATAGAATAGTTGAATAGATCGACATCAATACGGTTCATTGGGATTAAATGTATTGATTGCAAAATCTTATGATTACTTTGGGTAATTGAACGTAAGATAGATCTAAGAACCAGACGAAGGAGTTTATGTTAAGATAAACAGAAGAGCCTTTGTCCGACTCATATCACTTGGTTGAAGAGAGTTGATACCAAACAGATTTGTTGTTCCTTTACTGTTTGGAATACGAACCAAAGGAATTGTTCCAAGTACGTGACTTATTTATAAGTTTGAGGCGTGGGAATACAGACGGAACTAGGTGAACTATAGGTTTAGTTGCTTGGTCTCAACTATACGAAGTTGGTTTATTTTGTACAGTGGCTTAATCCTGAGAGTATTCAATTCTGGACAAGGTCCCTGGGTTTTTCTGCATTTGCGGTTTTCCTCGTTAACAAAATCGTGCTGTGTCATTTACTTTTATTTTCCGCATTATAATTTTTTTATTATAATTAAAGTAAGTTACACAAACGTTAATTCCTATTTACTTGATAAGCAATCTTATTGTGTTTGGTTAATTCCGAACCTTTGTATCAAGTAAACATACTTCGTTGTTGTATTGTCTCGATCTCGTATACATAGACGATCAGACGAAGTGTGAACCGATTAGTTGTATTGTCTCGACTCAGTCCATAGACAATCACTTTCGGAGAAAGGAATTATAGGAAGGAAAAGTTTTAGCTTGAGGTATATTTGGGTACCCTCGCCTTTTCATCTTGTCTGATTTTTCCCTTTACCATTAGATGATTTAGTAACATCGAAAGACATGTCCATTCTTAAAATGGTTAAATAACTAATGGAGGAGGGAGGAATAAGATTTGCAACTAATGCAATATTAATTGTTTCCTCTTCTTCAGAATCATATGAATCAGAGGTCTCATCTAGAGTTACAGCCAGAGCCTTGCTTCCAGTGTATTTCTTAAGATTGGGACAGTCTTTAGCTATAGGACCAAACCCTTTATACTTAAAGCACTGAGGCTGATATTCATCATTTTCTTCTTGATCCTTTTTGATAGGAACTCGATCATGTGGACGAGAAGATTGGTGAGTATCCTTTACGAATCTCTTATTTCTTTTCTTTAAGAGATATCAAAACTGTCTAGTAACCAACGATAATGATTCTTCAATTTCATCATCAGAATTTTCTGCAATCTGTTCATCTGAATCATCCGTCTGTCTATTCCTCTCCATTGGAGCTTTCGGAATTTTTGCAGCTTTAAAAGCGATTCCTTTAGTTTGAATAGACTGTGATTCATGATCAAAGATCTTTAACTTTCCAACGAGTGTGCTTCGTGAGAGTGTTAAAAGATCATTTTCTTCTATGATTGCATGCTTCTTAGAATCGTATCTAGACGGCAACGATCTGAGAATTTTTGCACACTATATCTTTTTCAGAAATAGTCTTTCCAAGAGAGAAAGAAGCATTTACCATCTCAGAGAGTTTGATATAAAACTCTTCAAAATTGTCGTTGTCATCCATGTGAAGGTTTTACCAATCAGATGTAAGAGTTTGAAGTCTAGATTCTTTCTCTGATGTGTTTCCTTCGAATACGATCTGAAGATTATCCCAAGATTCTTTCGAAGTTTGACATGTTGATACATGATGTTGTAGATCACGACTTATAACATGTATAATAGCATTCAAACCATCTGAATTCTGCTTAGCAAAATCCTTTTCTTCGTTTAAAAAATCCACTAAGCGTTTAAACTCAGTTTCCGAATTTTCTACTTTCAGACGATTATAACCATCGACGACTAATAGCCATGTATTAAAGTCTCGTGATTGAAGAAAAGATCTCATAACAGATTTTCACCATAGATAGTTTGTTCTGTCAAATCTTGGCGGTACATTAATTGAAGTCGACTCATGAGAACTCGAGTTCATTTCTTATAGGTTGGATCGCACCAAACACGGATTGTTAGATCTTTTCGTGTTTGCCTACTCTGATACCAATTGAAAAGACGAGGGTACCCGAATATACCCCAATCTAAAACTTTTCCACTTATAAGTCCTTTCTCCGAAAATGATTGTCTATGGACTGAGTCGAGACAATACAACTAATCGGTTCACACTTCATGTGATCGTCTATGGAAACGAGATCGAGACAATACGACAACAAGATAACTTGTGTGATTGATTATGGATACAAGATCGAGACAACACAACAACGAAGTATTATTACTTGATAATAGGTTCAGACTTAACCAAACACAATAGGATTGCTATCGAGTAATCAGGAATTAACGTTTGTGTATTTTACTTCTAATTATAATAAAAACAATTATAATTGCGGAAATAGAAAAGTAAAAGACACAACAAGCTTCTGTTAACGAGGAAACCGCAAATGCAGAAAACCCCCGAGACCCTGTCCAGAATAGAATACTCTCAGGATTAAGACGCTATACAAAATCTAAACCAACTTCGTATAGTTGATACCAAGCAACTAAACCTATAGTTCACCTAGTTCCGTCTGTATCCATGCGCCTCCAACTTGTAATAAGTCACGCACTTGGAACAATTCCTTTGGTTCGTATTCTAAACAGTAAAGGAACAACAAATCTATTCGGTAACAACTCTTTTCAAACAAGTGATATGAGTTTGACAAAAGGCTCTTCTGTTTATCCCAATAAACTCCTTTGTCAGGTTCTTAGATCTATCTATCAATACAACTACCAGAGTAGTTGTCTAGATTTTGCAATCAATACTCTTAGTCACAAAGACAATATATTGATGCCGATCTACTCAACTAATCAATCAAAATTATCACAAAGATAAATCGATTATAGTTGGATCCCCAGCCGATCAAGTTTTGTGTACACCAAAGAGTATGAACTCAAACATGCAATCTTTTTTGTCTTCAAATTTTCTTAGATCTTCACTAAACACACACACAATCAACTTGAATATCTTGTGATCAATCACACACAGAACGGAGTCTTTTAACAATGGATTATCACAAGAGGTCTTTATATATACAAACAGTCTAAAGATCCCCGTCAAAACTTCGATCTAGTTTGAGTGAATCTTATATCAGAAGAGAAGATTCTCAAGCATAAACAAACTAGGTGCAATAAAAGTTCAACAACCGTTAGTCAATCAAATCAATCGAAAACTAATAATAAATTGCAATTATCTAGTTTCCCACCAAACGGTACTCGTAGAGCTTCCCAATCCCAAAGAAGTCTTTAAAACGAGCGGTCGTAAGAAATTTCGCATAATTAAGGTACTTTCTTCTCCGAATAGACGGCTCCACCAGTAACAACACAACTAGGTAGTTTTGATGGCTCTGAGGATTAGTTTGCTTGAAATGCAAACTTCAATATTTATTGACCAAGGAAGTTTGGACACCAAGGAATTTCCAAAATCGAAAATATTCCCAAGATATGCAATATGTTTCCGAATTCGATTTTCATAATTCCTGGAAATGCTCTGTCAAAATATGGACTGAAATGCTCTTTTAATTGTCCAATTAGTAAATGCACATTACCAATTTTTATTTTCTAAAGATATGCATTTTAATTGATGGAAATTAAAAGCATATAAAACTAAAAACCTTAATTAAAAGATTCTGAATTTATTTCGATACGGGATTCTCCTTTAGATATTAAGGAATATTTTTGAACAATAAAAGATAAGATTTATTGCACATATTCAAAGTATGTCGACATCTTTACTTTGTAAATCCTTTTCATATTTGCAATCTTGGAGCCGATTTGCCACACTTCCAAACAAGTTTAGAATTGGTTCATCTGATTTCCAAGAACTATGTGATTGATCAAAAGTATTCAATCACCATTCAAGGTTTAACATTTATACCAAAACAAGTTTCGGTTCTACCTCCAAGTGGATACTAGGATCGGTCACATTATTTTCCAAAACATTGTTAACTAACTACCAGGATAGGTTACCACTTATTTATGGTACTTACTTGTGATCATTTTCACAAGTTATAGGATCGGTCACACCAATTATTAAAACTTGTTAAACTATTACAAGGATCGATTATACATCTTGTGATTAGTCCCAACCAAGTTCTAGGATCGGTTACCCAATGACTAGGAATGGTCACACCAATTATAAATATCGATCATACCATCTCAGGTGATTACTTAAAATCGGTTTCACTAATAAAAGTCATACCAATATAAAAGTCAGGCATTGTTAATAGTTTTACCAAGATACATAAACAAGTTATGAGCGGTTATACTAAACACACATATTAGTAATCCAAAGATTTGCAATAAATAACAATACCAATAAGCCTAGCGATTTCCCTTTCGATTCATAAAATAAGTTTATGAATTGTACTTCCTTTAATCGAATGTAAAACATTGTTTCCTAGGACGAAATCTTCACCCATACCCATACACATAATCACAATAGCATTCATACGAAAAATTATGTCGATGTCTTATATACAAAGTTCAAAAGATAGACGTTATACTTCGTATTGTAATTCTTTAATACTATGTCTAACTAGAGTATAATCATTCACAGCTTCGCAGTTATGTTTTCAATATGTACGAATTGAAAGATAAGTTAGGAATGAAACAGTTCAAGTCAAATATTACTAACCTAAAGTGGAAGGATGATGTCGTCGTTATAGCTCTTTACTTCTTCACATTCTTCAAGTCTTCACGTAATACTTGTAAGTCTCATATCCTAGTAACTTTCTAGCTAACCTATATGAAGTTGAATCTAGTAAATAATTAAGCGACTCTTTAAATGAGATTTGATTCACTAAAATATGACAACAAAACTTGACATACCAACGCTTGGTGGGTTCAATCGAGCTATGCTCTAACAATGTCTTCAAAGACAAAGACAACCAAGGTCTGACAAGAAAAACCGGACCTCGGCTGTATTTGCCTTTGAGACATCAATGTACATAATTAAGTACCGCATCTTCGATTTAGATTCAACTGCAACTGAACCATTTACAACACCATCTTATAAGCAAAAAAACATGTAAACTGTTGCGGGTAAGCAACAATCAGGCATGACGTACACCAAGTATAAACTGAAGGTCAAAATCCATAAATTAAAACTTAATTATACAAATATAACCAAGTTAATATCAAAATAATACAAAAAAACTAGTCCTTGTGGGTGCAGGGTTGCCGATGCCCTGCAAGTTAACGACAAAAACATCATCTGAAAGAATAGAGAATGAGCTACAAGTAGCTTTTGCGAATCACCGCTAGGACTAATATCATCATGCTCATAGACTTATATTATAAATAATCAAAATGCAAATTCAGAAAACACCAAAATTATCAACATGCTTCTATTATCATCCAAATCTCATCATGCTTCTATTATCATCCAAAATCAAAACTTAACATGAACCAATACTAAAATCTCATAACGCTTCTATTATCAGGCACAACCAAAACAATCAAAACAATAAAATAACTTCAAATGATAAAAACATATACCTTCTTAGTTCCTCCAATTTCAACTCTGACTAGTTCTTCCAAGTCTAAACTCTGACCAGTTCTTCCAAGTTCAAACTCTGATAAAACAACAAACCCAGAAATTACTTATATTTTGAAACCTTAAAATTAAAATTAAACAAATAAATTCATACTAACTGAAACCTTAAAATTCAAATTAAACAAATCAATACATACTAATTGAAATTAAAAAATAAAATAATTCATATACCTTGAACTTCAGTTCTTCAGTCTTTCAAACCCTAAAATGAAACCAGAAAATCAGATTAGATCAGTTAGTATATATCCTGTAAACCCTAAAATTTGATTTAACAGATGATGAAACAAATACCTTTTAAGTTCTTCAGTTCTTCCACAGATTAAGCCATAAAATGAAATTAGAAGAAAAAAAATCGTATTAAATTTATCAGATGAAAAAAACCCTAAAATGAAATCAGAAAAAGAAATCGTAATTAGATTCATCAGATGAAAAAAAAAACTAATAAAAAAAACAGACGATTGAATGAAAAACCCTAATCGAAAAAACTTACCATTGAAATGACAAATCAACAATGATGTAATATTCTAATCTCTAATCTCTTTGATCAATTTATGACTGAACTAACATATCGATTTACTCGATGAAACCCTAATCTCTGCAGGGGAGGCGATGTGAAGAAGAGAGAAAGAGAAAGGGATAATAGAAATGAATGAGTTAAATGAGTTTATTCGATGAATATACTTTCTCTTCATGGGAGGAATTATCTTCTAGATTAAGCAAACTTCGGTGGAAAAAAATGTCACACAGCTCAATGGCACATGCGCAACTAATATCTATTACCGGCTCTAGTGTGACCAAACGTGTGAGTAGCACGCGTAAAAAATTATCCTATTACGATTGGTAACGGCTGAGTGATGGTATTTCAAAAGTGATTGTAGTTGTAGTGGTAAAAAGGGTCTTTTCAGACTTGTGAAGGAAACAATTTTCAAATTTAAATTAAACAAGCAAATAAATAATAAAGTTAGAATTATACCATAAATAAGGACCAATGGCTTCCTCCGTCGCCTTGGCTAAGGGGTTTAGCTCCTCATATCAAAAACTTGCTCAAAATTGCTTAATAGGTGTTTTTATTGATGAATATGGTGATAAAGAGAAGTTTGCAACGCTGTATAAACATTACAGCGTCACTGTTACAAAGATGAGTATTGTCGTTTATAAACGATACATATCTAACGTTGTTGAACTACGACACACGTTTCTGGTTTTAAGACTGTTGAAGAACGACTGCCTTAGCAGGTCTGTTCTTCCTCTTCTTCTTCCTCCTCGAACAGCAGCAGCAACAACACTGTAACTCTCTGTAATCGCTTCTCCTCGGCTCTCCTCGACTCTAAACTCTCTCCTAAGGGTTTCCAACCCTTCTTATGACTCGAACCAACACTTATATAGCTATCAAACCCCCAAAAATCTCGAGTGGATCCGACTTCTTCTTTTTTCTCCCTTCTCTGCGCTGTTGAGAAAATATCTCTCTTGTGATCTCCCTGTACGCGTTTTTTAGCTATAAATTTGCCACCAAACTCTTATCAAGACTTGAACAGGACCAAGTATAGTTTACTTCAGCGGAAAACTCTCCCAGAATCTCTTGAAAATAGCTTTGAAAGTTAAACAGAGAGTACGTGTCCTGGTTGGACTTTGATCCATTCTCCCGGTCATTCCAGCCCAATTGGTTGGGTCCAATCGATCGTAACAGACTTGTTTACTCAATTATAGCCCATTAGTAGCAAATACAACAATTGAATCTCCAAAAATCACGTCCAAAATTCGATCACCAAATCTGCCAGTGCTGTAACAAGTCTTCCCGCCAAAAAATCCATTTTTGAATTTTGAGAAGGAATGCCCCCTATCCTCTGATGGGGTGCGAATAGCAAGTGGGGTTGAAATAAAATTCTTGGGGTGGAAATAACCAAATCTTGGGTGCCTTTAGTAATTTTTCTTGGATGTTTTCAGACTTTTCCGGGGTACTTCTGGGCTACTTCCGGTATACTGTCAACGGAGCTCCAAACGCCACATTTTTAACCAATTTTGCCGCAAAACCTTATTTTTCCAAAAACACCTACAAATAAATAAAACACCATAATAAGTACAAAAATGGGTACTAACACAATATACAATTGGGTTATATTAGACACATAAATGCGTCTATCAAATACCCCCAAACTTATTATTTGCTAGTCCCGAGCAAACCAAAACTACAAAATAAAATCCTAACTCACTGTCGCAGGCATCGTCGATTGCATTTAGCGTATGCAATAAGCCTTTAAACCCCTAGGTGGCCCTAGTGGCCGAGTTATAGTCTCGGGAGGGCTTACCAGAGATATACCCACAAAACCTGTACTCCTAATTGGTCACAAGTATCCAAAGAGCTATGAGGACATACATATTCTCAACCTATCTCCAAGTAACTAGAATGCCAGAGAAATTAAAGGTGTCAGCTCTAAAGCTAACTGAAGAAAAGGGGAGACACATCCACACGACTGCTAGATAAAGAGATATCCGCTATACAACTAGATAAACATTGTAAGATGCGTCCGCTGCTTTACAGCTGGATAAGATTAGGAGAGAGATAAAAATGAGAGGGACATCTGCTATACAGCTGGACTAATTACGTGTGATGAGTTAAACCAGTGCTAGAAAGATCTTGTGTCAGATTGAAAGCATACTAACAAAGCAACCAAAATGCATCTTTCTTCGACTCTCTCACAGTGCCCATTAGAAACAACGCCTTCTTCGGTCTTCAACTGTTGATGATAAACTCTCGAACCTCATAGAACCTTGACAATTAACTCTTTTTTCTTCGATTTCTTGCTTGACTTATAAATTTCTTCTTCCCTATGGCCTTATTGAACAAAAAGAACGTAATGATGTTTCATTTTTTTTTCATTTTTTTTTTTTTGCTTTTTTTTGCTTTTTTTTGTTTGTTTAAAATAAAATAAAATTACAAGACAAAAATTTACATGGCCATGAGAGAAGGACTTTCAAAACTTAGATCTTCGCAACTTGTGATGTCTTGGTATCATGGATTCCAACAACTTATATCATTTGCTCTTATAACTTCAACTTTGATTTTTGAATTATTCTCTTCTATTGTTGATTCTAAACCTAAAACGTCTTCACTTTCTTCATAGATTTTGATGTAGCTCCGCTTGTTGATGATGATAAGTTTCTACTGAGAGAGAGTCGCAATCCAGTAACTAAGACTACATTGTGAGGTTGCTTTGTCTTTCTGGCATTTCCTGACCTACTTGCCTTTCCATCATGTATGGTTAGGTCCATCACGGTTACCCTCTAAAAAGAACAAGTTCTCTCCTGAATTTCAAGGATTTCAATGTCTTTTTCTCTAATGTCTCTTGTTATCTGTAGAATTCCAATTTCTATCTTTTCGGTGAGAAACAGTATGTAAACTTAGCTAACCGGATACCATGTGACGCTAGAAGTTTCAAAAATGCGACTAAAATGTTTCTCCTATACCCCCAAACTTAAATCTAACATTGTCCTCAATGTTCTAAGATAAAATTAAAAGCATGAACAAGGAGAAACTGTTACCACTTGAAGCAAAAGAGATAAGGAAAGATATTACCGTGTCGCAAGAATATTGGGTTACCTCCCAAGAAGTGCTAAGTTTAAAGTCTTAAGCCAGACGTAGGAAAGGTATTAGTCACCACGTAGAATCATATAGTAGTAGCCGGAATAACTGTGGGTCATCTGGATCAAAAAGTGTTACCCACAAGAAGAGGAAACTGCAACAGACCAAGAAGATACCGAACATACCCTTGCTTAAGACAACTACATATAGTTGTGATTCAGGTTCAGGCTCTATTAAAGGGTCTAAATAAAATGTTTTCATCGGTTGGATTTCCTCAAAGCTAAGATCCGGTTCGGGTACTAGAGTCTGGAAAAACTCAACTAAGAACTTATAAGCACATAACAACAACCTGAATAACTGGGGATCCTCTAAGTCAATCATATTTGACTCACACAGCTGACCACAATAAAAGAGGTGGTCTTCCTTAAGAAAATGTGTCGACCCTAATATCCTAAAGTTATTAGGTTTAGTCTCAAAACTTAATAACCGACACATCTTAAAATCAAAAGTTCCCACAATTGGTAGAAAAGTTTTTGGTGGGAAAACAAAGTCAATCTTGGTATTATTGCCTGGGCTAACCTCATCAACCAGAGGATGGGTTTCTAACAGTTGAGACTCGTGTTGAACATTATTAAGTTCGGGAAAACGAGTACGAAGATAGTCTTGTAAGATGGTTGAGGCATTGATGTCAAGTCCCACGTGAGGGATTTTTGTAAGAGTTAACGAACATGGAGAATGATAATCACCCCCAAACTTAGAGTTTTCGGTGTCTCTAGGTAGACTGGTCATAATCTCCCTAATTTCTAGGTCATCAGATTCCTGAAAGTGGGCGATTGATTTTTCTAAGTCAGGTTCATCCCCGATAATCTCTACGAGTTCATCTAAGACTATTGTTTCTAAATCGTTTGACTCGAAAACAGTACTCTCAAGATAAACTGGTTCCTCTAAACCATCATCAGTTTCGTAATCATCGTCTAAAACGTGGGTATTTCTAGTCAAATCCTCGTCCTTTTGAATAGGTAAATAATTATTAAAATTATTTGGATTTGAACTAGAAATATCATTATAATCATCATCACCATCCTCTTCCTCATCATCATCACAATATAATTTTTTATATTCACGAATTCTCAAGCTTTGTTCCCAACTACATGGTCTATGTTTATAATATTTCTCATAGATCGTTAGAGGTGATTCCTCAATAAAAGTTGGAGTATCCATATATCGCTGCCCACGCATATATTCACCAAGAGTCATTTCCGAAGACGTCTCTTGATAACGAGAATTTCTAGACATATATTCTCGCAACGTCATCGCAGGTGGCGTCTCCTCAAAAGGATTCATCACCGAAGAAATATAAACTATAGAAGGATTCTATACAATCACAAACAAGGCCTACTAGACTCCACAAAAGCAAACCTAAATATTTCTAGCAAACAAAAAGCATGATGGCTCCACTTAGATTGTTTCTAGACCAGCTTCTATCTCTCGAAGGGGAATTCGTTACAGTTTAAGCAAACCCCTCTGGAATCAATCCGAGTTAAAGTAAGTTGAATTGAGGCGAGGGAAGCTCAGTGGAGCTTTGATACCCAATGCCTCACCGCTATCACAAGGCGGCGCAGTCACGTATTCAACTCACAGAAACCATTATGAACTTCGAGATTGCTTAAAAGGTAACCAATATCCTTCGAAAAATTTTCCTAACAAGCTCGATACCCTATAGGTCTCTTTCTAATCAGATTTTTAAAGCTTGGGTTCGCGTTAGGTTTTGTTTTCCTAAGGCGGGCAAGAAGAGAACGATGATGAAATCCGAACCCTTATCTTGTTTAGGCCAGGCCTTGCCCTTTACTAGGAAAATAAAGACAGTACGGTTCGTCCTCAAACAATTAGCACCTTAAGGAGTACAGTAACTCGCTTGCAGGGGATTCGCGAGTGTTTCGATTGGACTTACCTCCCGTACCAGACGGGGGATGAACCGTTGAAGTCGACTCGGGCCACGACTCCTATGCCGTGTGCGAACCCGAGGGGCCGAGACGATATCGTAATCGTCGTCCTTCCCTGCAAACAGTTTGTATTTAAGGATACCCTTTCGTAGGGTTGAAAAAAAATAAAAAAAATGTCCAAAAGTCCAGAATAAAGTCCAAATAAAAAGTCCAAAAATTACAAAAATTATGAAAAATAAAGCCTATTTACAAATTCTAAAAATAAATAAATAAAAGCTATATACAAAAAAAATAATAATAAAAATTAAATCCTAAAAAAAAATTATGTCTTTTTTTTTCTTCTCTTTTAGCTTTTAGCTTTTAGCTTTAAGCTTTTTGTTCCCAAGTCCTTAGTATTCCACTTCGAACCTGTAAATCAAAGACACAAAAAGAAACGTAAAAAGGAACAAATAAAAATAATAAACAAATAATAAATAAAAAAAATCTAAAAAAAAATGCTACCTAAACACAAATCCGCGTCGGCGGCGCCAAAAATTTGATGGTATTTCAAAAGTGATTGTAGTTGTAGTGGTAAAAAGGGTCTTTTCAGACTTGTGAAGGAAACAATTTTCAAATTTAAATTAAACAAGCAAATAAATAATAAAGTTAGAATTATACCATAAATAAGGACCAATGGCTTCCTCCGTCGCCTTGGCTAAGGGGTTTAGCTCCTCATATCAAAAACTTGCTCAAAATTGCTTAATAGGTGTTTTTATTGATGAATATGGTGATAAAGAGAAGTTTGCAACGCTGTGTAAACGTTACAGCGTCACTGTTACGAAAAAAAAATCGTAACAACTTTTTGTAACATGAAAATTTGTAACGGCTGCTGGGCCAATTTTAGTTGCGAATCTGGAAAAATGGTGTTACAAAGACTTTTTGTTCAACTACAACAACAACAACTGTTACAAAGACTCCAACGCCGATTCAGGCAGCTTCATTCCGATCCAGACCTCAAAAGACTCTTTTAGAAAACCTTTGTTACTTAAATTACTGTTATTCAAGACTTTGTTATTTAGATTTAGGTGTAAGACTTTGTTATTTAGACTTTGTCAAGAATTGGTGGAGATGCTTTGGATCTGTTGACATTGGCAGTGTAATTGGTGTAACGATCTGTTCTACTACATTAGTCGAACAAGTTACCGGGCCTCATGAGAAATCACCCAAGGAAACCGAAGCGGATAGGAGGCTGATTATGTCGCAAGGGGACCGAGCTAACTCTATACTTTCCATGACATACTGCGTCATTGGGGACTTGAACCTGGGATCTTCTGAAACGCATCAAATCTTTGAGAAACGGTGATAACCAGCTGAGCTAGCTGCTCGTTTTTATGAGATTATGAAATTAATATATTATGAGATTTTTTCCTTTTTTATGGAAAAAAAACGAAAAAAAGAAAATACTGTACTAACATGGCGTACCGGATACGAGGAGCCATGATAGTAGATACGGCGAACCATGACCGTCTCTGGGTTTGAGAGACATGTAATTTTTAACTTTTAACCCATAAAATAGACCAAAGTCACCAAACTTTTTAGAGAGAGATAAATAGGAAAAGAAAAGATAGACAATAAGAATATTATGAGGAGATACACATCACTGAAAGCAAAATCACATCAACAACAACGACTAGCATGGAAATGGCCATGGCTTCTTCTCCTCACGTACCTCATAAAACTCATCAAATTTCCTCACCTTCCAAATCCATTTCCTCAAAACCCCTGCAACAGAACACGCCCTCAACTGATTCATCTCCGAATTCAAAACCCGCTAAAGTTCCTACAATTCGAGCTCGTTTAAGCCAATTATGTAAACAAGGTCGACCTGATTTAGCACGTCATCTCTTCGAAAGTATTCCCAAACCAAATACTGTTCTTTGGAATACAATTATCATTGGTTCCATTTGTAACGGTATGCCTAATGAAGCTCTTAACTTTTGTTCTAGAATGGCAAATTCATTCTCTAAATCTGACTCTTATACTTATTCTTCTGCACTTAAAGCATGTGCTGAAACTAAACAACTCAAGTTAGGAAAAATTATACATTGTCAGGTTTTAAGGTCTCATTCTAGTCTTACTAGAATTGTTAGTAATTCACTTCTAAATATGTACTCTAATTGTTTAAACCCATGTTTGGAATTCCTGGAAGATGATAAATGCGAGTTTGTTAAAGTCGATTTAGTACAGAGAGTGTTTGGTAATATGCGTAAGAGAAATGCTATTGCTTGGAATACCATGATATCGTGGTATACTAAAACAGGTAGATATTTAGAAGCGTTGAAGTTGTTCAAAACTATGATGAATATGGGTATTAAACCCACTGTTGTTAGTTTTGTTAATGTCTTTCCGGCAATTGCGGGAATTGAGGATTGCAAGAGTTCTGCTGTTCTTTATGGGTTGCTTCTTAAATTGGGTACTGATTATGCTAGTGATTTGTTTGCTGTGAGTTCGGCAATTTTCATGTTTTCTGAGCTTGGTGACATCAATACAGGTAGACAAGTTTTCAGTTTGTCTAGAGAGAGGAATATTGAGATTTGGAATACCATGATTGGGGGGTATGTACAGAATGACCTTTATGATGAAGCTCTCGAGATGTTTCTTCAAATCCTTGAGTTGGACCAGATTAGTCCTGATACTGTGACTTTTCTTACTACTCTAACAGCAGTTTCTCAGTTACAGGGATTAGAATTGGGGCAACAGTTACATGCTTACCTTATTAAGAATTCAATGGTACATTCTGTAGTTATCTCAAATGCACTCATTTCTTTGTATTCGAGGTGCAATTATGTCGGGGTAGGATTTGGAGTTTTTGACAAGATGCTTGAAAGAGATGTCGTTTCCTGGAATACCATGATTTCTGCTTTTGTGCAGAACGGGTTGGATGATGAAGGATTGATGTTAGTGTACGGAATGCAGAAGGAAGGAATCTTAATTGATTCAGTCACTGCCACTGCTTTGCTATCTGCAGCATCGAATCTTAAGAACCATAGAATTGGGAAAGAAACTCATGCTTATCTCTTTAGACACGGAATTCGATTTGAAGGAATGGATAGCTATCTGATTGATATGTATGCCAAATCTGGCTTAATTGATACTGCAAAACGGATCTTTGAAAACAATTGCATCCATTCTAGAGATCTAGTTACATGGAATTCAATGATTGCGGGTTACACACAAAATGGGCTGATTGAACAAGCTTTCAGTGCCCTAAGGGAGATGATCGAGAAGAATGAGGTGCCTAATTCTGTAACACTGTCCTCAGTTCTTCCAGCCTGCAGTTTAGCAGGTGGAATCAGTGTAGGTAAACAGTTACACTGTTTCGCTCTTCGCCACTCTATGGATCTAAATGTCTTTGTCGGTACAGCTCTGTTAGATATGTACTCCAAATGTGGTTCTATAAATTATGCTGAGCGAGTTTTTAATATGATTCAGGACACCAATTCTGTGACATACACCACCATGATACTTGGCTTTGGCCAGCATGGGTTAGGTGAAAGAGCGCTCTCTTTGTTTCGTTCCATGTCAGGGTCTAACATGAAACCCGACGCAATCACATTTGTTGCAATATTGTCTGCTTGTAGTTATTCCAATTTAGTTGATGAAGGTCTTGAAATTTTTGAATCAATGGAGAGGGAGTACAGAATCAAACCCACAGCTGAGCATTATTGCTGTGTTGTGGACATGTTAGGTAGGGCTGGAAGAGTGGCGGAGGCTTATGAGTTTGCGGAGAAATTAGGTGATGAGGGTAATCTGGTGGGAATTTGGGGTTCACTTCTTGGGGCATGTAAAATTCATGGAGATCTTGAATTGGGGCAAGTAGTTTCTGAGAGATTGTTTGAGTTGGAGGAAGGAAATCGCATTGCTGGTTATCACGTTCTGATGTCAAATATATACGCTGAGAAGGGAATGTGGAAAAACACTGATACAGTGAGACAAGGGATGAGAGAGATGGGTTATAGAAAACAAGTTGGGTGCAGTTGGATTGTGGTTGGTGGTGTTACAAACTATTTCACGTCCAGGGACCAAAAACACCCACATAGTGAAGCAATATATGCCAAGTTGGATGAATTGGCGATGGAGATTAAAGCAGCTGGTCATAGGGGTACTATCAGTGACAACGTAGATGACATGTTGGAGGTTTAGGACTATTTTTCTTGAAGATTTGGTATAAATCCCTGGAACTGGAACTGGTGTTCTAACTGAATTTCACAACAGTGTACCTCTGGCAGTCGTGGCTGACAACAAGCGAAGGCAGTACCTCAGGCATCAAAACTAAGATCATCTGGTGATTAGTTCATTAAAGAAACATGTCCATATCTTAAAAGCAGTAGCCTGTTCCTGCTGAACTTGGAAAAAAGAAGGCAACATTGTACCTTAAAACCAAATATGTACAGGTCGCTTAATTACATGGATCAGCAGCAGGGGTGTTTGCTGGTACGTAGTAATTGCAAGGCATTCATCATCATTCCATGTAAGCAGATGCTATGAAGAAGAACAATTTAATCTGTTTGAGCAACTGTTGTTCAAAGCTTTGTTGTATACTTAACTGTATTAAAGATTTGTATTCTTACTTACAAGACAGGAGTTTATTAGTAGAGGCTCCATCCATTCAGAAGCTATCATTAATTCTCATAATCCAAAATCCAACTATCATATTTTCCTTTTCTTCTATCTATGTCTTCTGATAATCTCAGAGCTAACACTATGGTTGGCCTCATCCCTTCCTTATCCCTCATATGTAGGGAAAAATCTCAAAAATCATCTACTATGGCCTCAATCAACAATTATGATGCCCTCCACCACAGTGCTAGCTCTGATAGATTGTTATTTCATGAACTCCCAAGCACAGGATGGCCTCAATCAACAATTATGATGGCCAAGATCTCTCGGTTATGGGGTGTCTTTCAAGTGGCGTCAGAATGTGTGGGTCCCAGAGAAAGAAAGAAGGGCTCACCTGGTGTGTCAGTCCGTTTTCTTCTCCGTTGCCTAAATAAAATTTTCCTCCCGATATACAGAGAAAGAAAGAGAGAAAGACATGAGAGTTGCAGGTAGAGAGAGAGCAGGGAGAATAAGTGAGGTTTATTGAGAGATAGAGAGAGGGGAGATGGAACCCCAGAGTGATAATAGTTCAGAGCAACAAAAAATACAGACACAACAACAGCGTAGACCAAGGGGTTTCGCAGCAAGAGCAGCAGCAGAAGCAACAGCTATAGAAATGGAGAGTATGAGTCCTAACGACAGTGGAGGAGGAGGAAAGGGAAAGAAAGAGAGAGAAAGGGAAAAAGAAAGAACAAAATTAAGAGAAAGGCATAGACGAGCAATTACAAGTAGAATGTTAGCAGGTCTTCGTCAATATGGTAATTTTACATTACCTGCTAGAGCTGATATGAATGATGTTCTTGCTGCTTTAGCTCGTCAAGCTGGTTGGTCTGTTGATCCTGATGGTACCACTTATCGTTCTTCTCCTGCTCCGCCTCCTCCACTTCACATTCCTCCTTCTCCAATGGTATCTACTTTATTTTCTAGGGTTCTTTTTTTCATTCTAAATTTCAAAATTCTGACCTAGAAAGGTAGTTAATTTTGATTTCGTGCTTGCCCTAATTGATTTTATTTTTCACTATGGGCTCTCAATTATGTATTTGCAGATACCATATCCTGTTAGATCCATTGAAAGTCCCGTATCTACAACAGCATTGAAGAACTGCTCAACGAAGGCACCTTTAGACTGCCAAACTCCTGTTCACAGAATCGAAGGGAATTTGTCACCTGCCGTGTCTCTTGATTCTAGTGTAGTCGCAGAAAGAGGTCCGACGAACCGTGTCAACTCATCTCAATGCTTAGAGGCTGATCAGGTAAAGTAGTTGTTTGGAGATTCTGTACAAGTAGGAATAAGAGTTAACATTAACCCTTTTTTAATGATTATGATCAAATAAATGTTTCACCAATTTGTTCATTCTTGAAATGAACGAAAGCTTGGTTGACAGTAAGTTCATGTATGTATCAAGAAAACCTGCTATTAGTGAAATTGTTTAACATCATGTATCCTGGATACTGCTACCAATGAAACTTTTCACATGACAGTGTGAGCAACAAGTTGTTATCACAAAAAATTGGGCCATTTGTATAGTTTGAGAGACTTAGGCGACAAATTCGAGGAGAACTCGGGTCTCCATGCTTGGCCTTGTGGCTTATATTTCTATTTGTTGCTTTATTATCCGCGCGTTGGTCTCAGTGTTTCTGTTGTTGATGCAGCTTATGCGTGATGTTGGTCCTCAAGAGCATGTGGGTGATTATACAGGAACTCCATACATTCCTGTTTATGTGATGCTTCCTGTAAGTGTTTACATGCTGAAACTTTAACCAGTGTGCAAAGCTGAAATAGCTGTGTTTAGTATAGTAATTTTCATGCCTGACTATATTATTTCACCAGTTTTTGTGGATGGACAAATTCTCAAGTTTGGATCTAATCCCTTCAAATCGTTGGTTGTTACTGTGACAGACTGGTGTTGTCAATAACTTCTGCCAATTGGTTGATCCAGAAGGCATTAGACAGGAGCTAACTCAGCTGAAGTCTTTGCATGTAGATGGTGTGGTTGTTCAGTGTTTGTGGGGTATTGTCGAAGGATGGAACCCACAAAAATACACATGGGATGGTTATAGAGACCTGTTTGACATCATACGTCAGTTCACGATGAAAATACAGGTAACATTTTAAGGATGGTTTGGTACTATAAGCATATGAGTTCACCTACACTCTGCATTAATTTGTCTGAAAGATTCTTCTATGAACCATAGAGGTTCAATGTTCTCTTCTAGTTGATTAGAATGCTTACGTGTTCGAGTTTTTCTATGCTTCAAACGCTATGGTGATGCATGTGAAATCTCCTCCTAATTTGTCCTTGAATCGGAAATAGTTATCATGAAAGCTGTTGAAGGGGTTCTATGATGTTTATTTTGTTTGTGAAGGTTGTAATGGCATTTCATGAGTCAGATGTAAATGAATCTGGGGATATACCAGTTTCTTTACCTAAGTGGGTTCTAGATCTTGGAAGAGATAACCAAGATATCTTCTTCACTGATCGTGAAGGAAGAAGAAACACTGAATGCCTATCTTGGGGAATAGACAAGGAAAGAGCATTAAAAGGAAGAACTGGGATAGAGGTATTGAACTGTGATTTATGCGCTTTTTTTGATCTGTTATGTATTATATCGTGGAACCTTTATCATATTTCTCCTGTTCTCAGTTCTCCTTCTACAAATTACTGTATTTCTTTACTCTCTGGTTTCTGGTATAGTGCTTATTATGACATGCTTTTACTTTAAAATGACTCTCCTCCCACCACCATGCTTGTGTGTGAGCTATCGACCTTTATAACCAGCTGGAAAAAAAAAGTTCAACCCAAACTGCGTATCAATCGGAACAGCTTTTTATAGTTCTTTTGTGAATGTTATGGTGTTTCAATTCTGGTCCCTAAAGCAATCCCTAAATATGTGAACAGGTTTATTTCGACTTCATCAGAAGCTTCCGTACAGAGTTTGATGACTTGTTTGTGGAGGGCCTCATTTCTGCTGTTGAAATTGGACTTGGTGCTTCTGGAGAGTTAAAGTACCCTGCATTTCCAGAAAAAATGGGATGGACATACCCTGGTATCGGTGAGTTTCAGGTATTTAATATAAACTGACTCGACATTTTATTGCTCTATCATTATGCTCACTGTATCGATCTTAACCTACGGGTAGCAATATTGTACTATTGTGATCTTTTATGCATTTCTCAAAAAAGTTGCCAATTATGGTCATAGTAGCTATGAAAAGACACAAGAGACAAGTCTCTTTTCAGTTATATTTCTAAACCAGAATGTGTTAATTACCTCTGCAATCTTGTTCTACCAAAAGTAATAGCAACCGCATGTAATCAAATATAAGTTATATACTGTCTATCATGTGGTTGAGCTGGGGTATTGTAATTCCTTTACCCAGACAGGGGTGCTAGTAAAGGTTCATCTTAAAATCACTAATTGATATCAAAATTCAGTTGCCTCGAACAACTTTCTGGTTTAGTTGATGTGACTATTCCATGATGATTGCGTATGTAAACATTTTGTATGTTTATTAAACTTTTTAAGCATGTTATCTTTAAATTCAGTGTTCAAGGTCTTTTTGGATTATACATGTCTGCAGAGATGAGATATCAATTCTGTTGCTAAGTTCTTATCATGATATTTGCGATGCCATGCAGTGTTATGACAAATATTTACAGCAAAGTCTGCGAAAAGCAGCTAAAGTGCGTGGACACTTGTTTTGGGCAAGGGGACCTGATAATGCAGGTCAATATAATTCAAGACCTCATGAAACAGGATTCTTCTGTGATCGAGGTGATTATGACAACTATTACGGGCATTTTTTTCTCCAGTGGTATGCACAGACCCTAGTAGACCATGCAGATAATGTCCTTTCTCTTGCAAGTCTTGCATTTGAAGGGGCACAGCTAATCGTGAAGGTATGCACATGCATTGCTTCCTAACTGAGTTGAGATTTGCCACAGAGAAGAATTCTTACCCTAAAATCATTGAATCTGCAGATTCCATCAGTTTATTGGTGGTATAAGACTTCAAGCCATGCAGCCGAGCTGGCGGCAGGATTCTACAATCCAACAAATCATGATGGTTACTCTCCACTGTTTAATGTTCTTAAGAAACATTCTGTCACGATGAAGTATGTGTTCCCACGCTTGCTGTACTCTGGTGAGGAAAATGATGAAGCTTTTGCTGATCCGGATGGTTTGAGTTGGCAGGTATATAAATTAATTACAAATGCTATCTATTTTTAAGGCTTGAACAAGACATTAGTTGAGTCCGTAAAGGTTGTTTTTTTTTCTTAGCATAAAATCCTCATATATTAGGTTTCTAAAAGTATCCTATCTCTTCTGCAGGTTCTAAATTCAGCTTGGGATAGTGGATTGCTGATTGCTGGTCAAAACACAATGGCATCTTATGATAGAGAAGGGTACCTCAAAATTCTAGAGACTGCAAAGCCAAGAAATGATCCTGATAGTCATCATTTGTCATTCTTTGTGTATCAGCAACCATCTTCTTCATTGCAGAGAGAATTTGGGTTCTCAGAACTGGACTCTTCTATAAAATGCATGCATGGTAACAATTTCAATCCCGCGTAGTTTCTAATCATGGAAGTTGCCGGAAGAGAAATAACAAAGAAGCTCCAGTCGGACTGATGCTCGGGATATTTGGAGTTATCAGAGGAGAAAGGGAATGTCTTACGACCATGCAAGACTGATTGGATTGGTTCCAAGCAGCATGTCCTAGTCTCACTGTTTGTTTTACAGTGTAGTCTATATAGTATTATTCATGAGTCTCCTAATTCAGGTCGAATCCTTTTTTCGGCACAAAGGAATTAGCACAGAGTTGGTAATAGAAAAATATTAGTACATCATTTTTTATTGTCAAAAATCCCAATTTTAGTTATAGGATTGTTTTCATCAAGAGAATACAAGTTTGGAGAGCTTCCATCACATCGGCTAATGCTTTGATGTTTAGAAAAAGGGAAGTAGGGTTGACCCAAAATGATAGGAAAACTCCTTTGAAGGAAATCAACACTTTTAAAAGGGTTCCACCTATTTGCTACCTGCATTTTTCATATTTCATAAAAATTTCTAAAATAATTTTACTTTGCTATTTTATTTTTTCCTAATTACCTCCTACAAAAATCAAATTAAATTTAATTAAGCCGATCACCATTCTTATTTGTTTTATTCTCTATTAATCTCTGTTTTCATCCTTAAAAACCACTAAAAAAATATTAATCCAATACATGTCAATTACAACCTATTACGTTTTAGTTTACTATTTCTTTAGCATATAATACAAGTATCATTATAAGAATCTTGACAAAAATGCCAGAAGTACATTCTTTTCAAACATAGCTACGTTCTGCTATTGGTATGCCGTATTTAATAAAACCCGATTGCTGAATTAATAATCACAAAAAAAAACAGAACACATTTTTTTTTTGTTGAAGCATGCATATATTACAAAAAACCAACTAAATTGTTAATACACGCGGGAATGTGACTTCCATAGAGTCGCTTAATAAAATTTGGTTAATACAAGCCGGGTTTGCCTGATCCCAAATTGTTGTTGAGTAGTTTTCGACTTGGCTACCATCTGCCGCATAGTTTGCCAGACCCTCTGCTGCTTGGTTTCCTTCCCTATAATTGTGCTGAATAGCACAAAGCTTGGGATTTGACGTATTCGGCGTTTAATTTCTGCGATCATTTCTGAAATATACCAAGGAGCTTCCGTTGGAGTTTTAATGAAGTGCATAAGATTTTGTGAGTCCGTCTCAAATAATACTTTAGTCCATCTTCTTTCATTTGCGGTTCTGGTTGCTAGCACGGTTGCCTATGTCTTTGTTGTGAGTGTTGTGGTTATTTCTAGAGGTTGTGCAACTGCCATTATCTTTTGTGCGTTCGAATTTCTACAGATGAATCATGCTCCCGCCATGCCTGGGTGGCCTCTAGCTGCCCCATCAGTGTTTACTTTAATCCAATCTTGTGCTGGAAGGTACCAACCTACCTGAATGGTTGTAGTCATCCTGGTTCCGTTTGGTGCGATTCTGGGGGGCGGTTCCCCCGGGAGGTGAGGAAATCTTTTTCTCCCATTGAAATTCCTGTTATTGTGCTAATGATCTTGCCAGGATGTCTGTATGAGTGGATTGTGCTTGATTGAACACAAGTTCATTTCTGGACGTCCATAGTGACCATAATAGAAAACAACACGATGTGATATAAGAGGTATTGCCCTGTGTTTGTAGAATTTTTGAAATTATTGTTTGAGAATTTTAGGTAATTGGTTGGTTGTTACCATGGGATGGATTTGTTGATATGTGGTTAGAAAGTCTGGTCCAAGTGGGCATTGCCACCGAGCAATGAATAAGCATGTGTTCAGTTGTTTCTGGCTCGGAGTTGCATCGGGGAAAAGATTGGAGGTGGATAGGTTGATGTGATGTAGCATAGACAAGGTTGGTAAACATGTATTTATAGCTTTCCACAAGAAAAGCTGAATTTTGGGAGGACAGGGTAAGGTCCATAAAAATTTGGTTGCTGGGAGGGGATTTGGGTGTGCTAGGTTATCTTGTTGATTAGACAACTATACCCGGATGAGGTTGTGTATTTTCCTGATTTAGAATGGGGCCAAGTTATTTTATCTAGAATGTTGTCAGAAGGTAGGTGGATATTTATAATGTGTTGGATGACATTTTGTGGGAGGTTGTTTAGCTGATCATGTCTCCAGTTATGAGAAAATGGATCAATTAAATCAGTTACATATTGTATAGGGTAACATTGCGTAGAATCAAGGTTTTGAAAGTGGAATATCCAATTAGATTGGATGGGAGTATCCGAACCATTTCCTATTTGGTTAAATAAATGTTGTTTTATCAAAGGTATAAGAGAAGTCATTTGTTTCCATTGATGACTGGCGTTAGAAGGAATTGTGATCGTACCTTGGAATATTGGTTGATGTTGGAGGTATTTCTCGTTGAATAGGCCGGTGCAAATGGACTGTTGCTGATCGTGAATGTTCCAAATCCTTTTCATGAAAAAAGCTTTATTGTGATGGCTACTCTTTCGAATTCCGAGTCCTCCTTCCACTATTGGCATGTTTAGCTTGTTCCAACCTATTGGATGTAGCTTTTTAACAGATGAATCATGTCCCCAGAAAAAATTCCTAGCGATCCGATCAATTTACTTGTTCACATGGGTGGGGAAAAGCTGGGTTTTCATAAGGTGATTGCAGGTCGATGTTAAAGATGTTTTAATGAGCATAAGCCTTCCTGCATGGTTAAGGAATTTTGTCATCCATCCCTGTGCTTTACGAGCCAATCATTGGAGAAGTGGTTCGAAGATGTGTCGATAATTTCTTCCGTGTTTGAATTGAACTCCTAATAGAATAGGTGGAATTGATGTGGTTGGCATGTCGAAAAATTGGTGTAGAGAGTCTATGTTCTGCGGTTGCAGTCTCAGATGATTTATGATTATTGATTTCGTTGTGTTGATTATTTGTCCTGCTGACGAACTATATGATTGAAGAATCCTTTTTAGATGCATGCTACCTTCCCGGGTCGCTCTGGAAGTGATAAGAAGGTCATCTGCATACATTAGATGTAGAATGGGTGGTGCCTTTTTTGATACTCGGAGACATTGAACCAAATTTTTTGCTTCGAGATTTCCAAGATTTGTTGATAGAATTTCCGCACATATGATGAAAATGTAGGAAGATACGGGATCACCCTGTTTAATACCCATGGTAGGTGTGATGAATCCATATTGAGTACCGTTGATGTTGACCTTGTAAGTGACTGTGTTGATACATAACATGATATATTCCAAAAATATTGATGGAAAACTCAGTTTTGTAAAAGTTTTTTTTGGTGAATCCCCAATCAAGGTTGTCATAGGCTTTCTGAATATCCATTTTTAGAGTTATTTTGGTTTTTTTAGTGATTGATGAAGTTTTGATGTGGTGGAACAACTCTCTTGCAATAGCTATATTATCATGTATTGATCTTTTAGGTACGAATGCACTTGATATGGGCTTATTAAGAATGGGAGGAGGGGGCGTAACCGGTTGACTAGGATTTTGGATATGATTTTGTAACTGACATTGCATAGGCTGATAGGTCTGAATTGGGATGGTTTTGTTGGATTGTCTACCTTTGGGATTAGCATTATGTTTGGGTGATTCACGAGAGGGTGAATGTTGAAGGATCTGAAAAACTCTATACCATAGCTATAAGTTGACAGTGAGTGGTTTCCTAGAAAACTTTAAAAAACTTACTGGTGTATCCGTCCGGTCCAGGAGCGCTTTCAGAATTGATGGAGAGCAAAGCTTGCTTGATTTATTTCACCGTTACCTCTGCCAATAGCATGTCACATTATGCTGATGTCAATCTTGGAGTGATATCCTTAAAGAGATCCTCATTTATTTTTGTATTTGGGGTCGTGTATTGAGAGGTGAAGTGATCCAGGATGATCTGGATAACCTGATCTTTATCGCTGACCCAATTGTTATGATGATCTTGTAGTTGCTTGATGTTATTACGGCTTCGGTGTATGGTTGCTTTGGTATGGAAAAAAGTCGTATTATTATCCCCTGATTGGGCCATTGTATTCTGGACCTTTCCTTCCAGTATGTTGCATGTCATTGGAGTAAGGTTAGATGTTGACTTCGTAGTTATTTTTCTTGAGTTATCCAGTAATCAAGTTCCTCGCCAGTTTGAACAGCACACTGATGTTGTGTCTGCTGAATTTGTGTTGTTGATTTGCGTATTAATTTTGGAAGATGTCCAAAAGTGTCCTTGTTCCACTCTATTAGAGTTTTTCCTGTTGTGATTAAACGTAGTTGTAGGTCCAGGGCAGAATCTGGATCACTTTGTTGAGTCCATGCTGATTTGATAATTTGTTTGAGTTGAGGATGTGAAAGCCAGAGATGCTCAAACTTGTAATTTTTTTGCCCTGCCAATATATTTCTTTGGTGTTCAACAGGATGGGGGCGTGATCAGATGCAATTCGCGAAAGGTGAGTAACTCCTGCATGGGGGTTTGTTGTACGCCAATGTTGGGTTGCAATTTCTCTATCAAGTCTTTCCATGATGTTGTCTTGACCTTGCTGATTGTTTTTCCAAGTGAATGGATCTCCTCGAAATTCCAAATCAATGAATCCTATTTGATCTAGCATTGTTAGAAACGACTGAGTCTGACTATATGTGATTTGTCTTCCTCATTTTTTTTCCCGATTGGTCCATTATGTCATTAAATTCCCCTATCAGTAGCCAGGAGGTTGAGTTATTGATATTAGGGAATATTGATGGAAAATCTTTCCAAAGATCAATTCTTGCATCCGGGTGTGGAGGACCATAAATGCCTGTGCAAAGCCATGGTTGTGTTGGGGCTGGAGGAGTGATAAGAACATGGATGCAACTTTGGGATTGGAGTAGAACCTGAACGTTTAGGTTGTTCCACATGAGACACAATCTTCATCTTCGACCAACTCTGGGAACCGAGGTTAAGTTTTGGAGTTGAAGGGATTGACCAAGTCTTGACATATGTTACTCATTGGATAAAGTTTCAGAAAGGAAAAGAATATCGGTCTTGTGTAATGATGTTATCCCTTTTTGATGATGTATTGTATTCGGATTGTTGATGCCTTGGCAATTCCAGGATAAGATATTCATCTTGGGATTAGTAATGATTTGGGTTTGTGAATTGGTTGGAGGTTTCATTATTGTCATGATACTATTTTTCCCTCATTGCTACCAAAATTCATGCAGCTAACACATGGATTATCGTGTTGCGGAATACTACAACCACTCCCAGGCGTCCGGAACTGGACGACTAAAGATCATAATTTTTTTTGTTCAAGTTGTTCATAGATGAACCGCGACGGTAGTACATGTTCAGCTATCATCATCGACTAAAACACTCACAAATCGATTATTCATGGCCGATTAACTCATCTTAAAAATGTGGTAGTTTTTCAAAATCGCGTCAATCATTCTAAAACAAGTCGACTCAAAGTAAATGACTAGTTCTTCGTCACAATAACACAAACTAAATCAAATTTGACGTGATTTTGTATATGTAATCACACGTTCAAAAATTATAATTTAGGTTTAGTTTTATCTCTTTTCGAGTTTTGATTTTGCTTGAACATTCCACTTTCTTTGGAGGAATCTTTTTGGTACAAAATCAAAAAATAGAAGAATAATATTTTTGAAGGAATCTTTCTACGGGGGTGAGGGTGCTGATCCGTGGGAGAGATGAAATAGATGAAGGTTTCCAGTGGGAGATTAATCGTGACTGGGGGTTTTGATGTTGGTTTAGTATTAGGATGTTTTTGTTGTTGGGTGTAAACAAAAAGTCAAGAGGTAGTAATTAGGATATTTGAGAAAATATATGCGTATTAAATAGGATAATTGGGGATCGCAATTAATGAGAGCGGAAAATAGGAAAACTAGGGGTGGCAAATAGGTGGAACCTTTAAAAGTAGACCATTACATAATAAGATTAATCTACTTGGACCCCAGATTTTTTTTTTCTATAATCAAGGAACCTTTTCATTAATGACAATTCTAGGTCACAGCGAGTTTAAGATTGAAAATAAGAGAATACAAAGTAACACGAACATACCGTAAAAGTGCAATACCGAGAAATCCGACAAGAGAAGGATTACCGGAGTAAGACAAATACAAGTATGAATAAGATCCGATTAAATCGGAAGAAAGATGGTTTTTCTCGGAATTAACATCCAACAATTTAGTTTGTTTTTCTTCTATAGAAAGATGTGCTCCCAAAGTAGGAGTGATCTACTCAAATCTCTTGTAACTAGTGACGAAGATTCCATCGTCAAAAAGATCACCTATGGAGATTCCGACGCAGGATAAGTTGATGATGAAGATTTCGATGAAAATTTCGTCGCCGGAGACAACCAAGATGAAGATTTCGTCGTTGGAGAGCATGGAGAACATCACTATTGATCTTAAAACCTAACCCAATAACCAAGAATCGCCATTAAAGTGAAGAGAAACCTCAAAAGAGTAGATAAAACCACCATAACGGTGTAGATAAGTAGAAAACATAATAAAAACTACACTAAACTAATATCTAACCTAGAAAACAAGGAATAATAAGAAATCATCTCAGATCTAGTCCAAAAATTAACTAAATCTGAGCAGAGAAGGATTGTTAAACTAAGGGATTATGAGTGATATTTATTTTCTATCAGCTTCTCTTTAGCTTGCCATTGAAATTGTTAAACTAATGGATTTTCTTGGTCACCACATTGTAAAATCAAGTTGCTTATATTACTTGGGTGGTTCCTGTTCACTCCACCCTATTAATTGTTTAACACAAGTCATGCTTTTTTTTATGTGGTAATACTGAAAGACAAAACCAAACTTACATATCGGGGAAAGTTACCCCAAGGTAGTCATCAGATGAGTGATTTACCCCCAACGTGAGCTGGGCACCATGGATAATCCCGTGTGACTCAGTCACTGTATACCCCACGGGAGTTTAGCAGTGGCGGGATGTTAGGGTTGGGTGGGGCCCACCGTGAATGTCTCACATGGGATTATCCCCGGTGCCCAGCTCACGGTGGGTAAATCATTTTCGGTCATCAGATACCATTTTTCGAAGGAATCATGGGCCCGCAAGCAGATAAAAGTAGGGATGATGTTTGGCGGTTCTGTGGGTCCCACCAAGTCCTCTTTCTCGGGAAAACCGTTGATGGGGGAGCCCACGGTAAATCTTGAGTTCTCGTATTCTCATACCAAGGTGTTGGAGCTTGGCAGCTGGTGCAGTTAATTTGCTACAACTTTGTTAGCTAGGCCATTTTTGTAGGCATAAATGGTACTGGCAGTTGGGATTTGTTGGAGGGTGTTTAGTTTGCATCACGTTGTTAGGTACCGCGGTTGTTTCTCTATCTTGATGAAGTTCACTGTTGACATAGAATCTTCCTCAAAAAAGTACTTTCGCATTGGAATTCTGGTTGCCCATAGAATCCCCTAACTTCTGTTATGAGTGACGTTGTGATCCCTTGTGGTGATGTCATTGCTTTTAAAACCTCTCAGTGTTGATTTCTGCATATGATCCCTGCACCCGCTTGGATTAGGTGTCATTTTGCAGCACTATGTATGTTTATCTTCACCCATTCCCCTGCTGATGATAATCATCCTACTGAAATTATGCATCCATTTAGTCTGATGATGTTGGGTCTTAACTGGTGTTGATTCTGCACTAGGTGGTGGGAGATGAGTTTGGGCCCAAGTGTATTCCTAATGCATAAGTAGACTGGTTCAGAGCACTTGTTCTAAAAACTACCTTATCTTGTAGTAGGTATTTGCATTTTTTGCTAGCCTAATATGCCACATTGTGAAACAAGTGAGTGACCATGCTATTTCATCCACTTCCATTTATAGTGTTTTGGTGATGCTGGTGAATCTGTGTGGGATTTGGATATATGTTGTTGGTAAGGGGAATGATGTTAATATGGTGTTGGTTATCGGGTTGATTGGAGTGGGTGTTGAAGTTGGTTGGTCAGGTGGCGGTGGTGATAATTGGGTGAGATTTCTATGTAGTTAGTTTTGGTTGTTCGGGCTTCTAGCTAAGCTGGTGTACAGTTTCAGCCATACCTATGAGGCTTTGTCAAAAATTCAAAAATAACAAGTTTTGTTGTTTCTGGAAGCAATGAGCATAAATGGAAAATGGTATGATCTTCCTGTGGTTGAGTAAGCTAAAGGTAAGGAGTCCCTTCTGTGTGACTTTCCAGATGAAAGTCCGCCTTTTAGAGGGGAAGGAACTTGTTGTAGAGACCCATAAACTTGCCAACGCTATTTGATCGATCAAGAGAAGATTAAGCCGTTATTGACTTGATTATTTAAATATGAATATTAAATTAAAAAAAATTATGTTTGTACCATATAGTTTGGTATATGGGCCAAGTGCCCCGGCCCAATAATTCCACCCAGTATTGGGCCATTGGGTAAAAAATGGGGAAGGATGATTATAACCCAGTCAGAATTATCCTTCTACAAGAGAAAGACCAGTCACACATTCAAACCTGGAGGTTAGAAATCCCTAAAAAAAGGAGGAATCAGTTACTGGTAAGACCAGGTACACATTCAAACCTGAAAGTTGCAGATCCTTAGGAAAAGAAGGAATCAGTTACTAAGAAGACCAGTTATAACCTGGAAGTTGAAGATCCTAAAAAAGGTAAATTGGTTTAAACCAGGATGAACCTGGAAATCATTTGGTCCAAATACATAGCCAAATGTATCTAGACGAAGACTGGACTAGATACAATTCCTCCATAACCTACAAATAGAGGTAGAATTTTCAACCGTAAAGGTACACTTCTGATCCTTCTCTCTCCATAAAAAACCTGTTTAGAGCTCTTACTCATTGAGGCATCAGAGTGTCTTTGCAGGTAACACCTCACTTTCATCTACCAATAATTATTGAAGAACAAAATTTATTGATGAGCTGATTCATCAAGCATCTGGAAAACTCTCACCCATCAGGAACGCATCAAGAGAAATATTACTGAATCATCCAACGATTCATATTTCATCATCAGAAATCACAATTTATATCAAGAATGCATCTCGAGGAAATTGTAGAATCATTATCCAACGGCTGAAATCTCATCTTCACATACAAATCTCGAGGATTGTTGTAGAAACATTTTTGCTACAAAAAATTAATCAAACAATAATCTGGAAATGAAACTAGTATCATTTGATAGATCTAAAAAAAATTACGCAAAGTGGACTACTTGAACGTGTCATTCGGATACCGGAAAAAGAAGAAATCATATGTATTGCGTGAAGGTAATATAATCTTTTTTGCAGGAAAATACTAAGGCAATTGGGTACTCGCTCAGGGCACCCAAGTCTTAACCTATACATCAATTCCCCTCGGCCTCCAATATCTAAGAATCTGGTTGCCTCAGTAAAGTTTCTTTGGTTTTATCTCCAAATCAATTTGAAGAGAGATTCATTTTTCTCTTTTCTTCTCTCTCTGTTTTCTCTTCTATTCCTATTTTTTCTTCTCTCTGGCGCTTTAATTCAAAGGAATTGAACTTAGATTATGTGTGAGTGAAATAATATCCTGGTAACTTGAAGAATCGATAGATTTAGTGATTGTGTTGAAGCTGATTGATCAAGGGAAGAAGAAAAAACATTGGTCATTATTAACAACGATCAAACTGATGGATGGACAAATGGATTGAGGTTCGCAAGGTAGGCGTGGCTTGTCATCAGAAGAGGTGGGAACTTAAATACCTTTCTCATGATCATTAAGTTCACTTTCTATCTACGAGCATGATTTATCTTTGTATTCTAAAAGCATATTTATGTATAATTGAATGAGTATGTTGTGTAATATGTTTTTTTTTTTAAATTCCTCGCGAGGAATGTCTATGTTTCACCACAGTTCCTTGCTAAGTCATTATTTGCGGGATTGGCAATACTATTTATTAAGGGAATTGACAATGTTATGTTATGGTATTTATTATCGGAATTTGTAATATTCTACTAGCACAGGATGCCGTGGAAATATTATATATACGATATTGATATATGGGGGAAAGATAGATGTATGCATATTATGCTTGATTGTTCAATTACAGTATAGTTTAATAGTAATTTCAGAACCATGTTTAACATGAGGAGTAATGTGCGTGGTATATTTTTCCTGCGAGAAGTGTCTGTGATTTTCCACAACTTCTCACTAAGCCTTATTAGCGGGATTTGCAATAATACTAAATAGCATGGGAGGCCATGCAATATTATCAATATTATATTAGCGGTATTTACAATTTTATTATTAGCGGTATTGGCAATATTGATATCCGAGGGAACTACTCGTATGGACGTTATGTCGATTGTTGTGTTTATGTGCAGATTGTTTGGTGTAAAAGGTGTTTAGTGTTTTCTTCTACTTTTGTACTTATTTATCTTTCAATAACATGTTGGTGATTTCTAGGAAGATATTTATGTTTATACTTAGGACCCCTTTGAAATGATGTACTCACTCGTTGCCAGAAGAGATGGTGCACGGGAAGAAGACTTTTCGTTTTCGTAGCTTTAGATGTTGTATATCTTTTACGTATGTATTTTATATTTAATTGTGAAACAATACTATTTTATTTATATCAGTCGAGAACTTTTAATTATGAATATCAGAGTGTTCAGGTTAGTGGTTTGAGTTAATTTATGTAATCTTTATTCTTAAAAACAGTAATATAGATTTGATGCTTCAATTAGGTTGTAATCCTATTAGCTAAGTAGGTGATTACGTTTCCATATGGTTTTGTACAAGGATGCGGTAACACAAAAATTGCAAAATGAATGCTAGTCTTTTTATTAGTATTTTGATTGAAAAAGTAAATTCATTAAGCAAGGAGAAATTACACAAGTTTGCTATCTTCATAGAGGAAAACATTAATACAACTTGGAGTGTTAGAGCATCACTCTGTCAAACTGACAAGTTTTGGTATGTCAAGCTTGTTTTCAAATTTAGTTGACCAAAACTATATCTTGATTATGGTTTACTAAAGTTAGTCTCAGACTAGAAATAAAGATGGTAGTTGAGCATCATAGTTCACCAATTGACCCTTGAAGATTGAAGATTGAAGAAAGGGGACTTCATTAATAAAGGTATGTGATGACCGACTATCCAACTTACTCGTATTTTCAACCATTTTATTTACTAGAACAATGTCATATGACTTTAATATTATGGTGAACATTGCAAAGAAGAAATTCCGAGTTCAAGCTAGTACTTGACGGATCTCGAATTACAATTTAAAGCAATTGAAGTTCTAAAGGACTTATCGCATAATAGGTTGAAAACAATTTATTTTTCAATATATTGTGTAAGAATTTTATACGAGACATCAAGTTGCATTGACGTACACGAACTAGTTTGGTCAATATGCGAACTTGTTGATTTTAAGTGGTTCCTAGACACTTTTTGTAATTGAAGTACACAAACTGATTTGGACAATTCGTGAACTTGTTGACATAAAAATTTCTTGAACTCCAAGATGACTATTTGTTCGCAAACTGTTTTGTACAGTTCACGAACTGCTTTTTCTCTTTGAGGGTTATCCAACTCCATGATTTCTTGATAGTTCATGGACAACATAACAATTTGTTCTTGATATAACATTTTGTTCTTGATATAACATTTTGGTATACTGAGTTTATATCGATAGATATGCGGGGTGCACATTCTTTTTTATAGTTTAAGGTAAAATTTTAACATTCCTACATGAATCAATCTATATTAGGACGGTAAGCTTACTTGGTATCAAAGTAATTCTTAAACATGGGAACTAGTTCAGGAACTTATCTTTAATTGTAAGTTACCTAGTCTTGCTCATCATTATAAATAAAAAACTTTTTGGATACTAGATCTCAATCCGGACAAGTTGTGTCCTAGTTGCGGCTAGATTCGTCCTCTAAAGACCTAGGTTTCCTTGTGAAACCTTATTAGGTTACGACTTTTAAAGTATTCACTAAGGGATTCGGGAAGCCCGCTCAGACCATTTTTTACCCGATAATTCTTGATACTCTTGATCATCTTAATGCTTGTTTATTCTAAGGTTCGTCTTTTCTGATATACAACCATATAAGAACCATTGATTATGGAATAAGATTGGTTGGAATTATAAAGTTCTCTTCCTCTCAGAATTTTTAATTCCACAGGTTTTACATTTGTACTTAGATAGGTTGTGTGAGGTAGAATCAATTAGGATTCTTCATAACCTTTTGGAAGAGAGTAAGTTATCCAAACTCCTCATAAGTAGATAGATTTATAGTATCTTGATTGAATATTTTTATGAAGGAGATTATAGGATATTTGTTAGAGTGCAAGTAATTTAAAAGTCTCTACCGCGGTTGAAGCAACTCCTAGGGTTGTAAAGGAAATCATCTAGGGGAATCAAGTACGCAGGGTCTTGCGAGATCTAAGAGACATAAGGAGCACGACTGAAGCTGAATTTCTTATAAGGTCGATCTGGTATCAACTACATTCCATTCCGAAGTCTGATAATAGGCTAGTGCATGTAGCAGTTTAACATAGTGCGGTGTTAAAGCTGGACGATCTTTCGAGGTTTTTCTGTAAGATTTTATTTTTCCTCATTAACAAAATTTCTGTTGTCTGGTGTTATTTCTTTTCTGAATTATATTGTTTATCTTTATGATTGAAATATCAAAAGTACTACGTTTATAAATACCTAGACATTTTTTAAGCTCAAAACTATATAGAACCTACAAGACTTGTTCTTGTGATTTTGCGTCTTAAAATAGAGATTACGATTCTTGATCTTGTTAGAATTCGGTTTGTGCACAGTTCAGGTACATGCTAGGTTGAACTTGTATTATAATGAGGTACAAGGATCTTTTCTATTGATTTATACTTCAAGATTTACAAGGGATTGTCGATACAGGTTCTAAAACGAAAAAGTTGGTGGTATATTTATACTAGGTACCATCTCCTTTCACTGAAGATTAAATTCTCAGAATCGACACTGATCATGGAATCTTACATACTTTGCAAGAGCCTCTCCCATATTATTACAAGGATTAACTACACTGTTGCATTTCAAAACCACTAACATCTTCAAGCAAACTAATAATATCTGCAATAAGAATTTGATATTCCAACTTACCCAACTCAAAATTTGAAACCATAGTTCAATGAGATTTATAATCTCATTCTAACATAACATTCATATAACCTTTATTTCTTGCATTACCAGAGCTTTAGCGTGCTCAGGATATCTAGGTTTAGAAAAACATTACCATGGCCTTCAAGTTATTACTTGCATCATATTTGATTATTAGTTCATACCCTGCGATTTTAGTATTATAATCAAAAGCCGTATCAAAATTCAGTTTAATCCAATTATGTTGTGGAACAGTCCACTTCTACGCAGTTTGCCTTCATTCTTCAGAATATCGTGCTTAGTGTAATAAGTTTTGATGCAGTTAATCTAAGAGTTTGGGCTAATATTTTGATTTTCAAATGCTTTAAGGCATATGTACATGTTTCCAGACTTGCCACATGATCACAGATGCAATCAAAACAGAGTTAGTATTTTTAAAGGATATGGTGTTTATCCATTTATATAAAGAGTTGAATTGTTGTTGAGAATGCAAGGCTTCTGGGAGAAGAGTAAACCATATATCTTTAGAAAGATTACATTTACTAGGATATGAAATCAGTTTCCATTTAATTACCACAACAGAGACATGCGTAATCTTGCGTGTTGATATGTCTTATGTTTCCTGTTTGAAGAATTCCATTTAGACATGTCCAGAAAAATATATTTACGTTGTAAGGCAGATTTAGATGCCATATCTTGAACAGAATTTTTAGTCTTCATTACTTGAAATGTGTTGAGAAAATATTCGAGTTAGAGCCTTGTAAGTAGACTGAACTGTAAATTTCCCATATCTTGTAATGTTACAATGTATCTTATCAGTACCTTCATTGGGGAGCCAGATGTCCTTAATATAATCTTGTTCCCGTTGATTGAAATTATTTGAATTTCATTTTCATCTCATTGTTGTAATAAGTTTGTTTAACTTTATCATTGTTATTCGCATTGGCTGCATAGTTACTCAGCTAATAAGAAATTAAGTTTTTAACTCACTTGTGTTCCAAATATTCACATTAAGGCTATCTTTTGTACTCCAAATGTGATATTTTTCATCCAGACATATATATTTACAAAATAACACAGTGGATTTACTAAAGTTTATGACTTTTCTGAGACTGAGCTGAAATCGTGGATGATTTGAAGGAGCATGTGTACTAGATTTGATGCCTTTATGGAAACTTTATGATTTATATAACATTCTTGAAAACCCTTCCATGCATAGAATAAATGAGTATGGATAAATAGGATATCCTTATATGATCCTCTAGCGGGGTTGAAAGAAGAAGAACGAGATCCATGAAGAAGTATAATAATTGAAGTTGTCCTTATGCATTTTCTACCATTTTGCACCACTTGTGAGATTAACAAAAAAAATTCAAGATATCAATAAGGAAATATTATCCAATTTTATCAAAAGTTTTCAACATGTCAAACTTAATATCTATCTCACCATTTTTGCTCTTATGCTTCTTCATTTGGTCAACAGTTTCTTGAGTTATGGTTGTGTTGTCACTTATGCTGCTTGGTAAGGAGAAATGGTTTTTTCAAAGGAATGCTCAGTATGTTGGTCGTCAGTTTTGATATTATTTTGTTATTTATGTTGTAAAGGCTTGTGAGTCTGATGTCATAAGGAAATTAAATGCATTCTGTTTTGGGTGTAAGTGTTTAGTAAGTAAAATTCATCTATTTCAACAAAAAACCATTTTTAAAGAAATTTTGAACCATTAGAATAAGATCATTACGTACTATATCCCAGCACTTTTAATATATGTAAACCTGATTGGAATCCATATGGACCAGGTCATCCCAAGAGTTGATCTGAAAAGCCACTTCTTTGATTTCATATTCATCTAGAATTTTGGTGAGGTAATAGTTGTCTTCGTCAGAAATACAAGGTAAAGTAAGTTGTAGGGGACCAATGTATCTCAGAGGTTTAATAGAAATATTGACTTTATTGAAGTGTTAAGTAAGAGTATTTTCTATTGCAGGATCATAGATATATATATAGAGAGAGAGAGAGAAAGAGAGGGAGTTTGTATCTCTATCTCTTCCCAATCAGAAAATCTAGAAAATGGAGTCCGTGAACCTGATTGTTACGAAGAGTACTTGCACGATCAAAAAATCGATATCTAAGATCAATCTAATCGTATCCAAATAATCCAATCGGAATTCTGTCAAGTATGAAACTTGTTATCATCTTTCAAGATACAAATTTTACCAGAACCAGTCTTGTAATCGATCAAAATTAATATGGACTTACTAAGATTGAATATGTACTACTTGTGTAAATCCTATTATAAAGATAAACAATATAATGCGGAAAAAAGAAAAAAAAACAAGACACCAGAAGTTTTGCTAACAAAGAAACCGCGATAGCAGAAAAACCCCGGACCTCGTCCAGATTTGAACACCAAACTATATTAAGCCGCTACAAACACTAGCCTACTATCAGACTTCGAAATGTAATGTAGTTGGTACCGAATTCACCCTCCTTATGTCTCTCGAAACCTTGCAAGACTCTATGCAATTGATTCCCTTAGCTGACGTCCTTTAGAGCCTAAGAGTTGCTTCTACCTAAGTGAAGACTTTTGATACCAATCTGTCTCTAACAGATAATCCTATTTAATTTTATTTTTAGATCAAAGATCAAGGCTTGGAAATCTGTTTGTAATAAACAAGGCTAGCAAACTTCATAATATGGAATACTTACACTCAGTTAACTGAGAAGCCTGAATCTTTAAGTACCTCTCAAGAACAATCTTGAACTAATTAATTAAGAGAAGTTTTCATATATCTATCTTGAGGAATCACAAAGTCTGAGACGAAAAAACTGTGATTTCTATCTATCTTTCCTGAACGAGATTACGAGAACCTCGATAACAGAAAAAGTAAGATTAGGATTCACGAACTATTAAGGTAAAGATAGTCGGACCTGGCTTCACGAATCTCCAAGTGAAGTCTTTAATTCATATATATTATTATGTTTTTCAGAGGATACTAGGTCAATAGAGGACGACTCTATCTATCAACTAGGATACTAAATGTCTGGGATTGAATTTTCCAGTTGAAAGAGCATCTCTGTTTATAGATGTTCAAAACTGAGGGTTGTTTAAAATTCAAGCTAAGATAACTTGTGACTCAAGCAAACACTTTGTTTATTTAGATGAAACTCCGATTAGGTTTTCAAGTAAGCATGTGAGAATTAGTCTTAAAAGCATATAGAATAATATGTACAGTGGCCCGGCTACGGAAGCTGTATAATGACTGATTTTTGGAAAATATGCTTTATGAGCTAAAGCAATTTGATGTTCATTTCAAAACTTAATAATTTAATTGTGATCCAAATACACAAGTGTTTTAGTTATCAATGATGTCTTAGAGGTATCTCTAAGAGTCAAAGTGATGCTAAACATATTTAAAAATTAAGTCTTCGAGCATCCGTTAAAGTTTACTGGGACCGTTGGTAAAACGGTTCGTGAACCATAAGGCATAGTTCACGAGTTAGGGTGCTACGGTTTCTGAACTGGGTTCACCAACCCTACTCGGCTCGTGAACTCATATGGACACAGTTCGTGAATTGGGTCCGCCAACTGTTATCCTTTTTCACCAATATAGAAAATTCAGATCACCATGGTTCGTGAACTATCTCGTTCTGAACTTGTTGTTTGTGAACTAGTTCTCCAACCTTCCTGTATTCCAGAAACTCATATATCTATGGTTTGCGAGATGGTTCGCCAACCTACCCTGAGTTTAAATATCAGAAGTTTTGAATTTCTCTCTTTGATGTTTGAAATATTCCCAAATGATAAAAATCATTGCTTAGGCAATTTTCAATTGATCCAAAAAATTCTTGAACAATAAATTGTTTAGAACTAATATTGTTTAGGGCCTTTGGACATCCAGTTCTTGAATCATGTTTCGAGATGTTTAACAAGACAAGCTTGACTTGAAATTTCTTTTTTAGCAATAAAACTACTATAAGTCATACAACATAGTCTCATATCGATAAAATGGTGATGCATTTGAGTAAATAAAATGGTACAATTTTCACATACCTTGTTGATGAAGTTCTCCAAATATCTTCGTCGATCTTCAGTCTTCGAGAGTGATGTCTGATACTCAACTACCAACTTTTATACCTAGTCCGAGACTTGACTTAGTAGACTAGAAATCAAGATATAGTTTTGATCAACTAACATTGACAACAAGCTTGAGATAGCAAAACTTGTAGGTTCAACCGAGCAGTGCTCTAACAACGTCGATTATATAATAATTCACGGGATAAATTCATATCCCTGCCAATCCTAACAATTTACCAAAGCAATTGATTGAACATAATCAATAAGTTATGTTTTTTGACTCTGCCAATTTAGGCTACACAAATTTCTAACTAAACTAATATAACAACTAATTCATTTAACTAACACTAAATTTGTGATGTAACAAAATTATGTGAATATGAGGTTTTTTATTTTACTTCAAATTTGCTTTATCATGTTATGTCCTACTTTAACATGACTAGAAAGCAGACTCGTCCTAATTGTAGGGGTGAATAATGGATGGGTGAATGCAAACTCGGTACCGCCTGTGTCTGATCCATTATTTGTTGGATATTTTCATAAATGTTTGCCGCTATTCGGGGGTGAATTTCAAAACCTATTCCGGTTTCCAGAAATTTCTACAATCGCGTCTTTTCCCATAGGGTTTCTCTGAAGAGATACCATTAATGGATGCTTGTTGAAAGCATCTGTTGGAGATGAAGAGACATCTCCAATAGGCATGAAATCCTCTTTAAATAGCGAAGGTTTTCTCCCATCCCAACACATCAAATCAATCTGTTTTCTTCTTCTCTAACAACATCATCATAACCTTATACAATGTGTTTGTGGTCGGGTCAAGGAAGTACAATCCATGAATTCGATTGCAGTGTTAGGGCTTCATGGAATCCTGAAGGCATAATTCGAAATACCTGTTGTACTCGCCAAGTTAATTGGGAAAGGTCGAACTATATATTGTCTAAAAGAATCGAAAGAGTCTTGAAGTCAGGAGTACACCATTCTTCTGTTTCTGTTTTCATCCTCTAGTTTAACCCAATTTCCGAACATTAATATTACGGATTCGAGATTTCCATCTGTATCGGTTCCATTATCCGGAAGATTTGACATCTACTAGTAAAAACGAATGAGCTTATTAGATGCGGGTGAATTGATGGATTTGAGAAAAAGAAATTAAACTTATCTCGTTTGTCAGCTTTAATCTGTCGTTTAAAGAGCTTTATACTCAAATTCACTTATATGTATTACGCCTCGTAGACCACATCTTTAAATAGAGTACTTTCATGAAAAGATATTCCTTGTGGTGGAACCTCCGTACTGCAAGGCTTTCTTTCGGATCTTGTATCAGATGAAAAAGTTAGGATTAAGAAAAGGAATGTACACTCTGAAAAGATAGTGACGTAGATAAGTTGAATGCGGCATGTACTTTAAAGATGCACTTAATTTCCTTGGGAGTTATTCTTCTCGTTGGTAAATATATCTTGCTTACGAGTTACAACTTGGTAACTAGCAATATTTCATGCCATGAATCTAATCTTACTAGTAAATAACTACACAAATGATATATTCAATTTAGAAATTGATATTGTTTGATGAAATCAGTCATATCATTTTCAATCCTCGTGATATATTCAATTTTGAAATTGATTTTGTTCGAGGAATTTGTCATACCATTTTCAATCCTCATGATATATTCAATTTTGAAATTGATTTTGTTTGAGGAATTTGTCATATCATTTTTCAATCCTTGTATCTTGTTCTTCCTCACTATATATGGAAATGTATAAAAAAATCAGGATAAAATTCACCGTCTTCAGCAAAATTTCAAGTATGTGGCCCTTCTTTAAATATTAACACGTCTGATAAAGTAGGTAAAATCTTGAAAAAGTGTTTTATTACCTAACTGTTTATCTTTTTTTTCAACTTCGTATTTTTTCTCAAAAAATAGAGCAGTTACAGGGATTTAGAGAGGGCAGATTTTTTAGTTAAATAGGTGTCAGAAAATAAATAGAGACCACATACAAAATGTATGTGACCCAACCACATCGTAGACAGGCGCGGAGACGTACCATGCATTTCAGGTTGGTTTTTACTTCGGCAAAAGTTCATGTATGGCAATATTTGGTTATCAGAAACATACCACACATTTCAGGTTGGTTTTTAATGAACCGTTTTTTGGGGACTATTTAAAAATGGTGAGGGAATACTCTCCATTTTTTGGGGTGGATATTAGAAGTAATAACGAGTTAGCCCTTATCTAAGTTTTTTTTAATACCAAACTTGTCCTTGGTAATTAAATTAGTTAGTGTAATGATTAATTAGTGTTAGTATAATGATTAATTAGTGAGATTAAGATTAATTAGTTGGGCGTTTTTAAAAGAATAATCTTTGAGAAGAAGGTGTTTATTTTTTTTTATTTTTTTTTTTAAGATGGTTGATTTCGAAATGAGGGTTTTGGGTACTTAGGTATACTTCAAATTTAGTTAATGTTGCTTGAATTGACAAAATCTTTCGAAAAAATGAAAAATTTATAAACTGATTTCGACCATGGAAATAGAGTTCGGCTAGGACATCTGAAGAACAGGTAGCCGAACTCATCTGCAAGTGTAGTTCGGCTAATAGTTCTGAAAACACAGGTAGCCGAACTCAGGTTTAATGGAGTTTTTGCTTTCAGAAAAAAAGTTCGGCTAGGAAAAAAAAGTTGCGACGTAACCGAACCACATGTTCGGCTGGGGAAAAAAAATCGATGAAACCGAACTCAATATATATGTTTTCAGAAAAAAGTTCGGTTAGGTGAAAAAATTGCGACATAACCGAACTAAAAGTTTGGCTAGGAGAAAAAGGAAAAAGAGTTGTGACGTAACCGAACTAAAAGTTCGGTAGGAAAAAAAAATTGCGAGAACTTTTCTCTGAAAAGAAAAACTCCATTAAAGCTGATTTCGGCTAGTTCGAAAAACTGTTTCACATAATTCCTAGCCGAACTTTTCTCTGTAACTTCCATTTTCAACTCATTTTAATGATTACTTCTCATTTTTTCAACGGAAAACGAATGAAAAGTAATGGGTTTGTTATAATTTTGATTTTGATTTTGTTTTGTTAATGATGTAAATTAAGCTATATATAGGTGGCGGTGGTGGGGATTTGAGGTGGTCGGTGGTGGTAGGTGGTGGTGAGCGGCGGTGGTGATGGGAGAAGGTGATTATATATATATATAGGTGGTGGTGATGGGAGGAGGTGGTTATATATATAGGTGAAGGGTAGGTTAGTCATTTTCACATTTTAGGACACCCTTTATAAATATATGGTAGACATTTCTATCACAAAATAATTCCCCGCCATTTTTGAGTAGTCCTCGAAAAAAATGGTTCTTTTTAATTCATGCGTGAACGTTTGTGTAACGAATTTAGATATCTCATCCGCGTCCAGCCCGTGAAAAATTGCGGATCTTAGAAATCCACCCAGTCCACTGAGAAACGGATCGGATATCCACCCTTCAAATTGCGGACTGGATCAGATGAAATATACGGATTTGGGTGTTTTGCTTTTAGTGTACTATTTTCTCGTGGGCCTGATCGATAAAACCAACTGTAAACTAATTTTTTCACGTACTCACTAAATATTAGTGTATTTTCAATTTATCATTGTATTTCAACAAGTTAAAATGGTAAAAATTCATGTTGCAGGCGATGGAATGCACTAATTTTTTACCGCACCCATACCCTGCAACCATGTATTCATAGAATTCTAGAAAAGTCGGCCAAAAGAAGTCAACCAGCATTGTTTTCTCATTTCTTTTTGGTGAACATTCATGTAACATGTGTTACATGTCGTTCAAAACATATAGATGATTACATGATCACTCAAAAGGTAACCATGTACTTGCTGGTTGCTGCAACTATACCCTACAGTTCATTATATTTTACTTCATTAATGAGGATTGGAAAAGCTTTGGTCCATTAACATCAACAATAATGTGATCCCTAACTAGTTTCCAAGTGATATAAGTCCTTGTACCAATTTAAAACCACATCGTTCAGCCTATAGGCTGCTACAAAATTAGCTGCAGGGATTCCTAGGGTTCAGCTTCCAATCTCAACGTTAATTGCTAGAGTGAAATCACACAGCATTTACAGAACCCAGTTTAGATTTCCACCACATCTGATGTGAATATCAGTTCCTAAGCTCAATTATCCACCTTGTCAGATCTCTGAGAATCACAGTATTGCTCATATTCACAGCAGCAAGGTCCATTTCTGACCTGTAGAGGGCAACACTGCTAATCAGTTCATTCCAACAAGAAAGTTTCAGCATGCAATGACAATAAAAAAAGAAAGATGAAGTTAAATTAGTGTTTCCGTTCACTCGTTGATAGTTTCATCAGAAACGGCTACATTTTTACATGAACCAACATAACTACAGTCAGTTCAAGCAACGGTGTAACTCATTTTCGTCATGGAAGTGGACTTTGTACATGATTAATCCTCTTATCTTTTGCCTAATTCATGCAATTTTCCGCATTGATCTTTGCAGCCTCAAAATTCCAGAACCGGTGATTTAAATCACTTAAGAGGTGTGTGTGTGTGTGTGGTCGGGCAAACAAACCTTACGAAATGTGAAGGAAACCCTCCTTGCGCCTCTTCTTACTGTTTCTCCTTTAACTATATCAACCTGCAACATCAATACACAAACCAGTTAAGGACAATATACATACTATATCCAGTATGATGATTCAGTCATTGGGTGGTTGTAGCCACCACCTGATAAAAATATAATAAAATAATGCTAAAACTTGTGGTGCATGGCAATTTATAAGAACCGATCTGGTATACACCACTGTGGCTAGGTTTTCGTGTTAACCAGTCATTCGAACAATTTAAATGCCTGGGAAAATCACAGGGAGAGAGGCATGATGGTCTTTTAGTTTCCATTGCTCTTTGTATCTTGTGTAACGCGAGCAATGTGATTGTCTAAAATGGTGTTTAGCCCTATTAACTTGACCTTCATATAAAAAGAAAATGTTCATCTAGAAACTCTGACAACCCCAGGATGCTGATCATATACCTTATGATGTGGTATATAGTGATGCCAAGCATACCGTGCCTCACCAGACAACAGAAGCATAGACCGAGGAGGGAGGAAAAGCGATCTCCGTAAGAAAGTTGAGCAAGTATCATTTCCTTTCTTATCTTCTACTCCGGAACCAGATGGAGGACGCCAAGAGCCCTGCGGATATCTCCGAAATTCCATAATACAAGGTCCTGCTAATGAAAGGCTGAAGATTAATCCTTCAAATGCTGAATGAGTGTCTATATGTGGGGACAACCCACCCCAGGTGAGTACTCATTAACCTGTAACAAATCTATCAGATATATCCAGATCCGCGTATACAACATATATAAGTTAAATGACGGATGAACATTGAGTACATACAGTTAGCTGGTCTAGGATATCATCTCCCGCACCGAGGTAAGGGAAAGACGAGATCTTTTGAAGTACAGTAGACATAAATGGTGGAAGTTCACCCAGGTTCTGGTTTGTATTGACATTCCTTGTCTGCAATGAAACTAGAGCGGATTCAGTGCACTAAAATCAGAATATAATAAAACTGTTGTTCCACTGGTTTGTTAAGAAGAAGATAAAGTACCGCGTCTAATATCTAACACAATCGTTAACTACAGAACATAACTACAAACTAATGGTTTCTGCTTCTGACCAATTTATAAAAGGTAGTTATAGACTACTTCTTGTTCGACGGTCATGACAAAGAAATTAGGCTAGGTATCTGATGTTCAAGCTAGTAAAGCTTTGACAGGTTATCTCCAACATTCAACAATTATAATTTCCTTCTTAACAGACCAATTTTCGGCCATAATCACTTACTTCATACTTAAACTCGTAGCCATAATGTTGAACCCTTCTTTTTGCAAGACCTTTCCAAGGTCTACCATCCACTGCTGCAAGGAGCTCCTACAAACAACCATAAAAACGAATGAAAAATAACAACAAACGAACCCAAAAAGAAAGTTCACATAATATCAGACGCATGTGCCGCTAAAGTTCCTAACCTCTTCCTCTTTAGCAGTAACAAAGTCTTGAACTAAATACAGGCCTGGAATTTGCAATTCTGAAGCCTCCAATGCAACTGGTACAGAATCTTTAATCTGAGAAATAGGTTGAAGAATGGAGTAACGAATATGAAGAAGGCGACCACCAAATTCAAGACAAGGGTTTCCATTAAACGCAGTAAAAGCAGCTTGAGAAGATTTCACATCGAAGTAAGAAACAACAACACGGGCACCAGTTTCATCTGCAGGATAAACACCTTGGAGTTCACCAAATTTACTAAACACTGATTCAATTTCTTCATAAGATATACCAACAGTTGGTCCACAGTTGGCTACGTACAAATCAGGACTTGATTCATCACCGTTATTGTTTGGACGAATAAATCTCGAGTTTTTAACCATTGTTTCCTTCATTCACCAAGGTAAAAGATTGGAATTTTGGTTTGGGTTCAATGAAATTGGACCTTAGAAAGGAAAACTTGTTAGGGTTTTGGTTCTGCACTTCTGCTCCAGAGGTTTTAGGCTTTTGGCATCAGGGTAGGAACGAGTTGCTTGCATCTGGGAAGTGTGGTGTGGGAAACAATGATTTTCCTTAATTTATTTATTTTTTCATTTTTCATTTTTTTTTGGCGTTTTTAAGAACTTTTTTTATAGGAAAAGCTTAGACTAAAGCAAGGTTTGAAAAACGGTCGTTTTTTCCGAAAAAACGTCCGTTATAACGCTCACGCCCATATACCGTGCCCGTGAGGCTCACCAACACGCTTACCTAAATAACACCGATAAATAGGGGAAAATGGCGTTATTTAGACCCGTTATAACCGTTTTCACACCTGCGATTACCGTTTTTCTAAAATTAATATTTCAGTTTTTTTCTTCTAAATAACATTTTAACACACGTTTTTTACACCGTATTTTCCGTTTTCATACCGGTTAAACCCGTTTTTAAGGAAAAAAACTTTGAGTTGGAGAAATTCTTATACAATTTTTAATTTCAAACTTACAACTAAAATTTCATAAATAATCATTAAACACTTCAAATTTTATAAACTTACAATAAGTAACCTAGTGACAGTAGTGCTTGAAATTTTAAACTTAGACAAACCAACTTGTACCGACATTTTTTTCCGACTTATTCAAGTATTTTCTGTTTTCTCGACGATTCTCAGTTGATTCCTCCTCCTCTTCCTCCGCCTCATATTGGTTCGCGTAATGCATTTGGCTGTCGTAGTTAACAGTATCGTCATCTTCATAACCATAGTCTTCTTCCTCATTATCATTACGATTATCTACTTCATTATTGATATTAATATTGGAATTATACTCTTCATTAATTCCTCGGGTATCTTCTTCTGGACGATCTTCAGTGTAATGAGAATTGTATATGGGATTTTCATTTTCATGACCTTGTGTATTGTCTCCAAATGTTAGGTTACCAAAGTCATAAACAAAGTTACTCACTGGCAACCTTTGATATGAGATTTCAACTTCTGGATCATGCCATTCGTATGGTGGAGGGAGAGGCTCTGGATTATTAGTTGCTTCCTCTTCCAATTCATTTAACCAATGTTCTTCCTGAGGTAAAACTGGTGTTTCATCATCCCCTGCTATCCAATCAAGCATATTTTCATCTGTCAGCAGGCTATGAACATCGTGGACATCGATGTTATGTCGCTTTGCTTTACCTTGAACTCTTTGCTGCTCCAATCTTAAATTGTACTGAACATATACCAAATCGTTTATTCGTGACGAAACTAAACGGTTGCGTAGTTTGGTGTGAATTCTTTCAAACACACTCCAATTCCTCTCGGATCCAGACGATGTGTTTGTCTGGCTTAGTATCTTTACCGCGATCCTCTGGAGTGATGGAAACTGAGCACCGTATGACAACCACCAGCTTACAGGATCACCTTGCAGAGCAGCCAATCTTGCTGATGGTGATGCAAATTGGCCTTGCATCATTTGCATTCTTCCCGCCTAAAAATATCAAAAACCGTGAATAGAAATTTATATAATTACGAAATTAATTGTTAATAAAAATTCACACCTCTAGCATGCATGTCGCTTGTTCTTGAGGGCTACTAATCATTTTTGATATAACTTCACTGAGACAAATTTGGGGCTGAGAAATTTCATTGTTGATGAGATTGGCTGCTGGGTTGTAGATATAATATGGATTCAGAAAATGCGCTGCAGCATGAAGAGGAGAACTCAACTGATCTTTCCATCGTCGGTTAATCACACCTACAATAGAATTATTTCGAGTTTTACCCAAACCCATTTCTATAGTTTCCACACATGTAGCAAGTGCATGAAACAAATAACCCATGGTAGGTTTATCTGAATCCAAGAAACGGATCATTTTCAATAAAGGACCAACCATCATGCATGCATTTTGGCATGTGTGCCAAAACATCTCATTCAAAAAAATGTTTTTCACATCTTTAGCCGTACGAGTTTTTCCTTCTGGCGAGTTCACAAATTCTTGGTCTACAAAGGGGAACTTTTCAGTATCTTCCAACATTAAATCCAACACATGAGATGCACAAAGTACCCAAAAAAATGTACCATACTCTATGGCCAATCTCATACCTATTAAAACAAAATGAGAAATGAATTAATAATATATAAAAATAAACAACTGTAATTAAATTAAGTTGTAATAGTTACCTGCGGCTTTGAATTGGGATCCTTGATCAATTACTATTTGAACAATATTTGTCGGACCAATATCTTCTATAACCGGTCTGAACAAACTCATCAAATACTCTGCTGTCAACCCATTATGCTCGATGTCAACGCTTTTCAAAAATGCTGTCCCATGGCCACTGTAAACTAAGAAGTTTACAATCGTATGGTTATTTTTGTTTTTCCAACCATCTGACATGAGTGTACACCCATACTCTCTCCAATAATTTCGTTGGACCGACACCACATCCTTCTGAATCCTTTGTTTTTCCTGCCTTAATAATGGGTTCGACAACTTATAGGAAGACGGAGCTCTGTATGATTTTCCGAAATTTGCAACTGCATTGAATGCCTCGTGGTACTGAGTTGAGTTGGCCACATTGAAGGGAATATCATTAGCATAGAAAAAACGTCCAACAGAAGAATCAATTTTTTCCCGGCATATTTTACTTCTCCCAAAATTCGCCATGCTAGGTGAGAATCCCTATTAGTATTATATTGTCCTCCCATATCTACAGACATCCTAGGTGCTTGGTGTGGTGTACGCATTGAAGAACTAGGTATGTCCATAGAGGCCTGTGGACGCTGTGATGTACCTTCTCCGGCATTAGTATTCTTAATTTTTCGTCCAAAAAGGTTCTTCAACTTCGATAACCCGCCCATTTTTTTTTGTGTTACCGGCGCTTGTTCTTCTTCATCTATATCATGCACAGGGTTCCACGGTTCATTTTCATACATATCTTGAATTTCTGTATCTTCATATTCAGTTTCTGGTACTCGTTGCTGTTATTTTTGTTTCTGTCTTGCACCCATACTTTTGCTAAATTTTTAATCTCATGTGGCACATGCATGCAGGGAGTAATTGTACCTCTTTGTTGTGCCAAATGCATTTTGAAACGCGAAATTCCCGCAGACACTTCTTTTTTCACAAAAATTACACTTCAACTTTTTACCATCACTCATTACAGTACAATATGCATGAAAAACATCTCGTTTTGCAGATGTTGATCCTTCCATTATATTCTGTAAGTAGGAAATTTCACATAGCAATAAGTGACATATATCAATTCATCATGCCATTTTTTTTATAAAGAAACAATGATTTTTTACGTGCCAACTGATTCAAGTTGATGGACTATTTAATTATGAATATTAACATTTATTAAAACATTTCTTAAATAAATGATAATAAAATGAACAAAAAATCTATATTTCTTAAAACATTTCTTAGATAAAAATGAAACATTTATTAAGTAAATATACGTTAATAGAATGAAACATTTCTTCACTTAACATTTCTTAAATATTTCTCAAACATCATGAAAGAAAAAAACATCGATATTTCTCAAACATCTATATTCACTACTCTAACATCATGAAAGAAAAAAACGATAATAAATAAATTAATAACGTATTAATAAATTATATCTCTAATTGAATGAAAAATCTACAAAAAATAATTAATATTACCTCTTAAACTTGTATTTGAGAAATTCAAAATGTAAAGCATTCCTTTGAGCAAGAAGCAGAGAACCAGAACCAGAGGTATTGATTTCATTTCAATTCTCTTCTTGTCCTTTTAAAGCATTCCTTTGGGCAAGAAGACATAATAGCTAGCAAATCGAAATATTCTTGAAACATTTGGAATCTCGTTGCATGCGTATATAAGCACAGGCTAGCTATGTCTTTGATCATGAAACCAACTACTCTTTTTACTTTTTTTTTTTTTTTATTTCTTTAACTTTTGAGTCTGAACTCTAAAGTACAGACCACATGTAGCATATACTGTACACACCTCCAAATGCAAAAGAAAAAGATAAATCGACTCCCTGACTTCCCTCTCTCACTCTCTTTTTCTCTAGCTAGTCTCTGACTCTCTTCCTGTTGCATTCCTTGTTGGTTAGTCTTGTAGCAAGTAGCTAAGAGCCTAGGAGTATTATTTGACAACAAAGTTTTGACTGCTTTTGAATCCGAATATGCATTATTGAAATATTGGGGAATGCATTGAACTATTCGAGTGACAACTTGAACATATCAAGTGGATAGTGATAGTATGCGTGTATAAATATTGTCGGTAGACGATAACTACAATGCATTGTTATAAGTCATAGACTTAGGGTTGTGAATTTTACTAGATATCCATAAATTTGTATGTTAAAAACCCATAAACAAATAAATAAAAAATCAAATAAATAAATTAAACCAAAAAAAATGAAAAAACGTAGTAACAACGTTATTTAGACCCGTTGTAACCGTTTTCACAGCTGTAATTACCGTTACATAGGAAATTCAGATCACAAATTATTTATTTTTCTTATTTAACCGTTATCACACCCGTTATTTTAAAAAAACGTCAAAAAAAACGCGTTTTATTCCTATATAACGCGTTTTTGACCCAAAACGTGCTCACACCCGTCAAAACACGTTATAACGGTCACGCCTAGTACCTGTGACCTGGGCCGTGACCCGTTTTTCGAACCTTGGACTAAAGTCTAGGAAGCCACTAAAACGGGAGCAAGGTCGCCACCACGCCTGTTAATATTGTTTTTACTAAGTGAAAAATACGGTTTAGTCCAAAATCTCATCCAAATATACTAGTTAGTCCGAACCCATTCAACTAGGTACAATTTAGTTTTTTTTATGAAAAATACATAAATAACTTTGTTTAATTTGGGGTCCCTAAAAATAATTAGGGGCCTCATACTACAAGACAAAAAAGGTCATGAAATAACAATTTGTGGTTAACCCTTATCCCCGTATTTTTTTAAATGTCAAAACTACCTCTAAATAATTAGTGTTAATTAAGTTGTTAAGTTAAGCTAATTAGTTTGTTTAAATTAAAATCAGATTTAGGAGTTAAAATTGGGGGTGGGGGGAAGTAGTGTTTTTGTGTGTTGAGAAGAAGAAGAGGAGTTTTTGTGTTTTTGGTGCAAATGAAGATCTCATTGCTCAAAATGAAGGAACCAACCCTCAAAATGAGGAACTCGAAGCTCAAAACAATCAGGTAAACATCTTATACTCTTCGATTTGTCTGTTTGTTTCTCCAAGTGGTCGAATCATCCACATTATGGAACAACTCAGTGTAAGGGTCGTCATAGTCGGGGGGTGTATACCCAAACGACTCTCTAGTGTCGTCACTTTATCGGCACTACCAATAACGACTCAAACCTGCAACTTTTCCAGGTTATGAAAAATCGTTAGGGTGGTCTGATAAACATTGATGACTCCAGCTAGCTAGCTAGGTCACTTAGCGTCGTTACTTTGTTTTGTTTATACCAAGACGACTCTAAAACCAAAAACTCTCTGTAAATGTAACTATTAGGGTCATCATTTGTGTAATCATATTCAATAACGACACTAACCAACCATTTCATAGATAGCTTAGAGTCGTCATACCCGACATCTATAACAATAACGACTATGAAGGAGTCGTTATTCTGCTATATATATTGTTGACGACCCTTAAGCTGCCACAATATAAAATCTTATCAGCTTCAGAATCCTTATTCATTCTAGCCAATATTTAAACAAAGAACTTCTAAACAACGTTCTAAAATCTTAGGAAAGCAAAATAATTTCAACAAACCATCCAAATCAAACCCCAAGTATCTAACGGAAAAAATAGTTGCATCTAAGAAAAGTTAAGAAACATAAGTTCAATTAAAATGTAACATAAAACATAAGTTCATTTCGACAGCAACCCCTAGTACCTCCCTGATCGGCTAACTTTCCATCTTCTATTAGGACTCTGAGTTGCACAGCCCCCTGGGGAACCACCATCTTCTCTACTTCCTTGTTCATCAAGAGGATGATGGCTACCTTGTCCCTGTTCAACACGTTCTTCTCCTAGTTGGCTATGTGTTTTCTTGGTCCTCTTACCTTCCTTAGCCAGCTCAGAAAACATTTTCTTTGCATTGGGATTTTCAACGTGTCTGCAGTAAACAGCGTACCGAGGTTGTTTGTCAAGATCGAACACTTCCTCTTTGTCGGCCGAGCAACACAGTGCGTTTGCAAAAAGATTCATTCGTTCCCTCTATTTGCATTCAAATACAAATTCACATTAACAAACTTATATTTGTATGTAGATGACGATGACAATTATAATTACAAAAATAAATACTCACCACAAGCTTAAGAATGGTAGAATCATCCTCTTGATCCTCCTTATTACCAGCATCATTACCGTCATCATCCTTATCACCACTACCACCACCATTTCCATCATCCTCCTCATCATCATCATTGCGTCCATCCTCCTCCTCCTCAATCTCCAAATCCTCCCTACCACCACCACCATCACCTCGACCAGAACCATTGTTACCAGCATGATCATCATCATCACAAACGACCCTGCAACATAAATGACGACTCCAAATTAGATCATGACGATTCTCAAATACATAATGAACGACTCTACTTCTTTTAGATAACGACCCTTCTAATTATTTGGACAGTAAACAAGTTATTTATAATACAGAGTCGTTAGGTTCTAAAAATGGGTCGTCATAAGGAATCGTTAATGATTTATATATTAAAACTAACGACCCTTTCATTATTTTGGACAGAGAGGTAGTTTTATATAATATAGAGTCGTTTGGCAATAAAATAGGTCATCAACATGAATCATCATCGGGGTACTTAAAACATCCTACTCTCTAACCTTGGGTCGTTATCTCCCTCAGCATAAACATTAACGATTTTTCATAATATCAACATGCAGATGAAAAATCGTTAAGGAATAAGGACTTAGATTATGACGACCCTGGAACTGAAACTGCAATTTTGTAGTTGATTTCATAATATCAAAATGCAGATGAAAAATCATTAAGGAATAAGGACTTCGACTATAACGACCCTAGAACTGAAACTGCAATTTTGCAGTTGAAAACCTAATTTTTCAATCAGAAAATCAAATCAAACGCAAACCCAAGTTAGATTAGGGGGTTATAGTTCACATACCTTTTGATTGGAGCCATACGTTTCTCCGATTCCGCCTTAGTACGTGCCATTTTTGTATTAAAAGCTAATCGTGCCATGTTTGAAAGAAAAAAAAAATCGGATCGTTAATGGCGGAGGAGGGAGCAGAGAGAATAGGGGAGGAGAAGAAGAGTTTTTTTGTTTAGATAGGAAATGAAACTGGGGGCCTTGGGTTAAGGGCTGATAGGATTTTTAGATTAGTTATTAGGGAAGGGCATAATAGTATTTTCGCCACCTTTTAAAACCCCCTATAACTTTTGGTGTGGGAAACATATTGGTCAGGGCCCCTAATTGTTTTTGGGGGCCCCCAATTAAACGAGGATAAATAACCCTCCTGGTTTACAATTTAGTCCAAATATTTGCAGTTTAGTGCAAAGTGACTCATGATGATGTCAGTATCTTTAAATAATATAAAATATAAAATAAAAACAATTTATCTTTCGAACCGTTTGTCCAAAATTCGCAAATTTTATATATTCGGAAAGCTCTTTCCAAGAGCTACAAAAATAATACCCATATGACTATATAATTTACATTTTTTAAGAAACTTAGTTTATATTGGTGTACAAACATGTACACATCTACAAAAATACAACTTGTCTATAACCAAACTCATTACCAACACCAGCTCCAACACTCGACCACTCTTAACCCCGCTACTTCAAACAAGTACAGCACCTCAACTATTCAACTCGATTTTTTTATCCGTTTCTATAGTTTTCCAATCTTGGCTGCTTTTCTCTGCGCTAGCACTACCCATCCAACAAAAACATAAATTCTTTCTCCTCGGTACCACCAACATCACACATTTCAGATTTGGAATCTCAATAGCACCAGTTACTCAGTTGTACCATTCCTTGTACTGCAACATAGAAGCAAACCCATTCTTCCAAATTTCCCATAGCATCACCTTCAATTGCTTCATAGACAGCTGCAGCTCATCCATACCATGTAATTTCTCGGCCGACAACAATACACAATGCTACTTCATTTTATTGTCATCTTACTCACTGCAGACTCTGAAACACACAAAGTAACATCACTATCTCCATCTCACATTCATCAAACCAACAGTTCTAACAGCCTTAAAATCTTAGTAACACCATTTTTTTTAGACTCGAGCGGGCATAAACTCTAATCAAACCAAACACATCTTTCCTTCACTACGAGAACCACATCTTCAAATTCATGTACAATCATAAACTACATCTTGTTTCTAACCACAGATTGAACCCCAGGACAACCAGTAACAAGCATGAGACGTGCCATCAAATCTCATGTATTAGCTCCAAGAGACACAATGCAGCATTTTCAGTCATAGTTGTATCATGTGAACTTGAAGCATGTCCACCTCCTTTTTCTTCTGCATCCCTTGCAGCAACGTCCTTTCTTGCCCCCTCTTTCTCCATTGAAGCTCTAAGAGAAAGAGCAAGGTATACGAGCATATACACCTGATATAACAAGTACACACAAAAAAGGTGCACTTTTATATGCACCAATTTAACTGGTGTACACAAAATTACACCGATAATTCTTACGTGCGTTTAATAATATATGCTTACCATTACTATACAGCATCCCTGCCAAACATGACCATATATGCTTTTATATTATACCCATTTTCAGTTCATGAAAATATGTACACCCCTGACAAACATCTACAACCTAATTTTTCAGCTGAGATATCCTAATGCAGAAAACATTATTAAGAAACCATGTGTACGCAAAAATGAGTTAAAATGTCCCAACAGTTGAAAGCATCACTTGGTTTCCTATTTCTGAAATTGCAGCTGCCTGTAACCACTAAATGCCCGCATTAATAATCGGATACTTTATGCTAAACTTGAACAAGAAAAACTAGTAATAAACATCATGTGCACAACTATGTACACATTAATAATAAACAGGTGTACAATTATGTACACATTTCAACAGGTGTACAAATATGTGCACATTGACAATAAACAGGTGTATAAATATGTACACATTAAGAATTAACTGGTGTACACTAACAACTTTGGCTCATGTATTTCCTTACATAAAATACACTTCCAATGAACACACCACAACAAGCTCCTATGTCAATAAAAACATTGTCTCAGAGGATATCAAGTGCTACATTTTTGTCTCACTTTGACAAAAACCAACAACAACTCTGATTTTACTTTAGCATCTACTAAGTGACCACTTCGAAAAAATCATTCAGGAGATTTTCCAGAATCCTAAGCTTCGATATCAATAAACTAGATGTGAAACTATACAAATCTAATGATGAGTAACTTTAGTTAAGTTAGAATTTAACAATCTTGTATTGCGCCACAAACCTTCTCGACTTTGAATTTAACAATCTTGTAAACTGATAGGCACATTTTTATCTTATATAATCTCAATTGTATATATTATTAGTGCTCGATTTTATATTTATTATGGCTTTTTATGTCCCTGTAAGTATTTTAAGAGAAATAAGCTTTTGCGGTGAAATTGGCTAAAAAAGTAGTTTTTGCGCTCGTTGGAGAAAATTACTATACAGACTCTCACTTTGGATAAGGGGTAGCCTAATTACTAAGGGGTGACCAATTACTAAGGGGTAGCCTAATTACTAAGGGGCATCCATTTTCAGGCAGCTGCTAAAGGGAAACCACTGCTGGATAAGGGGAGGTCATCTTCTTCATTTGAAATTTGAATTTTGGAGGGAAAATAAGAACAAAATTAGGGTTGAAGAATTGAAGGTGTTCTAGGGAGATTCAATGGCTGAAATCAAATGGGTTTGTTCCTCTTGGCTAAACAGGGCTGGTAATGGTCTTATTTTTGCCCAGAATTGGCTAGACAATCCGCAGGAGATGAATCAAGTTTTATAGTTTTTGGCGGGAAAAATATGCATGCAACTGGCAGAGTTGGGGATTGAGTTCGATCGATTTCCAGAGTGATTCAATGGCTGAAATTGATTGGGTTTACTCCCTAGGCCTAAACAGGCCTGGTGAAGTCTTTTGTTTGAACCCAAATTGGCTAGAATAGCCGGAAAAAGAAATAGAAGTCAGGTTTTGCACGGGTCTCTGTATGACTTAGTTTTGGAATTCTATGAAGACTTAAGGCAAGAAACTCTTCCCAAAGATACATATCTATCTAAGGAAGAGTTTGAGATAAGTTGGAAAGCTCAGAAACGCGTGAAACAATTTTGGGAATAGATTATTGCCGTAACTGCCAAGAAAAGAAAAGAAGAGATTTCGAGAAGTTTTGGGGAGATTAAATCGCTCTGTTGGCTATATATAAGTTGCTGGGAGTTCATAGAAGGGAGTCGAGACTTTGGGGGACCGAGTTGAGGGCTTGGTGAAGCTGCAGAGGTGAAAATCAAGAGTTGCATATAAGACGTTTCTGCTGCTGAAGAACAACGTCGTAGAACACTTCGCAACTTAGCAAGAAATCGTTACCTAATCTTTCAAATCCAATACCTTTGTAACAGCTTTGCAACAACTATTCCTGTTAGAATTTATTTGTAAGGGCAGCTTCCGTAACAGTGGATTCTGTAACAATTATATCTGTTACAGATTCACTTCTTCAATAAAAACACCTATTTGAGCCATGATTAAATATTTTGAGCGTGTTTTTGACATGAGGAGCTAAACCCCAACACTAGGATGACGGAGGAAACCCTATTTCACGCATGTGGTAATTTTAATAATTCTTTATGACTTTTTGCACTTATTTTAATTGATTCATGATTTTCACTAATTAGTTGTGATTTCGTTTGATGGTGTATGCTTAGACGTAAGAGCTTTTGATACACCATGCTTGTGATTTACATCTAAAGTTTTAAAAATCTATTTTTGGCAAAGAATAAGAGTCCATATTTTTAATATTTGATCTATAATTGATTGGAGTTATTAATTGAGTCACATGAATGGAATTTGGTGGAATCCTGAATCTCAGTACCTCTCGATACTGTGACAGCTTTCCTTGTACATATTATATTAAGTCTAAAATCGAATCTCAAAAAGTCCGAGAAACGAACACTTTACTTACCACTACAAAATTACACCAATTTTTGGCGCCGCCGACGCGGATTTATATAAGGTTTTAGGTTTTAGGTTTTAGATTTATTTTATTTCTTTTAGAATTTTTGTTCTCTTTTACGTCTTTGGTATTTTTCGATTCTTATCAGATTGGAGCGAAGCTACAAGGAAAGAAAAAGTGCTATAAAAGGAAAGCATCGCCAAAGAAGGAAAGAAAAGAGGAATCCGAAAGGAGTGAAGAAGAATATTTTGTGTATAGTTATTTTGTTTTATTTTTAGAAACTGTAAATAGGGTTTTATTTTTTGTAATTTTTCTTTTTATTTTTGGACACTTTTTGGACTTTATTTTTGGACTTGGACATTATTATTTTGAATCCCTAAGGAAGGGTTAAGATTAAATATAAACTGTTTGCAGGGAAGGACGACAGTTACGACACTGTCTCGGCCCCTCGGGTTCGTACACTGACATCGGAGTCGGTGGCCTGAGTCGACTTCAACGTTTCATCGCCCGTCTGGTACGGGAGGTAAGACTCTATCCACCCACGAATCCCCTGTCAGTGGGTTTTATTTTGTGTGACAACTCACACCCCTGCAATAGAATGTCGAACTGGTATTACAAGAGCCAATACAACGAATATCCGACTGAGTTTCAAAATGGACGTTACTACTTTGACCATAATGTGAATAGTGGTTGGGAACATCATCCTTTTCAAGGTTATGGCTCATACCTTGATGAGCCCAATTACTATCCACACACGCACCGGTCATACGAGCAAAATTCTTATATTTCTCCTTTAGAAGAGTCCCTCAGGAAATTAGAGGAGTCGACACGTAAGTTAGCTGAGATGAATAACTTAGTTTATGACGAAAGAGAACTTTCTATAGAGGAATCCTTCAAGTTGATAGCTGAGACGAACGAAAGAATTGCTCGAAATAATCTTAATTTCCAATACAGTGATTCCAATAGTACCCTTGAAAATGAGGATAGTTATTTGCATAATCAAGATGACGAGGATAAAATTGGTAACACTACTTGTTTAGATGAGGTTCAACCATTTTCATGTTATTATGATGATTATGATGTAGATAGTGTTGATGAAGAATTTGAAATATAGGCATAGTGATCAGGAATTTGTTACTCCAAATGAACTTTATGATGATAGTGTTATTTCTGGTTCAGATCCCGATAATTTTAATGATTATTCACCTATTCAAAAGGACGAGGATTTGATTAGAGATACCACTTCTTTAGATGATGTAGTATTTCCTTTTGATTACGAAGTCGATAATGGTTTAGAGGAACGAGTTTATTCTGAGAATACCGTTTTAGAGTCTAGCGATTTAGAAACAATGGTCTTAGACGAAGAAAATGAACTCGTACAACTATTAAATATGAGTGAGGATGCGTCACTTGAGTATAACCTAGAAGAAGCAATTGACTATTTTCAGGATTCCAACGATCTAGAAATTAAGGAAATTGTAGCTAGTCTATCTAGAGATACCCAAAACTCTAAGTTTGGGGGTGATTATCATTCTCCATGTGCCTTAACTCTTAGAAAGGTCCCTCACTTCGGACTTGACATATGTGCCTCAACCATTTTGCAAGATTATCTTCATACACGTTTTCCTGAACCTAGTGATGTCCATAAGGAAGTTCAGTTGTTAGAAACCCATCCTCTGGTTGATGTGACCAGGCTATGATATCCAGATTGACTTTGTTTTCCCACCAAATATTTTTCAACCGATTGTGGGAATGTGTAATTTTCAGATGTGTCAGTTATTAAGTTTTGAGACTAAACCTAATTACTTTAAGAGATTAGGATCGACATATTTGTTTAAGGAAGACCACCACTCTTATTGTGGTCAGCTGTGTGAGTCAAAACTGATTGACTTTAAGGATCCACAATTATTCAGGTTATTATTATGTGCTTCTAAGTTTTTACTTGAGTTTTTACAGACTCTAATACCTGAACTGGACCTTAGCTTTGAGGAATTCCAGCGCATGAAAATATTTTATCTAGACCCTTTCATAGAGCCTGAACCTGAACCATAGCTAGATGTAGTTGTCTTAAACAGGAAACTACACAAGGGTGCGCTTTATTTGTTAATTTTCTTGGCATGTTGCAGATTCCTTTTACTTGTGATAGCGCTATTTGGTTTTGATGACCCACGGATATTTCGGCTATTACTTTATGATACGAGGTGATTAATCCTTTCTTATGTCTGGCTGAAGACGTTAAACTTAGCACTTCTTGGGAGGTAACCCAATCTCATACAACACGGTAATATCTTTACTTATCTCTTTTGCTTCAAATGGTAACAGTTTATCCTTGTTCATGCTTTTAATTTTATCTTTAGAACATTGAGGACAATGTTAGATTTAAGTTTGGGGGTGTGGGAGAAACTTTTTAGTTGCAATATGAATAAATAAACTCCAGAGCCTAGGAATTTATGCCTATTTAGGATGGCACTAACTAATCTAAGTGGATGGAAGCATTTTGATTGTAGGAGTTGAGGAACCAATCTGATTAGATGGCAACATCTAAAGAGTCTATTCATAAAAGCACAGAGCTCAGGTGTTAGAAATAACATGATAGTTTCACCATATCTCGTTGAGTCCTTTTCACTTCTATTTTTATTTTGTTTTTAAACTATGTTTCTCTAAGTGATTAGGTGGGGCTCACGATTCAAGTTGTTACCAATGATAGGGTGAATTAGAGTGATTGAGATAAAAAAAAAAAAAAAAAGTTGAAGAAGAAAAACAAAATTTGAGACCAGACCACCGGACCAACCGGATAAATTCAATAAAGTCGACCACTGGTACCCTTGTATATGCCAGCTGAGTTGACGTGTATATGTCATTGTGTTGATATTAGTCAGACTAGTATCTCAGTCCATTAGGATAGGTTCATTTTGGCGGAGGCCTTCAGACAGATATGGGAAACGCCGTTCACTTAGTAAACATCAAAACCATCTATGTTTTTCTATTTTCGTCTTCTTGATCTATCCATGTGATTAGTTTTGACTCCGGATATTGATGTCCATAGTGCGACTATCTGACTAGAGCTCTGTCACTTTATATGAATTTTAGTATGCTTGAGTGCAAAATCCTGTACATCAATTGGAATTTCGCATCAGGGTACTTCTTCCTGTAGTCAATAAGTATGCCAACCAAGGAGATTCTTTAGTGCCTTCCAAGGTTCTGCGTAGATAGCTAAGGTCTGGAGTAAAAATTTTGTGGGTATACCTCTTGTAAGCCCTCCGGAGATAACACTCCGCCACTAGGGACACTTAGGGGTTTAAAGGCTTATTGCATACGCTAAATCCAATCGACGATGCATGCGTCAGTGAGTTAGGATTTTATTTTATTTAATTTACTCGAGGACTAGAAAATAATAAGTTAGGGGGTATTTGATAGGCACATTTTTGTCTTATATAATCTCAATTGTATATATTATTAGTGCTCGATTTTATATTTATTATGGATTTTTATGTCCCTGTAGGTATTTTTGGAGAAATAAGCTTTTGCGGCGAAATTGGCTAAAAAAGTGGTTTTTGCGCTCGTTGGAGAAAATTACTATACAGACTCTCACTTTGGATAAGGGGTAGCCTAATTACTAAGGGGTGACCAATTACTAAGGGATAGCCTAATTACTAAGGGGCATCCATTTTCAGGCAGCTGCTAAAGGGAAACCACTGCTGGATAAGGGGAGGTCATCTTCCTCATTTGAAATTTGAATTTTAGAGCGAAAATAAGAACAAAATTAGGGTTGAAGAATTGAAGGTGTTCTAGGGAGATTCAATGGCTGAAATCAAATGGGTTTGTTCCTCTTGGCTAAACAGGGCTGGTAATGGTCTTATTTTTGCCCAGAATTGGCTAGACAATCCGCAGGAGATGAATCAAGTTTTATAGTTTTTGGCGGGAAAAATATGCATGCAACTGGCAGAGTTGGGGATTGAATTCGATCGATTTCCAGAGTGATTCAATGGCTGAAATTGATTGGGTTTACTCCCTAGGCCTAAACAGGCCTGGTGAAGTCTTTTGTTTGAACCCAAATTGGCTAGAATAGCCGGAAAAAGAAATAGAAGTCAGGTTTTGCACGAGTCTCTGTATGACTTATTTTTGGAATTCTTGGAAGACTTAAGGCAAGAAACTCTTCCCAAAGATACATATCTATCTAAGGAAGAGTTTGAGATAAGTTGGAAAGCTCAGAAACGCGTGAAACAATTTTGGGAATAGATTATTGCCGTAACTGCCAAGAAAAGAAAAGAAGAGATTTCGAGAAGTTTTGGGGAGATTAATCGCTCTGTTGGCTATATATAAGTTGCTGGGAGTTCATATAAGGGAGTCGAGACTTTGGGGGACCGAGCTGAGGGCTTGGTGAAGCTGCAGAGGTGAAAATAAAGAGTTGCAGAGAAGACGTTTCTGCTGCTGAAGAACAACGTCGTAGAACACTTCGCAACTTAGCAAGAAATCGTTACCTAATCTTTCAAATCCAATACCTTTGTAACAGCTTTGCAACAACTATTCCTGTTAGAATTTATTTGTAAGGGCAGCTTCCGTAACAGTGGATTCTGTAACAATTATATCTGTTACAGATTCACTTCTTCAATAAAAACACCTATTTGAGCCATGATTAAATATTTTGAGCGTGTTTTTGACATGAGGAGCTAAACCCCCAACACTGGGATGACGGAGGAAACCCTATTTCACGCATGTGGTAATTTTAATAATTCTTTATGACTTTTTGCACTTATTTTAATTGATTCATGATTTTCACTAATTAGTTGTGATTTCGTTTGATGGTGTATGCTTAGACGTAAGAGCTTTTGATACACCATGCTTGTGATTTAGATCTAAAGTTTTGAAAATCTATTTTTGGCAAAGAATAAGAGTCCATATTTTAATATTTGAGCTATAATTGATTGGAGTTATTAATTGAGTCACATGAATGGAATTTGGTGGAATCCTGAATCTCAGTACCTCTCGATACTGTGACAGTTTTCCTTGTACATATTATATTAAGTCTAAAATCGAATCTCAACAAGTCCGAGAAATGAACACTTTACTTACCACTACAAAATTACATCATAAACTTAGATGGCACATCATGCCTTTGCTGTAATATGTTTCCAGCAAACATTCTCTATCTCTAATCTTAAGAAATATTTATAACAGTGACCATCTTAACATTTAAATGTGTATCCTTTTCTAAATGTTTCAACTTGTTGACTACTAATCTTCCGCTACAAGTACACACAGATAGAAAAATGATTTTCAAAGACAAAATAAAATAAAAATGTAAGTTGAAAGCAGTGACATGGAAACAAATGTCTATCTGACCTCAACAGAGTAGTCGATAGAACCAATTTCTACTCCATTGGGATCTGTAATGTTAGAAAGTGCTTCAAGGATCATTGCATCATACCTGTGAATGAAGCAGCAACAACAACAAGCAACTTATGAGTCATGGAACCCAATATATGAAGAAGAATAAAAAAGAAAGAAAATAAAAAGAAGGATAGATGCGAGATAAAAATATATTTACCTAAAACCGTATTATATATCCAACAAACATAGATTTCTACAGTGATATACAGTTCGGGTATAATTTCTTTTTATAGCTCATACACAACAACAAAAGCTTATAAGACACATACATGGTGTACAATTACGTACATTAACAATCAACGGGTGTATAACAATGTACACATGAAAAATCAACAGGTGTACAACTATGTCCACATTAATAAAAACATGTATACAACTATATACACATTAAAAATCAACATGTGTACAACTATGTACACATTAAAAATATGAGCATCGACTATGTAATTCATTTTAAAATTTAAAGTGCCTAAAAATGTAGGAATAATCCAAAGGAAATATTAAACTTAGTAGAAGGCTTCACGGTTGCTAAAGGCGGAAGAGGCATGGGTAAAAAAGAGAAACTACATTTGTAATGACAATGTATAGATAGGTTCCTATTATCATTTCAACAGATTGAAAGAAAGGAAACAGGATCTATCTAATAGAAATTAGAAAGACCAACATACAAACATATGAAGATTATCATTCTTAAGCAAATATATTTTCCTCATTTTTTTTCTCACTAAGACAGCTATTAGATTTTATCTACTACTCGCAATAAATGTACAACTATGTGCACATTGACAATAGAATAAAAAAAATGTGTAGTCCAACTTTTTACTTGCAACTGTTAGTTACAGACTGTTACTTCAAAACACAACACAGTGATGAACAAGATCCTAAAATAGTAGAATGATGGTAATTTCCAAACAAAGGTGCGGAGTGTCCAATAGTCACCCTCACACATGCAAGTAGCATAAGAACCATTTAACAAGCAACAAAAGAAATACCGACAAGGTCTTTAATTCAAATGCGGTTTTGAAACTAGTGCTTCCGGGTGTTTAATTATAAGGACTATAGTCGGCGTGAACGGGTAGGCACAAAAAAGAAATTTGAATATACGCCTCATTCTTAAATTGAGATCATATGGTCCTGGGAATTTAACGATCCCATCCCGAAACCTCTAATTAGTCATATTCAAATGCTTCAAATAAATATCGTACGGGCCATCAAAATGCTTTATATTTCCGAGACTACCAAAATGTTGATCTAATCTTCTCATTTAGTATGCTCACTAAACATGTACAACATACTGCACCCAGTAAAATGTCAAATTTAATGAATGAACCATATCATGGCAACATTTAGCTTTTATTGTAAAGCTTTAGGAATATGAAAATATACGTATACAAATCGCATTGTTGAGAATCCGAGGGACCAGGACTGCAACACCCCCAGTAGTTTCCCAAGATCATCACCATTACCACATCAACAAAATTCTCGAAACTGTCATGTTCAGAGAAAATGTTGAAATAATCCCATAAGAAAAACGTTTCCAAATCCCAGTATGATCCTAAAACAGATTAATATAAGAATCATTTTAATAAAGTCTGTTTAGATTACATAAATTAGCAAGGTAAACTGAGCAAGGTTTCATAAATAAGAGAAGGCAGATGATGACTTTGCTGACATAATTGTCAAAGCTCGAGTTCGCCTCGTACCTCCAGAGCACATGGTTCTACACGATGTAATTTGGTATTATCATTTGTGACTAGTTACTAACATATAAGAAATGAAAATAACAGAGACACTTACTACCATTAAAGCAAATGAATCAAAATAATGAACCAAAAACACATGAATCAAAAATATTTCCATATAAGAAACCGAAAGCCATGTTAAGTTTATAGAGATGATCTGTAATAAATTTTGTGAAATTTTTAACTAATTTTTTTTCTCAAAACAAATACTAACATGAGATGATTTTAGATCTAAACTCTCACCACGAATCGAAAATGAAATTCCAGCATAAAAATTAAAATGAAGTAACTAGGTTTATGAAATCGTAATTTTTTTCTTCCTAAAATCGATTGCGAATCAATAAATTAACGCGATCAAATTAAACAATAAGAGAAATTTAAACTTACCTTTCAAATGACTTTTAATGACGAAATTCTCAATTTAATTTGCTGAAACTGAACCGTTCCCCTCCATTTCGAATTAATCTTGAAGAAAATGTACTGAGATGACAATATAGGCTTTTCAAGTCGAATTGATTTGATTAACGTGTTTGTTTGATTATCAGATTTGTGTTTACGGATTTAATTTTCATTGAGACGAGATTAAGTTTTAGGATTTGTTCTCTGAGAATCGAGAGAGTTGTTTCTAGTTTCAGCTTCAGAGAAGAAACCGAAACTAAAAAATTATGACTTTTGGTTGATGGGTATTATTGTCATGACAAAAAAGAGTTTTGGACTAAATCGTTGATAGAATGACCGACTCGTTTGAAATTGTGCAAATTTGGACCTCTTAGTACTAGACCTGAAGGGACAGGACTAAACTGTCTAAAGCCCAACTAAGTTGGGATTAAACGTTAATTCCTACTTTTTACAAGCCATAGCAATATTAAGAGTATCCAAATTTTGGAGTCTGTGAATAATTTTAAGACTCGTTAAAATAAAAGAAATTGGACTAATTCTAGTGACATTGTTTTCTTCTCCGCTTCTCATAGCTACATAGTAATTGAGATGAAATCTTCCTTTGACTGCTTGATGATATAAGAGTTTGAATCTGACCAGAATTTCCATGGATTCAGCCTGTATTTCTATATTGATGTGCTGCATTTATTTGGCCCATCTGAAGGCTAATCTGCTCTTCCTGTTGTTTCCCATTCTCCAAAATGTCCTGAATGTCTTATGGTACCAATGGTGTGTCCTGCAAAGTCCAACATAGTTAGTGCAGAAAAAAAGATGAGACTGTCAGGATCTTGTAGGGTGCATATTTTGATGATAACACCAAAATCCAGATTAGGATTGAGAGTTATATCATAAGGAGCAGTAGTGTTTTCCTCTGTGTCCACCTCTCCACCATTTAGAGGAATGGTGTTCATTGTATGAACTGGTAATTTGTGAATTCTGTTATAATCACAAATGTGATGATTGATGTTCAAAGATGTTTTCTTGGCATCTAGTTAGATGTGACTGAAAACCAGATCACACCTAACCTTCTAGATGAACCAGTATATAGTTGCATATAAATTACTCATTTCATTAGTAGTGCCAGTCAGATACCGGGAATTTAGCCATTCCATGAAGTTTGTTGTACTATCAAACTGGCCACGGGAGGGGCCAATGATAGCATGCGAAACAGAAGTGTCATGGTTTTCTCCCCAATATTGCATACTTGGCATATTGGGTCTATGTAATGCAGAATGCTTGCAGATTTAGCATTTGTGGATAGGATTTCATGAGCACATTTCCAAATAAAGATCTTTATGACTGGAGAAATGTCCATTTTCCAGATAGCTCCCCAATTTCTTGTTAAGGGAACATTCTTGTAGAGATAGTCTATCTTGGCCTTGTAAAGAGCCTTGACAGAGAACTTTCCAGAGTCATTTAGGTTCCACTGAATTTTGTGTTCTTCCCCTGGAAAGGTGTTGAGGGCAAGAATGGCTTGAGCAATGTTGGGTTTAAAAAGATGTTGAACCATAGTAGGATTCCAGTTTCTATTGGGATGCAGAAGGTGTTCAACATTCTCTATGTGTTGGGAGCAATGAAGAGGCTTGATGAGTCTGGTTGTGGTATTTGGGATCCAAATATCTTCCCAGATTTTGAGTGTCCTCCCATTGCCAATTCTCTAAGCACAGTGATGTTGAATGTTATGAATGCCTTCAAGAATGCCATTCCAAATCCATGAGTCTCCAACCTTGGGTTTAGGATCCATGTTTAGAACATTTCTGCCAATAAGGTATTTAGCATCCATTGGTTTGTACCAGAGAGAATATTTGTCTTGTTCTAGTCTCCATCCAATTATTGTGATCATAGAGCTGTTGAAGAGTTCCATATTCATGAAACCTAATCCTCCCAGTTCTTTAGGCTTGCAGACTGCAGTCCAGGCTTTTGGGTAGTAACCTTTTGGGTTCTCCAGATTTTTGCCCCAGAAGAAATCCCTTTGGATTTGAGGTCCTGACAAGTTTGTTTTAGGATCCTGAAGCATTTCATTTGATAGATGCTAGCATTTGAGGTGACAGATTTGATAAGAACTTCCCTCCCAGCAGGATTTAGAGGAGTATTCTTCCAGCTGGATAGTCTTAACTTGAGTTTGTTAACTCCTGGTTTGAAAGATTTGATCTTGCTTCTGTGAGTGAATAGAGGAGATCCTAAGTACTTATCATCCAACTTAAGAACTTGAACCCCCATTATATTGCTGATGGTAGGCATGAGGTTTGGATCAGTGTTCTTACCAAAAAAAACTCCAGATTTGTTGAAGTTGATGAGTTGACCAGAAGTATAACCAAAGATATTCAGAATATCCATAATACTATGTGCCTTAGTCTTGTTGGTTTTATAGAATACCATGCAGTCATCAAAAAATAGAAGGTGATTAATGGATGGAGCAGTCTTGCATATCTTTATTCCAGTTATTATACCCATATCTTCAGCATGTATGAGAGTTCTGGAGAGAGATTCCATGCAGAAAAGAAACAAGTAGGGGGATAAGGGGTCACCTTGTCTTAGGACCCTAGAAGGTTTGAAGAAAATATCTGGAGAGCCATTAATGAGGACAGCAAAAGTGGTATTTGAGATGCACAACACAATTTTGTTACACCATTGGTCATTGAAGCCTATTTTCTTCATTGGTGATTAAGAAAGACCAGTCCACTCTGTCAAAAGCTTTTGCCATGTAAATTTTAATACCCATGGTTCTTAGCACCTTTTAGATCTCTTGGATCTCATAAAGTGAATGATTTCATGTGTTATAGCCATATTATCATAGATTTTCCTTCCAGGGATGAAAGCATATTGGTAAGGGGATATGATCTTATTGATATAAGGTTTCATTATCTTAGCCAAGAGTTTTGAGGTGATTTTGTAAGTTGTGTTGCAGAGACTAATGGGTCTAAAATGGCTTGGGGAAGTAGGATTGTCAACTTTAGGAATGAGAGAAATGAAGGTGGAGTTCATCTCTTTGAGCATGTGACCAGATATGATAAAATGTTAGACCATTTTGACAATGTCATTGCCAGTTATCTCCAAGTTGGCTTGAAAGAAATTGGGAGGGAAACCATCAGGTCCTGGAGCTTTATCCTTTTCCATGTTGAACAAGATGGACTTAACTTCATTGTAATATGGTGTTGTGTCTATCATAGTGTTGTCCTCTGTAGTAATGGTAGAGAAATTATGTGTGAAACAGTTTTTCACTTCCTGGTAGTATGTTAACCAGGCTCCTTTGTTGTCTTGAATTGTATCAATCTTTTTTCTCATAGTTCTACTCTTGGTGGTTCTGTGGAAGTAGTTTGTATTCTGATCACCAAGTTTTATGAATTGGTCTATACTCTTTGTTTTCCAGAACTTTTCTTCTATATCCTGCCAATCCTTTAGATGCTTTCTATCTAGAGATAGTGTTTGACTTATGTCATGTCTGAAGTAGTTGTTATGAAGCCACTAGAGGTGTTGTTTGTATTCATCTACGTTAGTTTTGATGTTGCCATAAACTTCCTTGTTCCAGACTCTAAGCTTGAGTTTGATATCTTTAAGTCTTCTACCTATGAGGAAAGCACTAGAACCAGAGAGATTTGTACTCCAGCATTCAGCTATGATTTTCTTACAATCCTCATGATCCAATCAAGGACCATACAACTTGAAAGGAATTTTACCAATTTGCCAATTAGGATTTGAATTTAAGAGGATGGGATGGTGATCAGACCCAATATCCAGCGTATTAGAAATGGTGGTATTAAGATATAAAGTTAGTCAACTTTCAGTTGCTAGCCCACTATATAATATTTATTCAGTGAGAGCATTACCACTTCTCATGTTGGACCAACTGAATGGGCATCCAGTGGTGCCCAGATCCACCAAATCAAGATCCAAAATCTTGTTGTTAAAAAAGAAAGATTCATTGGCATCAATTGGTTGAGTACTGAACTTTTCAGTATCATGGAGGATGATATTGAAATCACCAATGACCAATCAGGGTAACTGGTTATTAGCAGCAGATTTAGCCAACATATTCCAGGACTCAACTTTACTATTGAAATCATAGGGGCTACCATAATATCCAGTGAAAATTCAAGGTAGACCTTAACAGGCCTGACTATAACATTGATATGGTTTAAGGAGAAATCAAATATTTCAAGATTAAAATTACTCTTTCATATCAAGGCTAAGCCATCATCAGTGCCACATGTCCCCCCTGGGTTGACAAACCAATAGTTGTTGACATTAACCTCAATCATAGGTTTTTTTAAGTTTTTCTTGTTTTTGTTTTGTTTCAGATAGAAATATGATATCAGGGTTCAACTTATTTAACATGTCATTAAGATACTTCTTAGCATCCTTAGTTCCTAAGCCTTGGCAATTTCATGCCAAAGAGGTAAAGAATTGCGAGAAATAAGACACATTAGGATATTTTGAGGTAAGTATTCTAGTTATATGATCATAGAAAGGATTGAAAAATATTTGGAAACCTAACTTGATGTAATGGTATAGAAAAAAAAGAAAAGGAATGAATGAGGGAGAGTTTTAGCATTCCTTCAGTGGATGAGCTACCCAAGTCACCATTAGCCAACAAGAGAGTATTTGTGCTCAGATGCTCAGCAGAGTTATCATCTTGGTCCTTGAATCTTTTGAGACTGTCAGAGGGATTAGAGTTGATATTCTTGTTATCCTCAGAATGAGAAGGCTTATTTCTTTTGGATTCCATCAGGGTAAGCATCATAGCATTAAGATCAGTCTCAAAGTCATGAGCTTTCTTCTTAGCCTTCCAGTCTTCCTTATTTTTCTGATCCAATTCAGCCTCTATTCTAGTCATAATTTGTGCCACAGTAGGTAAAGATTTGAAAGGAAAGGTCTTTAGAGGAGGAGAAGCAGGAAAGATAGCATCAGTGGCCACAGTTGGGGAGTGGATACTTTCAGTGGGGGTGGTGTTAGAGCATAGATCGGTTGAAATCACCAAGCGTTGGTATGTCAAGTTTGGTTGTCAAATTTTAGTGAACCAAAACTCATTTAAGGAGTCGCTTGATTATTTACTAGAGTCAACTTCGTATAGGTTAGCTAGAAAGTTATTAGGATGTGAGACATACAAGTATTACTCGAAGACTTGAAGAATGTGAAGAAGTAAAGAGCTACAACGATGACATCATCCTTCCTCTTGAGTTTAGTAATATTTTGACTTGAACTGTTTCATTCCTAACGTATCTTTCAAGTCGTGCTATATTGAAAACATAACTGCGAAGCTGTGAATGACTATACTCTAGTTAGACGTAGTATTAAGGAATTCTAATACGGAGTATAATGCCTATCTTTTGAACTTCGTATATAAGACGTCGACATAATCGTATGAATCCTACTGTGATTATGTATGGGTATGGATGAAGATTTCGTCCTAGGAAACAATGTTTTACATTCGTTTAAAGTAAGTACATTCATAAACTTGTTTTGTGAGTCGAAAGGGATTTCGCTAGTCTTATTGGTATTGTTATTCATTGCAAATCTTTGGATTACCAATATGTGTGTTTAGTATAACCGCTCATAACTTGTTTATTTTCTTGGTAAAACTAATCACAAGGCCTGACTTATGTATCGGTATAACTTTTATTAGTGAAACCAATCTTAAGTAATCACCTGAGATGGTATGATCGATATTTTTAATTGGTGTGATCAACTCTAGTCATTGGGCAACCGATCCTAGTACTTGGTGTGACCGATCACAAGTGAATGTGTCCTTGTAGTAGGTTAACAAGTCTTAGTTAATTGGTGTAACAGATCCTATGACTTATACAACCGATCACAAGTAATAACATGAGAATGTAGTAACCGATCCTGACACTTAGTTAACAAAGTTTTGGAAATTAATGTGACCGATCCTAGTAGCCACATGGAGGTAGCACCGAAACTTGTTTTTGGTAGAACCGTTAAATCCATGATTAGTGATTTGATATTTGATCAATCACATAGTTCTTGGAAATCAGATGAACCAATTCTAAACTTGTTTGAAAGTGTGGCAAATCGATTACAAGATTGTAAATATGAAAGAGGATTTACAAAGTAAAGATGTCGACATACTTTGAACACGTGCAGTAATTCTTATCTATTGTTCAAAGATATTCCTTAATAACTAAAGGATAATCCCAGATCGAAATAAATTGAGAATCTTTTAATTGAGGTTTTTAGTTTTACATGCTTTTAATTTCCAGCAATTAATTGCATATCTTTAGAAAATAAAAATTGGTAATGTGCATTAACTAATTGGAGATTTTCTATTGAGATTTCGGTCAGTATTTGGACAAAACATTTCCAGGAATTATGAAAACCGATTTGGGCATTTATTGCATATCTTTGAGAATATTCGATTTTGGAAATTTCTTGGAGTCCAAACTTCCATGGTATATAAATATTGAAGTTTGCATTTCGAGCAAACTAATCCTCAGAGCCAGCAAAACTACCTAGTTGTGTTGTTACTAGTGGAGCCGTCTATTCGGAGAGGAAAGTACCCTAATTAGGCGAAATCTCTTACGACCGCTCGTTTTAAAGACTTCTATGGGATTGGGAAGCTCTACGAGTACCGTTGGTGGGAAACTAGATAATTGCAGTTTATTATTAGTTTTCGATTGATTTGATTGACTAACGGTTGTTGAACTTTGATTGCACTTAGTTTGTTTATGCTTGAGAATCTTCTCTTCTGATATAAGATGCACTCAAACTAGATCGAAGTATCGACGGGGATCTTTAGAACTGTTTGTAGATCTAAAGGTGTCTTGTGATAATCCATCGTTAACAGACTCCGTTCTGTGTGTGATTGATCACAATAGATTTAATTTGTTTGTGTGCAGGTGTTTATTGAAGATCTAAGAAGATTTGAAGATAAAGAAGATTTCTTATTTGAGTTTATATCTTTGGTGTGCACAAAACTTGATCGGTTGGGGATCCAACTATAATCGGTTTATATTTTGATAGATTGGATTGATTAGTTGTGTAGATCGGTATCTTGATCAGATCCTATTATTTATTGCGTAGTCTAAACAATTACTTTGGTAGTCGTTGAATAGATTGATCTAAGAACCCGACAAAGAAGTTTATTGGGATAAACGGAAGAGCCTTTTGTCAAACTCATATCACTTGTTTGAAAAGAGTTGTTACCGAACATATTTTTTGTTTCTTTACTGTTTGGAATTCGAACCAAAGGAATTGTTCCAAGTGCGTGACTTATTGCAAGTTGGAGGCGCAGGGATACTGAGGGAACTAGGTGAACTATAGGTTTAATTGCTTGGTCTCAACTATACGAAGTTGGTATAAATTTTGTATAGCGGCTTAATTCCGAGAGTATTCAATTCTGGACAAGGTCCCGGGGTTTTTCTGCATTTGCGGTTTCCTCTTAACAAAATCTTGTTGTGTCTTTTACTTTTCCACTTCCGTAATTATAATTGTTTTTATTATAATTAGAAGTAAAATACACAAATTTTAATTCCTAATTACTTGATAGCAATCCTTTAGTGTTTAGTTAAGTCCGAACCTAATATCAAGTAATCATACTTCGTTGTTATATTGTCTCGATCTCGTATCCATAGACGATCACACGAAGTGTGAACCGATTAGTTGTATTATCTCGACTCAGTCCATAGACAATCATTTTCGGAGAAAGGACTTATAGGTGGAAAGGTTTTAGATTGAGGTGTATTTGGGTACCTTCGTCTTTTTAGGTGGGGTTTTTGGTTCTAGCAGCAGCTTTCATCCTTGGAATATTTTTCTTGTAGGTGCTAATAATTTTCTTGGACATGTCTAATTTTTTGTTTCTGATTTGGCAGGCTATGACTTCTGGATGGGGGGAATATTGTTCTGCATTTGGTGTTGATTGAGATCCAAAGATAATAGGGCTGTTGGAGGTTGTGGCAATGTTTGCTACTACTTTTTCTAGTTCCATTCTTTTTGCAATTTTCATTTTGACTTCAAATTAAGCTGCAACATCAGCATCAGAGTAAGGCCTGTAAATAACATCCTTTCCAGCTTGAACAATTTTTTTGTTGATGAGTTTTTGGAGGAGGAGCTGGTTGTGGGGTTGAGAGGCGGGGGTGTTGAGGTTGAGGATGATTTGGTGGTATAGGACATAGAGGCCTTGGATGATCAAGTATTCTGCAAACTTTGCAGAACTTTATACCATTCAGTGCATAAGCAACTTCCAGCCAGTGTGAGAGAGTGGTGGTTTCAAATGCTTCAATACCAAACTTGAGAGGTCTAGTGACATCAATTGTAAGCTTAACTTCCAAGTTTTTTTCAAATCTATCCCTTCCATAAGGTTTATTTGCATCTTGATAGACTCCAATTGATTTGACAATTCCTCTTATGTTAGGTATTATGTGTGCTGGTATTCTTTTGATAAGGAGCCATATCATGACTTTTGAGAAGAGTTCTTCATCAATAAAATCAGGTCCCACAGCAGGAACTCCAACCAAAACCATGAGTTTATCAAAGACACCTCTAGTGCCTCCCTTTCTCAAGGTATAATAGTCTTCTTCATGTGTAAGCCTGAGAGAGTAATAGTTTCCTCTTCTATTCCAAATATCAACTTCAACTCTACTCAGGAGCTCCCAGTTTGCATTGATGAAGTTTCTGACTCTAGTAGTTTGGAAACAAACATTGCTACATAATTTCCCAATAAAGCACCATTTCCTGTCTAATGGTTGTTTAGTTTTGACATTGTCAGGGTTAAGAAAAACCTTTGGGAAAAGATCCTCAGGTATATTGAGAGCAGTATTCATTTTGCTTACCAAGTTTTCAATACTAGGAGAGGAAGAATTTGAAGTTGAAGCCATGAGAGAGTAGTGAAGAATTTTGCATATGCAGGATGTTTAAGGGTAATGTTCACTGATGGTGTAGAGGTGTATATAAAAGTGGTCAAGAGTGAGAAAAGAGATACAGGCTTTAATTTGAAAAATAGTCACGGGCTTGTAATCATGTTTGTTTTCAAAGTCACCTCTGGGATGACTAAACATAAAATTGTACTCTGTGGTGTGGAACTGGTACAGAAGGATAGTGATATTGTAGTAGTTAGCTTGTCTTCTGGTGTCTGGGTGAAGCCGAGATTTCGTCCCTTGTGAAGATGTAGACTCATGCTTGGAAGAAGGCTTGATGGCTAGTGGTACTTGGGTGCTTACCCTGTGACAGCAGAGACAGTTAGTGCTAAGAGACAAGTTTTGTTTTTTACCTTTATCTGTTGTGATGTCTTTGTGCTGTAGATGAGAGTTCAATTGACCAGCGGTGTAAATTTTTGAGTCAAAGGATATTTGGGTGCCGTTAAGTTGATAAAATCTGCATCTTTTACCTCAGAGGCCCATCATAGACTTATCGTCTAGATCCGGGTCAATATTCGGGTCAGGCTTAAAACCCAACTATAACGGAGCCGTAATCGAAACCATATTCGGAACAATGAAGTGGTTGCATTTTCCAAGTGTTTGTAACCGCTTCGCATGAGCCAATGAGGATGGTGCATAGGCATAATTCAATATCATAGAGCTAATAGACTTGACAGAGCACAGTTGCATCTGATCGAATTGTTTAACGAAGGGGTTCATAATAAAATAATAATGGCATAAACTGATCAACGGTTGTGGTGAAGAGTCAGTTGCTTTTCCAAACCATAATATATGTAGAGTAGAGAGAAAACTTTTCATTTTCTCATTCAGTTTCTTCATAGCAGGATCACAGAGAGTTTTAGTTTCCAAAATCAGAGAAAGAAGCAAATCATGCCTCGAGTGTTGTACAATGATGGAGGTGTCGTAGAAGAGACATCAGATATACCGATGGAGCACACTTTGGATTGGTAAAATCCTAATATCCCCATCTCTAGTTTGCTTTATGGAATTGCCTTCCCAAATGGCAGGGAGGCAATAAACTACACTCGAAGCTTCAACTGGCATTGGGAAAATTTGCGTCATAATCGAAGAGTAAAACTGGAACAGATGTATGATCAAATTCCTCCAGGTCAAGGACAAGTTGTGATGGGACCAAGATTTAATCTTCCTTATCTTAATCAGGTAAGAAACTTTATCCCATAAGTTCATGTATATCAATAAATTTGTTTATAATCTTTGCAAACTGAGTTGTGGTAAACCCTGTCTAGATGCATGTTGAGAGATCCACCATTCCACCAAATGGCCAGAGAAATGCTAGAAGAGCATGAGGTAATGAGAGAGTAGGAGGTGGGGGAAGGTATGAATTTCGTTATAGTATTTATGAAGTTGGAAGTGGGAGTGGATCTCAGGCTGAGGATGGTACAACTCCTACCTCTGGTGTTCAAGAGGAACAAGAACCTTCTCCAATTCCAAGTGCAGGTCCAATGTGGAGTGTGGGTGGTGGTTGAGTTATGTTTCCAACTCATCCCAGGCATGGGCAATTTGTATTGAATGAAGGCGTAATACTCGTTGGTGATCGATATGTGGTGTGTGGTGGAGTGCGACAAGTTTTTTTTGTTTTTTTTGCAGATGTAATGCCTGAGCCTTTCAGAGCTGCAATTCGTAGAAATACGGCAATTCCCATTCATCCTCAGGCCGTGATATTCCCTCAACTTGACATGTTGTGTTCTGTAGTTGGCCGCATTGCTGCTGAAGTTGTTTCCATTGCAAATGCTGGATTTGGGGAAGTGAATCCACCTTAGATGGGACCAGAGCCATATCCAATGCCCCCAGCACCAACAATGGAACCTGCAAGAGCTCCAGCTGAGACTGCCACTGCAAAAGTAGTTGCAAGGACATGAGAGGTCGAGACTATTCCCCTATACGCCCCACTGGAAGAGATGCAGGGAGAGCTCTCCAAAGGAGACGCAATTCAGGGTCTAGGCGATCTAGTTCTATATAGAAAGGAAAGGTTAGTAACCAATTGCAGAGGGATGCGAGGTTTTCAAGTCCGCAACTATTAGTATTGCATATAAGATGTTTTTTGAAAAACAGATAACTTTGCTTACTTTTGTTATGATGATTTCGTGGGTAAGACTATTATTAGACAAGTAATGGATGATGGTTTGGTAGTTTGTTTTGAATGTGAAATTGAAGTTGATATGCTTGTTTAATCTATGTTTTTTTGCGTAATTTAGGATTAATCTGTGTTCCAAACCATAGATTGATTGTGACTCCTATTAGAGCATGCTTAGTATTTATAGAGAGAAAATAAAGAGTGTTGTACGTGCTATCATAAATTCTAGTCTAATTAGGAAGAAGTTTGGGTTGGAACTAATGAAGAAGATGCTAATATGATGCACTAAGTTTTGAAAGAAACAGAATGATATGAGTTAAGACCTCAGAATAGGGAGAAGTAAATAAATAGTTTGATTTGTAAGGAGGACATACCAGAACAAACCAGATTAGGGACTTCCACTGGAGATGAAGGTGATAGTGAAGGATGTTCATATTCCAGTTGTAGTAGCCTTTCATAGAAACCAGAGAGGAAATCTTGGAGGGTTTGTATTCCTTGTTCAGGTACTTCTCCATGGTACTAAGGTTGTAAAATTTCCATTATTCTCCTTGATAGGTATCAGAAATAGCAGTGACCTTGATGTTAAGACAGTTACATTGACAATAACATTGATATTAGAATTCATTCCTCTTATAGATGTGTTTGTGATTTTTCTTCATGGAAGGAGGAGTTCCAGCTTTTGTATTGGTATTATCAGTGATTTGAGCCAGAGTAGAACTATTAGTGATTTCAAAGTTGTTGGTATTTTTCCGATTACAGGTGAACTGATCAATTTTAGGATTTGGTGAGCTTACCGGAGTAATAGAGATTTCATAGATGTTAGTCATTTGAGAGATGATTATAGATTAAATTGAGAAGAAAGGGTTTGAGAATCTTTCATTAGAGAAAAGAGAATTATGAACAACAAAGAAACATGAATTCCGGCTAGATTTTCCAGCAGAAACTAGCCGTTAAGGCACTACCAGACGACCCAACGGTAAAGAGAAGTTCCCGCCGGGAGAGAGAAAATCAGAAAATTAGAAAGAGAGAGAGTCGTAATCAGAAAATCAGAAAATCAAAATGTTCATGTAACGCCTTGCTCCCGTTCTGCTGGCTTCTTAGACTTTAATCTAAGATTTCTTATATATATATATAAAAAAAAGAAATGCATGGCACGGGTTTTTCTCGGAAGATTCAGGTTCTCTCATATTTTAGTGTAATTTCAGACCAACCAATATATAGATACATGGCTTTAAAAACAAAAAACAAAAAAAAAAGGAAAAAGGAAAAATTAGGCTAAGAAAATTAAAAAAGAAAAAAAAACTATTCACAACACTAAAATAGTTACAGTTCTTCGTTAAAGTTCGACTAATTTCAACAATTGATTAATCGACATCAACAAAACCGATCATGAAGAAACTAGTTAGTAAACCAAGAAAATCAAATATGAAAACCTAGCTCAATTCCTTCTCTTCCCTGTATAGATTTCTTCTAGTTTAGTTAAATAATTTTCGATTCTAATATTATTTTATAAATGTCGGTGATTGATAGAATATGGGCATCCAACTCAAAACCAATTGGATTGGCAATGAGTAGAGAGTCCCTTAGGATTATAAACCGCGTGATCTTAGGTTGCCCAGACAATGTGGGACTAATAATCTCAACACGTCCCCTCACGTGTAGCCTCGTTGGGTCTAACACGTGGCCTCGTTGGGTCTAACACGTGGACAATAAATCGGGTGACACCGAATAAAAGTGCGGTCAAATGACTCGACACAAATAGCCTGCTCTGATACCATGTTAGAATACGAGCATCCAACTCAAAACCAATTGGCAATGAGTGGAGAGACGCCAAAGATTATAAACTGCAGGATCTTAGATTGCCCAAACAATATGGGACTAATAATCACAACAGTGACAGTGGCAGAGGCAGCTGGAAGCAAGGGTGTGCAGCCCAGCTGACTTTCAAGCCTAAATTTTTAAAAAAAATTAGAGTTGCAAGCCCATTTTAGCATACTTGCTACCCCTAAAAATATTTTTCTCCCCCATAGACAGATTTCTAGCTCCGCCCCTGGTCGGTGATGACCTAGACGACGAGCTTGAGGAATAAAAAAAACAGGGAAAACCAAGAAACTGAACGACTCTTGTAATACTCCCTCTGTTCCAAATTAGATGAACTAGTTGGTTTTAAATTTTGTCCCAAAATAGATGAACTATCTCTTTAATCAAGGGGATATTTCTAAAACTATCCTTTTAAATGATTATTGTTACTATAAGAAATATGTATAACTTGATAGCCATGTTTATATTCGTTACATAGGTGTTTTAAAATGGTTTTCAACGGTCTAAAGTTTATAAAAAAACCATGGTATAGTTTAAGAGATAAATCATTTCTAAGTTTTACAAGTTATTATCCATAAGAGTATAATTGTAAAAAAATACTTAAACATATTCCCTTTCCTCCTTGCTTTCAGAATTGTGCAAACTACAACTAGCTCATCTAATTTCGGACGAAGGGAGTATTTTTTTTTTTTTTTTTGCATATATGAATTTCTTTTGATTTTAGCCCTCTTTAGGATTGTTTGTACCTCGAAATCATTTTGTATCAAGTTGTAACAAACTTTTTAGGGAAAATGTATTTGGTAAACTCTCCAAAAGCATACTTCTGTTTTAGGCTAACTTTTAAACAACCCGTTTTCCCTCCTTTAAAATGCGAAGTCCTATGAGTTTCCACTCGCACGTTGAGTGTGACACCCTTTTAAATTAAATTAGATAAAATCTTGGAAGTAGAGGAATCCTGGATATGACAAGTGACGGGACTATATTGGTCAAACCATTAAAATATGAATTACACTACGTTTACACCCTCTATTTAACTGGCCGTTTGTAACACCATTAACTAAAACGTGGATATCCAACATTAATGTGTGAATTTACAACATCAATATGTGAATTTACACCTAATTAATTACTTGCACTTCGTTTACACCAAATACTTGACTGTTAAGTAGACAATACATCTGTTAGTTTCTTCTCACTTACGGTGCTCTCTCTCTCTGCTGGTGTTCGAAGTGGGTTCGAAGAGATGTTTTACACACACCAAGAAGGATAGAATTTCGGAAGCAAGGGCTAATGGTTTGAGCAGGTAAAAGTTTGAGGTTTGTTTTGTCAACTGAAGTTACAGGGAAGTTATTGAACTGTAGTCGTTCGAATTCAGTTGACTGATGGGAGATTAAAGAGTGTTTGAAGTGTCTGTGGCGAATAAGAAGACGAGTTTGTGTTGGGCTCGAGTTTACATCTAGTGAAATGCATGATTTAATGCCTAGAAACGAGTCAAGGAAAGGGAGTTCTCTGCCATTGAAAGTATCGCTCATTAGCCGTGATTGAGATGGAATTTAGAGCATTGAATGAATGTGTGCGTGTGAATAGTTAAAACTCTTGGTTCGTCTAGATTTCAGGGAAGGAGATTGATGATTTTAGAAATCAACAGATGGTAATCTCTCCAATATCAGAGTCGTGCACACAAGGTGTTCGACAAAACGTCTGAACCACTATCAAGCGGAGTTTCAACAAGCTAGCCATGGAGAGGGAACCTGATCACCAGTTTTTAGACATGTTGTGTAGAAAAGCTGAACTATTGCCAGCTTAGACCAACAGGTTTGCCATGAATAGGATTTGCTCTTTGTTTTTTGTTTTATTTTTATTTTTCTCTCTAATCCATAGATTCACTATCATTGTTAATTGCACTTGGAGTTCCATTGATGTTGCTGAATTTAAAATATAATCAACCCATATGTGTAGTAGTTGTTTGACCATTTGCCCCAAAGATTTTCTTGAGCGTGAAAAATATATAGTCAGTAAGGTTTGTAAATAACAGTCTAGAAGTTATTATATGATTACAGAGAAAACATATGGAATCAACCCATGTTTATAGGTATGCAAATGGGATTTGCTCCTCCTATATTTAATATTGACGAAGTGCCTAACAGAATACTGGTGCAGCCGCATAGTCGATACTTCTGGAAAACGGCTTTGTGTTGTAAGAAAATTAAAAGAAATTGTTTGTTTACATGTGTACTGTACTCATGTGTTACTGGCTCCAATTACAATATCATTTGTGAAAATTTTAATTTGTACTTTGGAAACACTAATTTGACTTGGGAGGTTAGGCAACCTCCTTTCACAATTTTGCTTCTGGGATGGATTTGGTAGGGAATAGATGAAAGACCGATAACACCATACTGCATTTATAACATAAATAGAAGAAACTTTCCGCGGGTGCGGGGAAAACACATTTGCTATTTTTCGGACATTTAGCAGTACAGATTTTGTTAGAGCATTGCTCGGTCGAACTCGCATACGTTGCTATCTCAATCATGTTTGTCAATGTTAGTGATCAAAACTATAAGTCTTGATTTGTAGCTTATTTGTAGATGTCTCGGACCAGGACATAAATACTGTAGTTGAGCTTAAATCTCTCGACGTTCATCTCTTCAAGAGGAAAACTACTAAGGGGAGCTTGTGGAACTTCTTCGACAAAAGGTATGTGGAAACTTGAACTTATCTATCACTTGGAAAGTCTATTTCTACTATCTCCTATATTGAGACATAAGTCGTGTTACGATATATTTTTCTCTATACACATTTGAGATTTCGAGCTGAGTATATCTCGCTTACATATTTCTCGAAATGTGTGTTGGTAAGCTTTCGCTTCGACCAAGTTCATCTTATATCATGAGAAAATTTCCGAGTAACATCTTACATGGTTTGTGTGATACAATCATTTGGTGTAAGACTTGGAAGGTTTCAATAATGATTATTTCAATATTTTGAAAATTGCTTTGATGCTAATATTGTGTGAAAACGACTATTGACATTATCAAAGAATGTTTCAATGATTGAAATAAAGAGTTGATGATGTAACCATCTTTGGATATAAGCATATATAGTGTATTCGCACATTAGTGTATAAGTCCATAAACCGGAAGCCAAGAGTATGCATATGTGTGTATACGAAATTGGTGAAGGAGACAGGTTAAGTATGCGTACCCGTACGCAAACTGGCGGAAGTTCTCGAACCGAGAATTTCTGCTGAGTTTGGTTTTGGCAAAACTCTTAACTAGTCACCTTAAGTATGCGTACCCGTAAGCATACTGGCGGAAGTTTTTGAACCAAAACTTTCTGCTGAGTTTGGAAACTTTACAAACTCAAAAACCGGTTGCTTAAGTACGCATACCCGTACGCATACTTAAGCTGGTTACTTTGTTAAATCTGTCAAGTTCATGAACTTAAACATTTGAATCATAAGGAATGCAATCTTTCCAAACCGTGGCTATAATATTCATGGTTGATTCAAGTGAATCAAACCGATTTGATTTCAACTGTGTTTTCTAAACAAATTGAACAACTCTTAACTAGTTTCATTTGAGTCATTTGAACTATTTATGGTTAAGATGAATAAGGTTGATATGAGAGTAATCATATGGCTAACCACAGTTAACTATTTGTGAACCAACATGGTGTGCACGTTTAGGTACGGTTACATAAACCTAAATGAGGTTACATTTCATTTGTGTGTAACAAGCTAAGTTCGATCTAACGGTTGAAAGATATTAGTTTGGTTGAATCAGGTTTTTCATCTAACGGTGAATATTGAATGCTTTGTTACCAAGGTAACTTGGATTGCAAACCCTGATTTGAAAACTATATACAAGAGAACTCTAGCAACTGGGAAACCTAATCCCACACCTCCTGTGTGCAGGGGTGTAAATTCGGGCAGGCCGGGCCGCCCGACCCAAAAACTAAGACAGGCCGGGCAGGCCAGGCTTAATATTTGTGAGCCCGTAAACAAATTCAGGCCGGACAGGCCGGACACAAGTAGATAATTTGCTACCCAAAGACCGCCCAAAGCCCGCTTTTTATACGGGCATGCCAGATCGGGCCGGACAGGCCACTATTTTGATTTTTTTTTTAAGTTTAAATTTTCAAATGAACGGTATTAAATACAATATCCTTTCCTTTCCAACATCGCATATCGTAAGTGATAATATTATTTTATATTTAAATTACACTGACAAATTTTTAATTTTAGCCTATAATAATTAATTAATTAGAGTACAATAAACTTTCTAATAAGAAAATATATTACCATTAATGTTTTGAAAAGGTTAATTATAAGTAAAAAAACAATTATATATTTTATTTTTCTTGACACAAAATTGACAATTATAAAATGGTAACTTTTAAGTCTTTTTAAGAGGATATTAAATGATTAATGGCACATAGAAGGCTTTCAGGCCGGGCACTAGGCCGGGTATCAGGCCGGACATCATAATTAATCGCAAAGCCCGAGACCGCCCAATAAATTAATCCAGGCCAGGCTGGGTGGCCCATGACGGGCCATAACAGGCTTTGGGCTACTTCGGTACAGGCGGGCTCGGGCGGGTACAGGCGGACCGAGTATTTTCGGGTATTATTTACACCCCTACCTGTGTGTTACTAATTGTATAACTAGAGTGGATTCTCCTTTAACCTTAGGTTTCTTCTCGAGACCCTGTAGATTAACGACTTGAATACTTCATTGGGATTGTGAAGCCAGACCTAACTATTATCTTTGTAGTTGCATGATCTGATCTTGTTGTTTCTATCGTGATTAGTACAATTGAAATAATTGGCTCGAGATTTTATATCTTCAATAGACAAGATAAAAAAGTAATCACAAACAAACTTCGTCTCATCGTTTGTGATTCCACAATAACTTGTTTCGCTAGTCGATTAAGTTTATTGTGAGGTGATTGATAATTCTGAGCTGTTCTTCGGGAATATAAGTCTGATTTATCAATTGGTTCCTATTCACCTTGATTTATCAAAAGACGGAACAAAAAATCTTGGGTATTTCTGTGGGAGGCAGATTTATTTAATCCTATAGACTTTTTTGTGTGAGACAGATTTGTCTATCAATTCTTAGACTTTGGGTCGTAGCAACTCTTAGTTGTGGGTGAGATCATCTAAGGGAATCAAGTGCGTAGTATCCTCCTGGGATCAGAGATGTAAGGAGCGCAACTGTACCTTGAATCAGTGTGAGAATGATTAGGTTTCAACTACAGTCCATTCCGAAGTAAATTGGTAGTAGGCTAGTGTCTGTAGCGGCTTAATACAGTGTGGTGTTCAATCTGGACTAGGTCCCGGGGTTTTTCTGCATTTGCGGTTTCCTCGTTAACAAAATTCTGGTGTCTGTGTTATTTCTTTTCCGCATTATAGTTTGTTATATGATTGAAATATCACAGGTTGTGCGTTAAGATCAATCAATTAGAATATCCGACCTTTGGTTGTTGATTTACATTGATTGACACTTGAACATTGATCTTTGGTACCGTTCAAGTAACTCCTCTTATATTCAATCAGGCTCGCAAATTTCTATTGTTGATTGCGGATTGAATTAAGAGTTAGAGATATTATACTTTTTGATATACTTTAATCTAGATTGAGTCTGACTGTCTAATTGATTCTCTAGAAAGTGTATTAGAGTAAGTCCTCTCAATTGCCAAACGAATTGTTGGGTGTGGTTGTTAGACCCCCGCATTTTCAGAATTATATCACAATAGCAAATTATGTGTGCTAAATACATTTTTCATCAAAAAGGCAACGAATTAATTTAAAGTACATTAATATGGTGCCTTAATGCAAGCAACAATCACAATGTCAAAATGTAGTTAGATGCGCAATCATCATATTAGTAATCATCAAAAATAAAGTCAAATTGTACTTTGAAAAGGCGATGAATGAACACATCTTTTAAGAGAGATAACTAAGCATCTGTGCCTTCAGAGGGTGTCACACAGTGAGGTTACCTTCTCATCCCTCCTGTAATATTTCACTTACAGATATTATTATGCTGTTGAAATTCACAAAAGTGGCAAATAACATCACATCAAATTATTTCCCTTTTTGTATGCTAACGAGATGTAGTTTCAGCTAGCAATCCTCATGTAAAAAATTTCTAATGCACCCTCAAGTTCATCCTAGCAATCCTAGAAATTTTTACTCTACTATCATCAATCTCCTAAATAATTTTTTCAATTACATCATCAATTTGTGCATCTTCATCAAAATCTTCAGCATTAAAAATTATCAGGGAAGTAACAACATTAATAGTAGTATTCAAAGCAAAAAAAAGATCCAGACATAATAGCACTTTGTTCATCATTCTTACAAACCAAAAGAAAAGGACCCAATACCAACACCATTACAAGATAACCAAATTTACAGATACCACTGAACTTGTAAAACAACAACTGTCCAATACCTATTCGACAACTATTACCAGTTCCAACTATTTTCCAAAACAAGCAAAAAAAAACCTTTCACGTAAATCCGACCGAAAAGAAAATAAGATCAACCCTACCATCATCCACAAAAAGATTCAGAAGACTAGAAGCAAGTATCGAGAAATTCACTTTGAAAAAAAACCTATTGATAATTTTTCAAACTTTTTTCAAATCCTGAAAATTTGGTTGTTCGATACCCCGAAGAGAACCTTAGAAGTCCTCTTCTTCGTAGATCCAGTCCTCCTCCTCCTCATATTGTACATTGTATTCACTGCCAAATGAAGCAGGAGAAGTTTGATCATCTCCAGATGAAGTACTCTCATCACTATCATCCTCATCAGTCTCATCACTTGCAACATCCAAAAGCTTTTCATCATCATCATTGAATTCTCCGCCACGCATGGTCCTGGAAAAGATCTTCGGATTGGCTCACTCATGATCAAACCGCCTGCGAAGCTTCCAATCAAAGTACCTCTCCATCTTCTTCCTATCCTCTGCAGCATCAGAATCTTCTTCACTGGTGTTTACTTCTTCAACCGGATATTCAATCCCTCTATCATAACCTTCTTCCTCTGAGTCACTCTCAGTCCAGCTACCATACCCTTTATATTTCTAGGATTTATGAGATCTCTCCTCTTCTTTTCGATCCAACCTTGAAAAATGCTTGGGCTTCCATGCAGCAAACAGTGCTTCAATTTCCTTTTTTTCCTTTCTCTCTGTCTCCTCCTTCTCTCTCTGACGAAGAGCCAATTCCTCTGCACGATTGTTTATCTCCCCCCGAATCTCATCTCTTAATCTCTTTAAATCATCTTCTCCAAGTGAAAATGCAAGGTTTTTGGCTTGGTTGTACTCATCGGAATTGGCAGGAACAATCGGAATGGGATTACTGGAACTTGCCATATTTCTCTCTTACTTCTCTAAACTTTCCCTTTTCTAGTAAAAAGTATAATGGATGTGCTAATCCCTTCACAAACCTCCTTTGTAAAGACCACAATTTTCCTATTAACTGCCATTTATGGCTTTTGGTTAACAGTCCTGCCGCTTGGTTATTCACGTCCCTTCAAAGCCATGCGTATGTTTTTCAACTTCAAAACCATAATTACCTTACAAAAACCTACTTGAAAAACCTAATCGCTTCATTAGCAATTACTCCTTTTGGAACCGTCATTAAGAGGAGTATTGGTAGGTCATTTAATTTTGAGAATTTTTCTTGTGTTTTAATTAAAATCTTTGATTTTATGCAGACTCGGAGCAAGCAGCACTTGTCGAGAGGCATCATTGACACTTGGGGCATGTCTGCCAGTTGGGTTATCTCCATGTTAAACCTAGCCCTCAAATCAAACCTACCATCTCATACCACAAACAACTTTATTCCCAAACTTGTGCCTTAATCACATTTGGATTCTTGTAGATACATCCTCGTATAGGCAAGAGAAAAGACAAGCCAATTTATTGCTTACCAACTTTGTATCTCATCATGCTTACACACCAAATATATGTAGCTGCGGCAATCTTTCCTTGGATTATAAAATACAGTGTTATTTAGGATTGGTATTACCAATCCCACGTGCGCAAGAATCTCCAATCTCTTTCACCTTTTCAAATAAACGTGGGGGAAGGTGACACATCAAAATATAAAGGTCTTCAACTCAAAAGTAAGAACAGGAAAACACCAAAAATGTTACATCAATCCTCTTCTGAAATTTTTTCAAACCTTGTTCAACAATCTTAGAACCTCTTTTTTAAGGTTCAAAACCCACTAATATACCTCAATCTAAAACTTCTCCACCTATAAGTCCCTTCTTCCGAAAGTGATCATCTATGGACTGAGTCGAGACAATACAACTAATCGGTATCACACTTCGAGTGATCGTCTATGGATACGATATCGAGACAATTAATACAATCAACTAAGTGTGTTTACTTGATAATAGGTTCGGACTTAACCAAACACTATAGGATTATCTATCAAGTAAATGGGAAATAACGTTTGTGTATCTTACTTCTAATTAAAATAACAATTATAATTGCGGAAATAGAAAAGTAAAAGACACGGGAAGATTTTGTTAATGAGGAAACCGCAAACGCAGAAAACCCCCGGGACCTAGTCCAGATTGAATACTCTCAGAATTAAGCCGCTATACAAAACCTAAACAACTTCGTATAGTTGAGGCCAAGAAACTAACCCTATAGTTCACTTAGTTTCCTCAGTATCCCTGCGCCTCCAACTTCCAATAAGTCACGCACTTGGAACAATTCCTTTGGTTCGTATTCCAAATAGTAAAGGAACAACAAATCTGTTCGGAAACAACTCTTTTCAACCAAATGATATGAGTCTGACAAAGGCTCTCTCGTTTAATCACATAAACACCTTTGTCGGGTCCTTAGATCTACTTCTTATCAATCACCATGGTGATTGTAAGACACAAGCAATCAACAATTTTAATCACAAAGAATTGTGTTGATGCCGATCTATACAACTATCCAATCAATGCTTATCACAAGGATAAATCTGATTGTAGTCGGATCCCTTTCCATCCGAAACAAGTATTGTGCACACCAAAGATTATGAACCCAAAAAGTATTCTTGTCTTCAAATATTCTTTCATCATCAATAAACACCTGCACACAATCAACTTGAATCTCTTATGATCAATCCACACAGAACGGAGTCTGTTAACGTCGGGTTATCATAAGATATCTTTAGATCTACAAACAGTCTAAATATCCCTGTCGAAACTTCGATCTAGTTTGAGTGAATCTTATATCGGGAGAGAAGATTCTCAAGCATAAAAAAAATAGGTGCAATCAAAGTTCAACTACCACTAGTCAATCAAATCAATCGAAAACTAATAATAAACCGCAATTATCTAGTTTCCCACCAACGATACTAATAGAGCTTCTCAATCCCAAAGAAGTCCCGAGCGGCCGTAAGCGATTTCTCCTAATTAGGGTACTCTCCACTCCAATAGGCGGCTCCACCAGTAACAACACAACTGAGGTAGTTTTGCTGGCTCTAAGGATTAGATTGCTAGAGATGCAAACTTTGATATTTATAGATAAGGAAGTTTGGACACCAAGGAATTTCCAAAACCGGAAATATTCTCAAGATATGTAATAAACACAAAATCGGTTTTCATAATTTCTGGAAATGCTTTGTCCAAATATTGACCGAAATTCACTTAGAAAATCTTTAATCAGTAAATGCAGATTACTAATTATTATTTTCTAAAGATATGTATTTAATTGCTAGAAATTAGATACCATATAAAATTAAGAAACCTTTAATAAAAAGATTCTCAATTAATTTCGATCCGGTATTCTCCTTATCTATCAAGTAATATCTTTGAACAATTAATGATAAGAGTTACAACTCGTGTTCAAAGAATAACGATATCCTTACTTTGTAAGTTCTCTTTCATACTTACAATCTTAGAAACGAAAATTCGATTTCTAAGAACCATGTGATTGATCATCGTACCAATTACTAATCATGAGTATCACGGTTCTACCAAAACAAGTTTCGGTTCTACCTCCTGTGAGTACTTTACATAGTCACACTAGTTACCAAAATTCGGTTGACTAGGTACTAGGATCAGTTCTCCACGTAATATGGTAACTACCCGTAATTTGGTGCACATGTGCATAGGATAGGTTCCCCTCACTACTAAGAATTATTGCATATGTTCATAGGATCGGTTCCCTTCACACTACTAAGTTGTGGCACCTCTTACAAGAATCGATTCCCCTCTTGAAAATTTACTTGCATCTCTTATTAGGATCGGTTCCCCTTTCACTAATAAAAGTTAGTATCTGCAAGGAATCGATCATACCATCTTGAGTGATTTCTTAAGATCGGTTTTACTAATAAAAGTTATACCAATAACTTAAGTCAGGCACCCGTGAATAGTTTTACCAACCACATAAACAAGTTTATGATGGGTTATACACATCACACATATTGGTTGTTCACAATAGATTTGCAGTATGAATAGCAATACCAATAAGCCTAGCGAATTCCCTTTCGATCCACAAACGAGTTTGTGAACTTACTTCCTTTAAACGAATGTAAACATTGTTTCCTAGGATGAAATCTTCACTCACACCCATACATAATCACAATAACATTTAAACGATTATGTCGATGTCTTATATACCAAGTTTAATGGTTAAGCAATAAACCTCACTTTATTGGTAACATTTCGAGATACAAGATTCTTAGATTGAGATTTTCTCAATATATGATTGCTTCTAAAATCTAATCCGACGGGATTGTTTGTGAATATAGTTGATACAGGATCAGAAGTATGATTCACAAATCTTAAGATTTTAATATGATAATTTCTCATGGTGAGGTGTTCACAGTGAGAAACAGAAGCAACTGAGATGATATGTTGTAATCCTTCCAGATCAACATTGAGAACTAGTGTTGAACTGTGTTGACTTCCTTGTATGAAAAATTCATTACAGGGGGAAGTTACTGGGTTGTCTCTTAATTCTAAGAGATTTTTTCTTGAGAAATCACAGGTTCCCAACCAACCTTTAAAAGATTCTTCCACGAGAGTATTGTCGTATTCATACATGTTCTCACCATGGAACATTGAAGATGTCAAACCCTGCCAAAACGTTAAATGAATCAAAATGGATTCAATTCTTATAGGTTAGATCGCACCAAACACAGATTGTTAGATATTTTCGTGTTTGTCTGCACTGATACCAATTGAAAAGACGAGGATACCCAAATATACCTCAATCTAAAACTTTTCCACCTATAAGTCCCTTCTTCCGAAAGTGATCCTCTATGGACTGAGTCGAGACAATAGAACTAATCGGTATCACACTTCGAGTGATCGTATATGGATACGAGATCGAGACAATACAATCAACGAAGTGTGTTTACTTGATAATAGGTTCGGACTTAACCAAACACTATAGGATTATCTATCAAGTAAATGGGAAATAACGTTTGTGTATTTTACTTCTAATTATAAAAACAATAATAATTGCGGAAATAGAAAAGTAAAAGACACGGCAAGATTTTGTTAACGAGTAAACCGCAAATGCAGAAAAACCCCGGGACCTAGTACAAATTGAATACTCTCAGAATTAAGCCGTTATACAAAATCTAAACCAACTTCGTATAGTTGAGACCAAGCAACTAAACCTACAGTTCACTTAGATTCCTCAGTATCTCCGCGCCTCCAACTTCCAATAATTCACGCACTTGGAACAATTCCTTTGGTTCGTATTCCCAACAGTAAAGGAACAACAAATCTATTCGGTAACAACTCTTTTCAACCAAGTGATATGAGTCTGACAAAGGCTCTCTCGTTTGATCACATAAACACCTTTGTCGGGTCCTTAGATCTCCTTCTTATTAATCACCACAGTGATTGTAAGACACAAGCAATCAACACTTTTAGTCACAAAGAATTGTGTTGATGCCGATCTACACAACTATCCAATCAACGATTATCACAAGGATAAATCTGATTATAGTCGGATATTGTGCACACCAAAGATTATGAACCCAAAAAGTCTTCTTGTCTTCAAATTTTCTTTGATCTTCAATAAACACCTGCACACAATCAACTTGAATCTCTTATGATCAATCCACACAAAACAGAGTCTGTTAACGTCGGATTATCACAAGATATCTTTAGATCTACAAACAGTCTAAAGATCCCCGTCGAAACTTCGATCTAGTTTGAGTGAATCTTATATCAGGAGAGAAGATTCCCAAGCACAAACAAACTAGGTGCAATCAAAGTTCAACCACCGTTAGTCAATCAAATTAATCGAAAACTAATAATAAACTGCAATTATCTAGTTTCCCACCAACGGTACTAATAGAGCTTCTCAATCCCAAAGAAGTCTTTAAACCGAGCGGCCGTAAGCGATTTCTCCTAATGAGGGTGCTTTCCACTCCAATAGGCGGCTCCACCAGTAACAACACAACTGAGGTAGTTTTGCTGGCTCTGAGGATTAGTTTGCTAGAGATGCAAACTTTGATATTTATAGACAAGGAAGTTTGGACACCAAGGAATTTCCAAAACCGGAAATATTCTCAAGATATGCAATAAACACAGAATCGGTTTTCATAATTCCTGGAAATGCTTTGTCCAAATATTGACCGAAATTCACTTAGAAAATCTTTACTCAGTAAATGCACATTACTAATTATTATTTTCTAAAGATATGTATTTAATTGCTGGAAATTAAATACCATATAAAACTAAGAAACCTTTAATAAAAAATATTCTCAATTAATTTCGATCCAGAATTCTCCTTAGCTATCAAGGAATATCTTTGAACAATTAATGATAAGAGTTACAACTCGTGTTCAAAGAATGACGACATCCTTACTTTGTAAGTCCTCTTTCATACTTACAATCTTAGAAACTAAAATTCGATTTCTAAGAACCATGTGATTGATCATCCTATCAAATCACTAATCATGGGTATCACGGTTCTACCAAAAAAGTTTCGGTTCTACCTCCTGTGAGTACTTTACATATTCGGTTGACTAGGTACTAGGATCGGTTCCCCACATAATATGGTAACTACCCGTAATTTGGTGCACGTGTGCATAGGATCGGTTCCCCCCACTACTAAGAACTTGTTGCACATGTTCATAGGATTGGTTCCCTTCACACTACTAACTTGTGGCACCTCTTACAAGGATCGATTCCCCTCTTGAAAATTTACTTGCATCTCTTATTAGGATCGGTTCCCCTTTCACTAATAAAAGTTACTATCTGCAAGGCATCGATCATACCATCTTGAATGATTTCTTAAGATCGGTTTTACTAATAAAATTTAAACCAATAACTTAAGTCAGGCATCCGTGAATAGTTTTATCAAACACATAAACAAGTTTATGATGGATTATACACATCACACATATTGGTTGTTCACAATAGATTTGCAATATGAATAGCAATACCAATAAGCCTAGCGATTTCCCTTTCGATCCACAAACGAGTTTGTGAACCTACTTCCTTTAAACGAATGTAAACATTGGTTCCTAGGATGAAATCTTCACTCACACCCATACATAATCACAATAGCATTTAAACGATTATGTCGATGTCTTATATACAAAGTTTAATGGTTAAGCAATAAACCTCGTATTGTATTCCTTAATACTATGTCTATCTAGAGTTCATAGTTTCGTTTTCAATATGCACGACTTGAAAGATACGTTAGGGAATGAAACAGTTCAAGTCAAATATTACTAACCTCAAGAGGAAGGATGATTGTTGTCTTTGTATCTCCACACTTCTTCACATATTCAAGTCTTCAATAATACTCGTAAGTCTCAAATCCTAATACTTTCAAGCTAACCTATACGAAGTTAACTCTAGTATATAATCAAGCGACTCTTTAAATGAGTTTTGATTCACTAAAATATGACAACAAAACTTGACATACCAACACTTGGTGGGTTCAACCGAGCAATGCTCTAACAATCTCCCCCTTTGTCAATTTTAGTGACAAAACTCTTACATCATATGGATAAACAAATTACAAGAATTCATTATACACATACGCTTGATTCCAAGTTTAACAGCACATAACCTGCATTAAATTCAATCTTCAAATGTCGTTCCTGACACCATAATATCAAAGATAATACTCCCCCTAAAGGCAAGCTGGGTAGATTTTCAATCCGCACAACTTTGTTATTCCAATGTAGTACCTCATAACTACATATCACATGGTATGCGACTCCCCCTTAGACTATGCTTTTACTCTTTCGTTAGAATAAACGTTTTAGCACATATATCCTTTCCGTTAGTGATACTAACTCATACAAGCCAATACCACTTGTTTAATCCATATATTTCTCCCCCTTTTTGTCACAAAATGACAAATAAATGAAAAAAATAAAGGACAAACCGAAAGGATCTTACAAATCTCACACAGAGTAGATGTAAACCTATAAGAGTTAAGTACGAGGGTTTTACACACCATCTTTAGATAACCAATACCAAAACCGAAACTACAAGTAATTTTGATTTTAATATGTCATCTAGAACACAATTGCACAAGGAAATATTGGATAGTTTAGTAAACTAAAAATCGACTAATAACATAGTTCTTTGCTAAACCGATTGTACAAATACAGTCGCTTGTTCGATAAGACAAAAATAAAGATAAGAACTTAAATTTATTTTTCTCATCAGGCTCTGATTTTTCACAATGAAAAACTTAGACCTCCCCCATTAACAAGACAAATACTAGGTTAGTGTTAACTAGTAATTCTCGTTAAGGTATTCGGCTAGACTTGAATAACTGAATCCTACCACTTTCGATAAGTCTAACTTGGATCCTGAGATCTTAGTTTCTCTTATCCGGACATCACTTGGACTAAACAAATGATATCGAAACCAATTTTTTTTGTTAAGCCTTAAACAATCCGTACAAACCAATAAATTAACTTGCATAATTGTTTATCTTAACCAGAAGCAATTGAATCAACATAGACATTAAAGCACCGCAATTGCATCGTCGTTTTGTAAGCCCAAACTATTGATATCAAAAAATAACAAATGTTTTTCTTAACCGAAACCAATTGAAACACACATCCATACACACATAATTTAATAAACATCAATTGTACCGTAACATTTTGTTAAGTAAAAGCAATAGGGATACAAAATAAAATCAAGGCTTTTCTTAAACATGAAAACAATTAACTAACAAGATTGTTACCTCACATTTCGCATCCTCATCTCCAAAAATAGTTGCATCTTCTTTCCGGGAGAATTGATATCGAAATATCATCATGTTATCATCCTTATGCAAAACAAAAGAATAACAACAACCAACCTTTACCGGAGAAAGGTTGAAAACCGGTTTTAACTATTGCAAGCAAAAGTTAGAACCTTGAAACACATATGCTTTTATGCTAAACCAAAATTCAACATATTGTGACTTTTTCACATATTGTTTCCACAGAACCCCTCATGATCCTTTGATAAAGCCTACAAACAAAGGCTAGAACTCAATCTCGTTAAATCAAAAAGTCACGCAAACCACAAGGGTTATCACAATATGAGATCGAATATCAAGGTAATAAAACCGAGAACAAACATCTTATAATAAAACATAGCAATAATAAAAAAGAAATTAATCACAGGCTATGAAAACCAAAACTATCACAATAAAAATTATAAACTAATAATTTTATTCATAAAATAAGATAGTTTTATTCATAATAGACTTTACAATTATTGAAGACAATAAAAAAACTGAAGTCTATACTACCTTGAAGATATTAATCTTCACATGTCTTTACGGACACTACTATCTAGGAAGAAATCTCATCAAGGAGAGACTGAAATTTCCATAAAACATCTTCATAATGACCGAGAGCATTGGAGAGATGTATAACATTGTTTGGGTTGTTAGCCTCAACAGTTTTTTATTACTCTTTTAAGGTAAAGTACTTTTTTCCATTCCAAATAAACTATTTTCTCAAGAAGAACTCTTCTTCCAATCAGGTCAAGAACACCATCGAGAAGACTTGATGTATGCACTTTAGAAGAAGTCGGGAGTTGAATCCGATGATAGCATGTATCGTTGCACAAAGTCAACCTATCAGAACCGAAGGAGTCAAGATATTTTTCAATCTTGTTAAGACAGTAATCACTGACAGTTTCTCTGCATACAAATTCATTCCCCTTATAGAAAATATGATAGCATTTTCCATCAAACATGCGAGCAAGTTTCTTGGTGAGAATCATTGTTGTCAGTTTTCTCCTTAGATCTTCATTCGGTGTCATCTTTAAAAATAAGCTTTTGAGCTCTCCTGGATGAATATTTTGAGAAATCAAAATATTTATCTTATTCGAAAGTAAAACAAAAACTTGTAAAATAATCCAAGTTTTTAGCTTCGAAAAAGAGAATATATCTATTTTTAGGTGGACATATTTTTGAAAAGGTTTCCTTTTTAAGACAATAAAAAAACCTCTTATGTGGACTGTTGGAAAACCGAAAGATCCATGGGATCGAAAATTTGCTTACAATCTGTAGCTAAAGTTCAAGAGCATTCTGAACATAAGATAACTCTTCAAGTTACCCTATCCTTTCATCCAATCACAAGTTTCAAAGAAACCATTATGTGGTGAATGTATAAGACTACTGTTTATAGAAAATACAAAGGAATCCTTCCTCTTATGAATTCTAAATATCTTCAGAATTGTATTGTAATAGAATTTTATTACAATAATGTTGCTTAACATAATAAGATTCCTCACTTTATTGGTAACATTTCGAGATACAAGATTCTTAGATTGCGATTTTCTCAATATATGATTGCTTCTAAAATCTAATCCAACGGGATTGTTTGTGAATATAGTTGATACAGGATCAGAAGTATGATTCAGAAATCTTAAGATTTTAATATGATAATTTCTCATGGTGAGATGTTCATGGTGAGAAACAGAAGCAACTGAGATGATATTTTGCAATCCTATCAGATCAACATTGAAAACTCGTGTTGAACTGTGTTGACTTCCTTGTATGAAAAATTCATTACAGAGGGAAGTAACTGGGTTGTCTCTTAATTATAAGAGATTTTTTCTTGAGAAATCACAGGTTCCCAATGAAAAAGTGGGGGTCTAACAACCACACCAAGTATTTCTCTTAGCAATATGTATGGACAAACTCCAATATACTTTTTAGAGAATTAACTAGACATTTAGACTCACTCAGTATAAAAGTACATCAAAGAGTTTATATCTCTATCTCTCAATTTGATCTTTACTCAAGCAAATAGAAATCCGCGAGTCTTTATCAAAGAGAGATAACTTGGATGGTACCAAATACCAATATCCAAGTGCCAACCAATTTAAATCAACAACCAAAAGGTCAGATACTCTAATTGATTGAACAACGCACAACCTGTATTATTTCAATTATATAAACAAATAAATTCGGAAACGAAATAACATAGACACCAGAAATTTTGTTAACGGGGAAACCGCAAATGCAGAAAACCCCCGGGACCTAGTCCAGATTGAACACACACTGTATTAAGCCGCTACAGACATTAGCCTACTCCAAACTAACTTCGGTCTGGACTGTAGTTTAACCCCAATCAATCTCACACTGATCCAAGGTACAGTTATGCTCCTACGCCTATAATCCCAGCAGGATACTGCGCACTTGATTCCCTTAGTTGATCTCACCCACAACTAAGAGTTGCTACGACCCAAAGTCGAAGACTTTAACAAACAAATATGTATCACACGGAAAAGTCTATGGTAATAGATAAATCCGTCTCCCACGAATATACCTACGAGTTTTGTTCCGTCTTTTGATAAAATCAAGGTGAACATAAACCAATTGATAACCCGGACTTATATTCCCGAAGAACAACCTAGTATTATAAATCACCTCATAATAGTCTTAATCGACGCAGCGAAAAAAAAATGTGGAATCAGAAACGATGAGACGAAGATGTTTGTGATTATTTTTTATCTTGCCTATCGGAGATAGACATCTCAAGCCAATTATTACAATTTACTCGTACGATAGAAACAGCAAGATCATATCACACAACTACAATAAAAGTAGTATCGGTCTGGCTTCACAATCCCAATGAAGTCTTTAAGTAGTTAACCTGGTTTAGAAGAAGAAACCAAAGTTTAAAGGAGAATCGACTCTAGATTAGCATAACTAGTATCACACGGAATGTGTGGGGATTAGGTTTCCCAGTTGCTAGAGTTCTCCCTTATATAGTCTTTCAAATCAGGGTTTGGAATCAATGTTACCTTAGTAACAAAGCATTCAATATTCACCGTTAGATGAAAACCTGATTAGATTCAAGCTAATATTTCTCAACCGTTAGATCGAAAACATAGCTTGTTACACACAATTGAAATGTACGTTTCTAGGTTTGTGTAACCATACCCAAACATGTACATTAGTTGGTTCAACAATAGTTAACCAAATGGTTAGCCATATGATAAGTTTCATATCAACCATATTCTTCTTCACCATAACTAGTTCAAATGACTACAAACGAACTAGTTAGAGAGTTGTTCAATTACTTAGATCTTTATGTACTACACAAGACACAATCGAAGCAAAAGCGGTTTGATTCACTTGAATCGGTTCATGAACTTTATAGACACGGTTTGCAATTGCATTCGTTAGTTTATTTAAACATGAGTTCAAGACAACCGTTTTTAGATATAACCACTCAAGTTCGCGGACTTAAGATTCTGGAAGGAGTTCACAAACTCCAGCAGAAATTCTCGGGTCGAGAACTTCCACCAGTTCGCGGACTTAGTTCGCGGACTTGGCTCACGCCACTTCCAGTTCTCTTGATCAACAAAGTTTGCAAACTTTGGTTCAAGGAATAAGGACTTATACATATATGTGTTTCCACAACAATGCTTATATCCTACCAATGGTTATGTAATCTAAACTCCCATTTCAATCATTGAAACATTCTCAGGGGACATTATATAGTTGTTATTCACAAACCAGTTTTCGTCAGAGCAATTTTCAAAGTGATTGAAACATAACATGACTTTCGTCACTAAGTAAATATGAACTTGGCTAAAGCGAAAGCTTTACCAACACATATTTCGAGAAATAGATAGGCGAGGTAAACTCGGCTCGAAATACCAAATGTGTATAATCTAAGTCTATATAGCAAAACGACTTTTGTCTCAAGATAGGAGATAAATAGACTTTTGATTGACATATAAGTTCAAGTCTCCACATACCTTTTAGTCGAAGATCCACCAGTTCCTTGAGTAGTCCTTCGTCTTGTATGATGATTGCCATGGAGTTCTTGAGCTCAACTACACTTTCTATCCTAGTCTGAGACCTTAGCTATAGTAGACTAAAAATAAAGACCTATAGTTTTGATCACTAACATTGATAAACATGCTTGAGATAGAAACACATGCGATTTCGACCGAGCAATGCTCTAACAATCTCCCCCTTTGTTAATTTTAGTGACAAAACTATCAATACATATGGAATACAAAAATTATATAAATAAACTTTGTAGCTCCTATTCCACATGCCTAATCTTTAACATTACTCGAAATCTTCGTCACTTCCAAATAGTCCAATGATCCCAAAGGTTATAAGTTTAGCATCATCGTTGTTGAAAATCCGTAGCTATAACAACGAGAAAACAAGAGTTCTCAATCATTGTTATACAGTGTCATAGTATCATTACACAGCGTCAAAGTCCAATTGCATCATAACTTTAACAACAATACTATGGTGATATGTCACCCCCCTAGTCAATACTCCATCTCACATGGAAACCACTCCCCCTTACATAATGATCCGAAAACCATATGTATTTGTAGTGTGAACTACATATTAATTCTCCCCATTTTTGTCAATAAAATTGGCAAAGGTACAAGAACGGGATCCTAATGAAATTTCTGAAAGAGACATTTCATGACCAGAAGAAAGCATATATCATCTTATTTAGATGAAATCATAAAGCCGAAGCTAAATGCATTCCTCGAGGAGTCTATTAAGATACAAGATAACCCCTAAAATATTCCACAACCGCACTCCCCACAAATATTTGGTAATTAAGCACAAGTTCAATTAAGAATTCTCCCCCATAATATGTCATTCCCGAAAGAACAACACGAGCGACCTTAATTTCAAGAGAAAAGAAGGATTTCTTTGGACATAACAAATGACATACAAGTATGAATTTGAATCCAAAGTATTCAATTAAATTAACCATAAGAAAACTCATAATTAATTTAACCGATCATGCTCAACACAAGTAAACTTATGGAGACTTAAAAAAAATTCAATTAGATTAATCACAAGAGAACCCATAATTAATCTAATCGAAATACACAACTAAACTAATCACAAAGTAATCAATTTAATTGGTCATACTCGACATAAGAAAATCTATGGAGCAATGACTAAGTTAATCATGAAAATAATCAACCCAGTCAAAAACGCTCAAACATAAGATAACTTACGGAGTCATAACTAAATAACCAAACAAGATGATTAATTTACTTCAAAATGATCGACATAAAGTATCTTATGGAACAACAACAAAGTTAATCATAAAATAATCAACTTGGTTGTTTAGTGCTCAACATAAGACACCTTACGGAACAACACAATATGTACACAATCATTTTGTATCGGGGATCGACCTAATACCGTGGAATAATCAAGGACGCATTCTATTTTCCATCATCATTTGCACAATGACATCCAACAAAAATAATCCTTGAGCACAAAAGATTTTAACCTATCTTCCATCAAAAATTGACATAATAGGCTTAACTTTTGTAATTGTCAAAAGTCCATTCATTCTTTTATCAATATGTGAAAATTGACTTATGAAAGACTTTACTTTTGACAAAGTATGGGACAATCAAGTTCACAGACGCAAACGCATATATCCCATAAAAATATTGCAATATATGAAACCATAAGGATTAATACTGCAAAAATCATCTTCCAAACATAGAATTTAAACCAATAAACCTAAAAACATGAAGATCAAAACGTCGGACATAGCTATGTGTAATCACAATAATGGCTATTCCAAACTCTAGTTATTCTTCTAAATAAAACAAGAAAAATAGAAGATTTACTAGGCAATAAGACCTTTAAAGAATTCTTTATCGTCCCCGAACTCCTTGTCGTCAACAACTATTGGAACATAAGGTTCATTAAGGTAGGAGTTTATATCAATAAACCTTCTTGGCTGATGTTGTCGAACCAGGGCCTTCTGAATCTCATGAGTCTTATACACAAAAGCCTTTATTTGTTGAATATCCTTTCACATCTCCTTCAACACTTCAAGAACATCAAAAAACTTCTGAGGTTTTGAAGGAACGGCTTGGATTCCTCACATTCCTTCTTTTCCTTTTCTATGTTGAAGATAATGGAGATTTTTATTTTTCCTTCATGATTGATGGATTAACAATGATATTAGCATCTTTTCCATCAGAAGACATCATGCTTGGAGTATCCATAAACGTATGGGTTTGTGAGAGGAAATCACAAATTTTCTCAACAAGTAGTCTTGAGATAGAAAGAGGTTACAGAGAAGGAAAAAGGAATGTAAAGTTCGAAACATTTTAACAGGTTCGTACACGACCAACTCACAACCCTATGAAGAGTAGAACTGTCGATAGTACCCTTTTTTTTGTTTGATAGACAAAAAGAAGAAAAATCTAAGAAAGAGAAAAGAAGAAAAACTTTTTCTGAAGCCTGAGGGATACAAAATCATTGTCTCTTTTAATCAGGCACATGAGACAAGATTTTAAATAACGCAATCAAGTTGCATTGTGGTGAACAACAATTTGTCCACAATTTTCCTCTTGAGAGGAATCTACAGACTTATGTCTATCAAAACGACTCAACATACTTTCTTATCTAATGGTCTTGGTTTGTCCTTGGAAACTAACTTCTTAGACGAAGATAAAATCCTACATACTTTAGCGGTCTTCTGAGCAAGTTTAAGCTTTCTTTCTAAATGATTTGCTCTTCGTTGAAGTTTGTTGGCGTGCCTCTTTTTGTGTTTGTACTTGTAACACCTTGAAAGTTCATGACTCTTTAATGAACAATACGAACACGTCAAGCTAGGATAGACCTCAGGTTTTTGAAATGTGCAAGCTGTTAGGCACATGGTTGAACCTGAAACTGAAAAGGCGGGGGTCTAACAACACCACCCAATATTTCGCTTAGCAATCTGTATGGACTAAATCCGAAATACTTTGCTAGATAATCAACTGGACAGTCAGACTCAATCTAGATAAAAGTATCTCAAGGAGTTAATATCTCTCTCTTGTTTTTATTTACTCAAGCTAAAACAATAGCGAGTTTTTATCAAACACAAGGAATAACTTGGATTAGAGCTGGCAAACGGGCGGGTCGGGGCTGGCTTGTGACCAACCCGCGGGTTACGGGTTTATACAAGCCTAAGCTTGCGGGTTGAAATTCTTCACGGGTGGTCATTTCTCCAACCCGCGCCCGTCCCGAGTAAAGCTTGCGGGTTCACGGGGGCTCACGGGTTAGCTAGTTTTTGTTGAGTCAACTCGCCAGAAATCGATTTCTGGGCTATTTCCGGCCACATTCAGGCCATCTAAAGCTCATTCCCAACCTAAGTACTTAACTTAACATTCATCATTTCATCTAATTCATTTGATATTTCGATTCAAAAACTCAAAATTGCAAAACTAAACTACTTTTGCATTTAAAGGATTAAAGGAACACAAATACTAGTCATTAGTAGTTTAATACTTTAGTTACAGTACTTCATCAGTTCATGATGATATTTTCAACAAAGAAAAAAATCCTCCGAGACTGTAGCAATACCATTGTTTGTAATTTGTATCACCAAGTGCGAAAATAAAGATATTAATAACCACTTCCTGCACAAAATATATATTGTGTGGTTAATCAAAAAAAGTTTTAATTGTCCAAAAAAAAATCTCCAATCTCTTTTCAATGCAATATTTGGAGACACTGGTAAGTGATAAATAACTGTATGTCCAAAAAACATTCTCATATTCCATGTCTATCTTTGAGTTGCTCCAACTATTCAATATGAATCTGTAATTTCAAGAAAAAATGAACCAAAAAAAGAAAAGATTCGAGTCAAAAACATGGAATTTGCATAATTACCCCGCTTTATTTGAAGAAGTATGCATACTAATTAGACGCATAAGAACTTACTTCCTCCACTGCCCCATCCTCCACTGCATCAGGTTCAAATCCTAATACATCTTCTTCAATAATCTCATTGTTCTCATCCATATCTTCTTTTCCTACATGGATAAAAACAACCAATGTTATATATAAGATTTAGACATTCAACTAAAAAAATATTACTGATTTGCTTACCAATTCCATATTCCCAATCACGAGTTGTTATCAACGCCTCAGCATTTTCAGGTAATGAGGAACTGCGAAATCGATCAATTACCCTTCCTCCAATGCTAAATGCAGATTCTGAAGCGACAGTTGAAATAGGAATTGACAAAATATCCCCTGCCATTCTTGAAAGTACCGAAAATCGTTGTTCATGGTTCTTCCAATAGTTTAGGATGTCCAGTGGTGAATTTAGACAACCCCTGTATGACTCGCCAAGATATTCATCTAACTATGACAAGTCAGTAAGTACATCACCATCACGTTCCTGTGTTGCAACATATTCCTGCATGAAACAACCTAGAAGTGAGTGAACTATGAATATATGAGTCTTAAAAGTCTTAGAAACAAGCTAACACCATCACATACTACATCCACAGTTGACAGTAATTCAAAAGACAAACAGTATTCTACTACAAGGTTTTTAAGATGAAAAGCAATAATTCAAAAGACTAAAATCTTCGCAATATAACTGGGCACCACTAACATGAATTAGAGTTAAGTAAGCTTTAAAATTACCTGAAAAAAATCACTCCCTTCTTCGGCAGTAGAATTCCCACCATTTTGAATACCCAAATTCTGAGTTGCACAACTATTGGAATCTCTTGAACTTGACAAGGTGTAATACTCATTAAAAAGTGTTGTCATATTACTACGCACTTTATTAACTTCATGTTCTAATTCTCTCACCTCAGGATACAACTTGGAGTAAGTAAATTTCACAAAATTCATTTTCGATCTAGGATCTAACACAACTGCCATAGCCAATATAAGACTCAACTCCTTCCAATAACTATCAAATTTTGCTTGCATCTCTTTTACCATGTTCCTAATGAATTCAATATCATTTCTGCTTTCTTTCTTTAGTAACACCTGAACTTGACAAATTCTTTCAAAATACAGATTGGGAGTAGGATACTTAATACCAGAAAATATCTTTGTGAGATCATGAAACACCTTGAGAAACTTTGTGACTACTTCAATTTGTTCCCATTCTTCATCAGTCAGACAGTCTTCATAGTCTGAATCTACCAACTTCAAATGAGAGAAAACTGGCTTATACATGATACAACTATCTAACATAAGATAAGTTGAATTCCACATGTATAAAAAAAACATTCAGTGAGTATATAATAAACATTAATACAATTATCTAACTTTATAAGTTAAAACAGAATAGAAGTGGAATCCCACCTTGTCTTTACGTCTTGACGAATACCCCTTTTTATTCCAGACATTCCTAAAGTATCAACAATGTCCAAGAACTTTTTTTTTCTTACTTGGGACTTTTTAAGGGACTTCACTGACGCTCTTATCTTAAGCACGGCTGGATCAATCTTCTTAAGTCCTTCTTTTACAATAAGAGATAAGATATGAGCACAACAACGCACATGAAAGAATTTTCCATCGTTCAACAAGATCTTCTTTGCAACAAGTCTACTCTTCATAATTCCAGCACAAGCTCCGTTATTTGCAGCATTATCCAAGGTGATGTTGGATACCTTGTCTTCAATTCCCCAATCTTCTATCATAGCAAATAACTTAGCAGAAAGGTGTTCACCTGTTTTGAGGTAGTAGAAAGGATAAAAGTTAACATGAATTTATATTGAAGATAAAGAAATAAAAGTAAGTGCTTTACCTGTATGAGGTGGTGGAAGAGGACAGAAATTCAGAAGCTTCTTTTGCAACACCCAATCTTGATCAAGATAGTGCACAGTTAAGCTTATATATCCAGTAGTTGTTACAGAAGTCCACATGCCTGATGTTAGACATATCCTACCTGTAAGGGTGAGTCATACACATTAGCACATCATATTAATCAATTACTCATACATAAAAGTATAAACAAAACATATGGGTCATTAGAATATGAAATTTTGAATCATAGCTTGAGCAAGTTTCAATCTGTTGCGAATAAATTCTTTTTGTGCTTTATGTTTCTTTACTACATCGACTTTCCCAGTATTCCTTGATATTGGTTTAGCATCCTCATTTAAATAAGTACATATATCCCTAAATTCTTTCCACTCCACCAAAGAAAATGGAACATTTCTTGCAATGAGTAATGCTGAAAACAGATCTCGTAATTTCATCTGATCAACTTTGCGTACGCGGGTAGACAACTGGCCATTGTTTGCAGATAATATCATCTGCCCTACGTCCATAGACTCACGGTTAGGTCACTTATGCCTTTTCATGGCTGAGGTTCCACCTTTTTGGCTTTCATATTTATATCCTACATTACAAGCCTTGCACACTCCCTTCTTTGTTCCATCTTTATATTTAACAAGTTTAAAAAATTCCCAAACTTGGGATCTAAGTTTATTTTTCTTTCCACGTGAAACTGGTGCAGGACAGGAAGGTGCACAACCAACAGTTGGATCCTCATTCACAGAATCTAGCATCTCAACATCATCATCCTCACCATCACTACTCATAACATCATTATAATGGTCTTGTAACTCTTGTTCTTGTACACTTGACATACTGGAATGGATGGAGCCACAAAGAACAGGTCAAAGAGTCATTCAGAAACGTGAAAAATGCATAAACAAAAAATATAAGAAAAACATCTCATCTGCAAATTACAAGTAACAAGGTACATCATACATGTAAAGAAATTCCAACAAAACTATTACAGTACATGTATTTGCAAGTAACCTAAAAACAATAGCACAAAATTAGAGCTAAACACATCAGAGAGAGTGACTAATTAGAGCTAATTGAAAATCACCAAATACCAATGCTCTGCACCCCTAATTTGCTAGTATCCAATTCACTCTAAGTGCCAGATTCAAAATTCAACAAGTTTAACATTTATTACAAACAGAAACAAGTATCATTCTTGCAAGTTTCATCTAACAAAAAAATCCCCTAAATCTCTGTAAAGAATACTAATGAGTAATGATACAAATATGAAACAAACAACATAAAAAATCCAAGTAAAAAAACCCTTTTTTTTTCTTTTTGTGGAAAGATTGAGCAAATATTTCATTCATCAAGGACAGCATAAGCCATACCTTCTACAGTTCAACTCAAACCATTTCATTCAAACAACATCCAACATCACCACCATTTGAAAACCATGTAGCACCGACCACTGCAACCAAACACACACAGAGTTTTTCATTCATTACAAACAATAATAGCTTTATCATTGAATCTATAATAACTCGATCAGAATTGAAACACAAAAAAGACTCGCTCTACAGAAAATATTATTGGGTATTGAAGTTCTGTCTGCTAGAAGAACCTATTAAAAGTTGCAGAAAGATGGGGTACTTCGTAATAGGGTAAATTGTGTACATCTACTGATCCAGAGTCCAGACTCCATATCATTTCAAGTAAATTTAGGGTTTTACTTACTTTCTGAGAATCTGATTGTCGTCAATTCCAGTAGAAGTTATATCAATTATTACTAACCTGCAAAAGTGAAAAATAAAATGAAGATTATGAGTTTATGACAAAGATCAGAAGTTGAAACTTGAAACCCTCAGTCAACAAGAATCCAAAACCCAACAAAAATTACACTCAACTGAACTTAAATAATCACGATTGTATCATTGAGAAACACCAAAACTTCATCAGAGAATACAAATTAGCTGAATAATTTAAAAATCAACAAATTCAGAGAATATAAATTAGATGGAACTACCTTAGATCTGTGGAGTGTGGACTGTGGAGATTGTAGAACAAAAAGAAATGAAGAAAGAAAAGAAGAAGGTAACAACTGCAGTCTGCAGTGTGGTGGCGGAGGCGGACGAAGAAGAAGAAAGGAAGAAAGATAAGAAGAAGGACAACTACTAGGGTTTTTCTCGTTTTTATACGAAGGGGAATTAGGGGGACACGCGTAATCTATTGTGGGTTATACGAATGTGATACAGGGGACACGCGTAATAATCTGTGGGTAAAGGGAATTGCGGGTTAACGGGTTGAACCCGCAGTATTACGGGGCGGGACGGGTTAGCCCCTTTTTTTACAAGCCGTTATTTCTCCAACCCGCGCCCGGCTTGTTTAGGACCCAGCCGGGACGGGCGCGGGTTTTCACGGGCCGTGCTGGGTCAACTTGCGGGTTTTTGGCTGGTTTGCCAGCTCTAACTTGGATGGTACCAAAGACCAAATTCCAAGTGTTAATCAATGAAATCAACAACAACAAGGTTGGATCTCTAATCGATTAAACTTCAACGCACAACCTGTATTATTTCAAATTATAAAGATAAACAATATAATTCTAAAATTTAAATAACACAGACACCAGAAATTTTGTTAACGAGGAAACCGCAAATGCGGAAAAACCCCGGGACCTAGTCCAAATTGAATACACATTGTATTAAGCCGCTACAGACACTATCCTACTACAAGCTAACTTCAGACTGGACTGTAGTTGAACCCCAATCAATCTCCCACTGATCCAAGGTACATTTGTACTCCCTACGCCTCTGATTCTAGCAGGATACTGCGCACTTGATTCCCTTAGATGATCTCACCCACAACAAAGAGTTGCTTCAACCCAAAATCGCAGACTTGATAATAAACAAATCTGTCTCACACAGAAAAGTCTATCAAAGGATAAACTGTCTCCCACAGAAAAACCTTAAAGTTTTGTTCCGTCTTTTGATATGAAATCAAGGTGAACAAGAACCAATTGATAATCCGGTCTTATATTCCCGAAGAACATCCTAGATTAATAAATAACCTCACAACAGTCTTACTTGTTATACAACAAGAGGACGTCCTGGAATCACAAACAGTGAGACGAAGATGTTTGTGACTTCTTTATCTTGCCTATCGGAGATAATCAAACCTCAAGCCAATCGTTTCGATTATACTCGTATGATAGAAGATGCAAGATCAGATCACACAACTACGATAAAAGTAGTATCGGTCTAGTTTCAAAATCCCAATGAAGTCTTTAAGTCGTTAACCTGGTTTTGGAGAACAAAACCAAAAGTTAAAGGAGAATCGACTCTAGCAAGGGCACTAGTATCACACAGACGTATGGGGATTGGTTTTTCCCAATGCTAGATGTCTCCTTTATATAGTCTTTCAAATCAGGGTTTCGCCTTGTTCACAAAGCAAACGCTATCCACCGTTAGATGAAAACCTGATTTAGATTCAAGCTAATATTTCTCAACCGTTAGATCGAAAACTTATCTTGTCACACACAGATGTAATATATGTTTACTGGGTTTGTGAAAACTGTGCCCAAACGTGTACTTGTATGTTGGTTCATAAATAGTAACCAAATGGTTAACCATATGAGCATTTCATATTAACCTTGTTCTTCTTCACCATAACTAGTTCAATTGACTTCAATACAAACTAGTTAGAGAGTTGTTCAATTGCAAGCAAATCTCATGTACTACACAAAACACAATTGAAATAAAGATGATTCGATTCACATGAATCGGCTCATGAACTTTATAGCCACGGTTTGCATACTGCATTCCTTAGTAATTTAAGTTTCATGTTCAGAGCACATCTTTAGATCATAACCCACTCAAGTTCGCAAACAAGTTCTCGGACTTAAGGAAACCGACAGAGTTTCCAAACTCAGCAAAAAATCTCGGCAAAGAGACTATTGCCAGTTCGCGGACTAGGTTCACGGATTGAGTTCACGGACTTGAACATCACAAACGAATTTGGAATCCCGGCAGAAATTCTCGGTACAAGAACTTCCGACAGTTCGCGGACTGAGTTCGCAAACTGGGTTCGTGGACTTGGCAAAGCTAATTCCTCCGGTTTCTCTCAATCAACAAAGTTCGCAAACTTCGGATTAAGGAATAGGATTTATGCACATATGTATTTCACAACAATGCTTATATCCATCATTGGTTATATTGATCTAAACCCTCATTTCAACCATTGAAACATTCTTAGAGGACGTTATATAGTTGTTACACTATTTCTCGTCAAAGCAACTTCCAAATCATTGAAACATCATGACTTTCGTCACTAGGTGAAGATAAACTTGGTCAAAGCAAAAGCTTTACCAACACAAGATTTCGAGATATAGATATGCGAGATATACTCGTCTCGAAATATCAAATGTGTATGATCAAGTCTATATAGCATACGAATTTTGTCTCATAAGAAGTAGGAGATAGAGTAGATATACTTTTGAGTGATAGATAAGTTCAAGTCTCCACATACCTTTTTGTTGATGAAGTTCCGCCGGTTCCTTGTGTAGATCTTCGTCGTTGTATGATGAATCGCCATGAAGTCCTTGAGCTCAACTACACTTTCTATCCTAGTCCGAGACTTAGCTATGTAGACCAGAAATCAAGACTTATAGTTTTGATCACTAACATTGACAAACATGCTTGAGATATCAACGCATGCGAGTTCGACCGAGCAATGCTCTAACAATCTCCCACTTTGTCAACTTTAGTGACAAAACTATCAATACATATGGAATACAAAAAAGATAATTAAACTTTAGTGGCTCCTATTCCATAGTCTAATCTTCAACGTTCCTTGAAATCTTCGTCCTTCTAAGTACTCCAATGATCCCAAAGGTTGTAAGTTTAGCATCACCTTTTTTGAAGATTTGTAGCTATAACAATGAGAGAACTCGAAATTCAGGATCATCATTATACAGTGTCATAGCATTATTATGTAACATCAAAGTCCAATTGCATCACAACTTTGACAATAACACTATGCTGATATGTATCACTCCTCCTTAGTCAATACTCCATCTCACATGGAAACCACTCCCCCTTACATAATGATCCGAAAACCATATGTATTTGTAGTAGAACTACATATTAATTCTCTCCCTTTTTGTCAATAAAATTGGCAAAGGTACAAGAACGGGATCCTAATGAAATTTCCGAGAAGAGACATTTCATAGACTAAAAGAAAAAATACATACCAACTTATTTTAGATGCAATCATATAGCCGAAGCTAATAGCATTCATCAAGGAGTTTAAAGATACAAATAACCCATATAAAATTCCACAGCCGCATATTCCGCAAGATATTACCATTAAGCACAAGTTCAAAAGAACTCTCCCCCATTAGATGTCATTCCCGAAAGAACAACAAGAGCGACCTTAATTTCGAAAGAAAAGAAGGATTTTATTGGACACCAAAAACCATAGGAATGATTTTCTATATCCAAAACTCAATCAAATTAATCACAAGCAAACCCATGATTAATTTAATTGGAACACACAACTAAGTAAAACCACAAAAAGTGATCAATTTAATTGATTGTGCTCAACATAAGTAAACTTACGGAACAATGACTAAGATAATCATACAGAGATGACTAACTTAACCTTTCATATACTCAACATAAGGAAAACCTTAAGGAATATACGACTACATTAACCAGTAGGACATGATTAGCATAGCCGTCCATATACTCAACACAAAGACTTGTGGAATATATGAATACTCAACTAGACTAATTACAAGAGAACCCATAATTAATCTAATTGGAATACACAATCAAACTAATCACAAAAGTAATCAATTTAATTGTCAATTGTTTTGCTCAACAAAAAAAGACTTTCGGAGCAAATAACTAAATCACCAAACAAGATGATTAATTTAGTTTATAATACTCGACATAAAGTACCTTACGGAAAAACCAACCAAGCTAATCAAAAAATCAACTTAGTTTTATCGTGCTCAACATAAGACACATTACGGAGCCTCGCAATAAACACAAGAAGTGGATCATGGTAGTGATCAAACTGCGAATACATACAAGGATCTATTCTATTTTCCATCATTATATGCATAACAACATAATAGACTTTATCCTTGTTCCACAAAAGTATTTAACCTATCTTCCATCAAATAAATTGACAATATAGGCTTAACTTTTGTATTTGTCAAAAGTCCATTCATCCTTAAATCAATATGTGAATACTGATCATAAACGACTTTACTTTTGACACAAGTATGGGATCTTCAAGTTCACGGACGCAAACAATACATATCCCATAAAAATATTGGAATACTTAAAAATCAAAAAGATTAATACTGCAATAACATCTTTTTAAACTTTTTAAGAAATAAACCCAGATCTAAAAAACAAAATATGAAAAACATAATAGCTATGTGTAGTCACAATCATTGCTATTCAAAGCACTAGTTATTCTTCCAACTAAGCCAAAAAGAAGACATACTAGGCAATAATTCCTTTGATAAATTCTTTATCATTCCCGAACTCCTTGTTATCGACCGCCATCGGGACATAAGGTTCACGGAGATAAGTGTCAATATCCACGAACTGTCTGGGCTGAAGAGGTCGAATTAGGGTCCTCTGAATTTCCAAAGATTTTGACATAAAAGCCTTTATTTCACAAATCTCCCTTCTTATTTCCTTTAACTCATCAAGAACATAGGAAAACTTCTGAGAGTTAGAAGGAACATCCCTGGGTTTTCTTGTATTCCTCCTTTTTCTTTTCAGGGACTTCGTTATAGGAGACTTTTCTTTTTCCTTGATTGATATCTTAACAATCATGTTGACATCCTTTCCATCTGACGACATGGTGCTTTGAGAACAGTTATAAACAATTGGATTTGTGTGATGGAATCACTTAACTCAACAAGCAGTCTTATAAGGGATGTCAAGGAGGAAAAAGTAATGTAGGGTTCGAAACCTATTAACAGGTTCGTGTGCACCCAACTCTAAACCTTATAAAGAGTAGAATTGTCGATAATAACCCTTTCTTTTATTCGATAGACAGAAAACAACAAATCTAAGAAAATAAGAAAACAAACTTTTCTGAAGCTTGGATCAGTAATCAATCTTGTCTCTTTTTGATCAGGCACATGAGACAAGATTTTCCCAACAACACAATCAAGTTGTGCTGTGGTGAACAACAATTTGTCCATCTTTTTCCTCATGAGAGGAATCCTCCGATCTCTGTCTATCAGATCGATTTAACCATACTTTATTTTCAAATGATCTTATTCTATCCCTGGAAACCAACTTCTTAGACGAAGATAAGATCCTGCATACCTCGGCGGTCTTCTGAGCAAGTTTAAGCTTTCTTGCTAGTCGATCTGCTCTTCGTTGAAGTTTGCTTGCGTGCATTGTCTGGTGCTTGTATTTGTAACACCTTGATAGTTCGTGACCTTTTTGCGAACAGAATGAGCACGTCAATCTTGGATAATATTCATGCATCTGAGATGTGCAAGCAGCTAGACACACGGTGGATCCTAAAACATCACTGATTGAGTTTCCAGTTAATGGATTAAGAAAATCCTTCAGCTTGATTGGGTTTCCTTCTTCACCGAACCCATCAAGGTTGATATATGTATTGCTACAATTATCAAAATTGATGTTTTCACAAAGAAGTCCTACACTTGATTTCCTATCTTCATCAGAATCATAGGTTTCAGACATTTCATCAAGTGTCACAGCTAGACCTTTGTTCCCAGTGTATTTTCTATGATTTGGGCATTCTTTAGCAAAATGGCCAAAACCTTTACACTTAAAGCACTGAGGCATGTCCTCGTCATCAGCCTCGTCAGTATCCCTGTTTTTAGGAGGGACGCGACCGTGAGGTTTATCTGACGACCTAGGTTTGTCTCTTGAAAATCGTTTACTAGTCTTCAACAGAAAATCCCTAAACTGTCTTGTGATCAAGGAGACTGATTTATCAAGATCTTCATCTGAAAAATTATTCCCATACTGGTCATCCTCAGAGATATGAACACTTTTACCTTTGTCAAGTAATCTAGTGTTCTTCCGTGCTTTAAAGGCAACATCCTTACCGACTTTGGATGTATGCTCATGATCAAAGATCTTTAGATTTCCAACCAAGGTGTTTCTGGAAAGATTATCGAGGTTATTCCCCTCAACGATGGCATGCTTCTTAGACTCGTATCTAGATGGCAGCGATCTGAGAACTTTCATCACAATGTCCTTTTCAGGAATAGTCTTACCCAATGCAAAAGATGCATTAACAATTTCAGACACTTTGTGATTAAACTCATCAAATGAATCTTCATCTGCCATACGAAGGTTTTCTCAATCGGAATTAATGTTTTGAATCCTAGCTTCCATTTCACTGGAGTTACCTTCGAATACGGTTTCTAAGATATCCCAAGTATCTTTAGACCTAGTGAAATTATACACATGGTGTTGAAGACTTGGGGAAATGGCATGTATGATAACATTCAACCCTTCAGAATTCTGCTTTGCAGCAAGAATCTCGGCAGCATTATATTCACCAATATTCTTGGGAACATTTACATCTCCAGCTGCAACAACGGGAGCATCATAGCCATTGACAACATATACCCATGATTGAAAATCACGCGATTGAAGAAAAGCTCGCATAGCAATTTTCCACCAAAAGTAATTTGAGCCATCGAAGACTGGTGGTACGTTAATAGAGATAGCGGTTCGGTCCATAGAGTCAAATCGCTACAAACACAAAATTTTAAGGTCTTTGATGTGTTTGCCTGCTCTGATACCAATTGAAAAGACGGGGGTCTAAAAACACCACCCAATATTTCGCTTAGCAATTTGTATGGACTATCTCAGAAATACTTTTCTAGAGAATCAACTAGACAGTCAGACTCAATCTAGATAAAAGTATCTCAAGGAGTTAATATCTCCCTTTTGTTTTGATTTACTCAAGCTAAAACAATAGTGAGTCTTTATCAAACACAAGGAATAACTTGGATGGTACCAAAGACCAATTTCCAAGTGCTAATCAATGAAATCAACAACAACAAGGTTGGATCTCTAATCGATTAAACTTAAACGCACAACCTGTATTATTTAAAATTATAAAGATAAACAATATATTGAGGAAATTGAAAAAACACAGACACCAGAAATTTTGTTAACGAGGAAACCGCAAATGCAGAAAAACCCCGGGACCTAGTCCAGATTGAATACACACTGTATTAGTCCGCTACAGACACTAGCCTACTACAAGCTAACTTCGGAATGGACTGTAGTTGAATCCCAATCAATCTCCCACTGATCCAAGGTACAATTGTACTCCCTACGCCTCTGATCCCAGCAGGATACTGCACACTTGATTCCCTTAGCTGATCTCACCCACAACCAAGAGTTGCTGCAACTCAAAATGACAGACTTGACAATAAACAAATCTGTCTCACACAGAAAAGTCTATCAAAGGATAAATCTGTCTCCCACAGAAAAACCCTAAAGTTTTGTTCCGTATTTTGATATGAAATCAAGGTGAACGGGAATCAAATGATAATCCGGTCTTATATTCCCGAAGAACATCCTAGATTAATCAATCACCTCAAAACAGTCTTACTTGTTATACAACAAGAGGACGTCGAGGAATCACAAACAGTGAGATGAAGACGTTTGTGACTTCGTTATCTTGCCTATCGGAGATAATCAAATCTCAATCCAATCGTTTCGATTGTACTCGTACGATAGAAGATGCAAGATAAGATCACACAACTACGATAAAAGTAGTATCGGTCTGGCACAATCCCAATGAAGTCTTTAAGTCGTTAACCTGGTTTTAGAGAAGAAAACCAAAGGTGAAAGGAGAATCGAATCTACCGAGGGCACTAGTATCACACAGACGTGTCGGGATTGGTTTTTCCCAATGCTAGATGTCTCCTTTATATAGTATTTCAAATCAGGGTTTCGCCTTACTCACAAAGCAAATGCTATCCACCGTTAGATGAAAACCTGATTTAGATTCAAGCTAATATTTCTCAACCGTTAGATCGAAAACTTAGCTTGTCCTACACAAGTGTAATATACGTTTACTGGGTTTGTGAAAACCGTGCCCAAACGTGTACTGATAGGCTCGGAAACCTACAATAAAAATACTGCAAGTGCACAGTGTCTAACTAGTAGAACAATGGCAAGTACAGGTCGTTCACACGAGGAGTGTGAAAATACTACTACAGGCTAATATCGAATCAAATTATTAATTTCAGAGAATTATGAACTGGTGACTAAGATTATGAAATGAAATCAAAATGATAGAAGGGGTAACTAGGATTATGAAGGTGTTTGGGATCCGGGAATCCGCTGCAGGCAAGTTATTTGTACTCGATCACAAAGGTCTCGAATTTACTCATGTAAAATAGAAAACCTAGCTACTAGTACACGGAAGATATTTCGTTAAGAATCATCGACAAGAATTATCATTCTCAAAACGGTTGTTTGTTCTCACCTTAATATAGAATTCTTAAGCACTAGATATACATGGCATAAATAGTCAAATGAAATTCATAATCCAATTATTCCGAAGGTTCAATGAGTTCTTCTACTAATCTAACTATGGACTATACATGGCATAGAACATGAAAAATATAGCTAGAAGGTAAAACATTGAAAGAGAATCACAAACATTATCATTAAGTTCATTGGTAGAAACCTTATTCAAGAACACAAAATAAAGAACCTACAAGTTCATCCTTTCACCCTAGCATGGATTAGCTAGACATGGCTTTTTTAAAAACCATAAACAAATATGAATCTATCCCTAACTAATTGAAATCAAATGGGAGAAAATGAAACTCCAAACCCTAATCTTTGTTTCACAGTTCACGGCTCTGTAGCCGCTCGCCCCCTGTTCCTCTTCGTCTCTTTTCTTATAAATGCGAGAGTTTAAAACCAAGACCTAGCAAAAATACCAAGGCCCAGTCCAAACTTGGCAACCATGTCAAAACCCGGACCCGGCTCGCCAATACCGTTCACCGATTACAATCAGTGACTGCACCTGACTTACTTCCATCCTCCTTACAAGCTTAAACTCGTTCTCTCAAGCACAGCTCCGATTGAGATTCGTATCTACAGTTCTTCATGCTCTTAACTCTTTTGTTTAAAGTCATGAACATGGCAGCAATAAAATTCAACTTGTTCACTGTTTTTATCAGTTGGTATACAACCCATTACCATCTCCTGCACTGCTCTTTTGACACCATTCCAGCCACAACTCGAGCTCATTTTCTCCATTGTTGGAATCGATCCATGCCAAACCAAGTTCATCAAATACCAGACATACAATCAATATTGAACACATCATTGAGCCACCAACTTCTCATTTTCTGACCCTTAAAACTTCTTCTTTCAGGCATTGTATCGACTATCTGAAGTGCAGTTTCTGTGTGTAAAGGGGTTGTCTCCTTACTTCTTTCTGAGCTCCTCCTTACTGCTTTCTTCACCTGCCAACACGAGATCCATATGCACCAGTTCGAGCTCAAAACATTAACATACTATTGCCCCTGCAAACACGTACAACAATTTCTAAATTCAGGCCAACTCCATTCCCGTACCAAGCCTCCAAACCTTCGACCTCCTCTCTTTGCCCGTCACCAGCCAAAAATCAGAACTCTAGGCTTCTACACCTCGTCATCATTTCCGACTGTTTGAAGCACCAAACCAGTAGCTATTCGAGAACAAAAAATCCATCGCTGCCACAATCATCCAACACCGTTTCCCCTGAACTTCAATTCATGTGTTCTCAGCCATAACCAATACCACCAGTACCCATCCAATCACCATTTTAAACAAGACCAAAATTGGGTAAAACCCATCTCTGCAAGCTACCACTCATTCACCAGCATGTGTAAAAGACTGTTGCAATGAAGTAATGCCTGCTGCTACAGTGAATGAGAACTTCTTCTCATTTTTCTTCAATAAGAAATGAATATGCTTTGATGCTTCGATTATAAAAGACAACTGTGGTGGAGTATGACACGTCCCACTATTCCTTAGGCTTTAGTGGGCTTCACTTGCTTGGAGATGCAAAGAAAAACAACTCTTTGCTCGACCGTTCCCCATTCTCTGGATACGCCTAGTTGCTGTTGTAGGAGCCGTGATCGGTAGCATTCACCATTTTTGTCGCGAACACCATTTTAACTTCACTTTTAACCATTTTCTTTTTGGATGATCGAAATCACTTGTACTTTCTACAAAAGCACTAAAATAATATTATTAGTAAAAATATCGAGTCTTAACTAATATAAATATGGGTATAAAATGTAGCATTTACGTGCTTATCATGTACTTGTATGTTGGTTCACAAATAGTAAACAAATGGTTAAACATATGAACATTTCATATTAACCTTGTTCTTCTTCACCATAACGAGTTCAATTGCAAGGAAATCTCATGTACTACACAAGACACAGTTGAAACAAAGATGATTCGATTCACACGAATCGTCTCATAAACTTTATAGCCACGGTTTGCATACTGCATTCCTTAGTAATTTAAGTTTCATGTTCAGAGCACATCTTTAGATCATAACCCACTCAAGTTCGCAAACAAGTTCGCAGACTTAAGGCAACCGGCAGAGTTTCCAAACTCAGCAGAAGGGCAAAGAGACTTCCGCCAGTTCGGGGACTAGGCTCGTTGACTGAGTTCGCGGACTTGAACATCACGAACGAATTTGGAATCCCAGCAGAAATTCTCGGTACAAGAACTTCCGACAGTTCACGGACTTGGCAAGGCTAATTCCTCCGGTGTCTCTCAATCAACAAAGTTCACAAACTTCAGATTAAGGAATATGATTTATGCACGTATGTGTTTCCACAAAAATGCTTATATCCATCATTGGTTATATTGATCTAACCCCTCATTTCAACCATTGAAACATTCTTAGAGGACGTTATATAGTTGTTACACTATTTCTCATCAAAGCGATTTCCAAATGATTGAAACATCATGACTTTCATCAGTAGGTGAAGATAAACTTGGTCAAAGTGAAAGCTTTACCAATACAAGATTTTGAGATATAGATATGCAAGATATACTCGGCTCGAAATATCAAATGTGTATGATCAAGTCTATATAGCATACGACTTTTGTCTTATAAGAAGTAGGAGATAGAGTAGATATACTTTTGAGTGATAGATAAGTTCAAGTCTCCACATACCTTTTTGTTGATGAAGTTCCACCGGTTCCTTGAGTAGATCTCGTTGTTGTATGATGAATCTCCATGAAGTCCTTGAGCTCAACTACACTTTCTATCCTAGTCCGAGACTTAGATATGTAGACCATAAATCAAGACTTATAGTTTTGATCACTAACATTGACAAACATGCTTGAGATAAAAACGCATGCGAGTTCGACCGAGCAATGCTCTAACAGAAACATTACAAACAGAGTTTCCAAAGAATGGGTCAACTTTATCTTCCAGAATAGTTGGATTATCTTCTGAAAGAATATCAAGATTGATGTATGTTTGCTACAAAAATCAAAATCAATATTTTCACCAAAAAGTGCAACAGTTGATTTCTCGTCTTCATTAGATTCATAGTTGCAGACATTTCATGAAGAGTTGCAGCAAGACCTTTGTTCCCAGTGTATTTTCTCTGATTTGGGCACTCGTTTGCAAAATGACCAAATCCCTCACACTTAAAGCACTGAGGCATATCCTCGTCATTAGTTTCATAAATATCCCTATTTTTAGGAGGAACACGATTATGAGATTTGACTGATGCCTTAGGCTTATCTCTGGAGAACCGTTTACTTCTCTTCAGTAGAGATCCTTAAACTGTCTAGTGATCATCGAGACTGATTTGTCAAGATCTTCATCTGATGAATCTGTCTGAGAGTGATTATCTTCAGAGATATACACTTTTTTACTTTTATCAAGTAATTTAGTGTCCTTTAGTGCTTTGAACGCAACATCCTTAGATTTGGATGAATGTTCATGATCAAATATCTCAATCTTTCCAACCAGCGTATTTCTGGAGAGATTATCAAGGTTATTTCCCTCAACGATGGCATTCTTCTTAGAATCATATCTAGATGGCAGCGATCTGAGAATTTTCATCACAATGTCCTTTTCAGGAATAGTCTTACCCAATGCAAAAGATGCATTAACAATTTCAGACACTTTGTGATTAAACTCATCAAATGTTTCTTCATCTTCCATACGAAGGTTTTCCCAATCGAAATTAAGGTTTTGAAGCCTAGCTTCCTTTTCACTGGTATTACCTTCGAAAACAGTTTCTAAGATATCCCAAGATTCTTGCGACTTAGTGCAATTTGCAACATGGTGCTGAAGATTTGGGGTAATGGCATGTATAATGACATACAAACTGTCGGAATTTTGCTTTGCAACAAGTATCTCGGCAGGGGTGTATTCACCAATGTTCTTAGGAATGTTTACATCTCCAACTGCCACAACAGGAGCATTATAGCCATTGACAACATATACCCATGATTGAAAATCACGCGGTTGAAGAAAAGCTCGCATAACAATTTTCCACCATAAGTAATTAGAGCCATCGAAGACTGGTGGTACGTTAATAGAGATAACACCTTTGTCCATAGAGTCAGATCGCTACAAACACAGACTTGTAAGGTCTTAAACGTGTTTGCATGCTCTGATACCAATTGAAAAAGCGGGGGTCTAACAACCACACCCAATATTTTGCTTAGCAATATGTATGGACAAACTCCAATATACTTTCTAGAGAATCAACTAGACAGTTAGACTCAATCAATAGAAAAGTACATCAAAGAGTTTATATCTCTATCTCTCAATTTGATCTTTACTCAAGCAAATAGAAAGCTGCGAGTCTTTATCAAAGATAGATAACTTGGATGGTACCAAGACAAATATCCAAGTGTCAATCAATTTAAATCAATAACCAAAAGGTCGGATATTCTAATTGATTGAACAACACACAACCTGTATTATTTCAATTATATAAACAAATATAATGCGGAAAAGAAATAACACAGACACCAGAAATTTTGTTAACTAGGAAACCGTACATGCAGAAAAACCTCGGGACCTAGTCCAGATTGAAAACACACTGTATTAAGCCGCTACAGACACTAGCCTACTCCAAAAAAAAATCGGTTTGGACTTTAGTTGAACCCCAATCAATTTCACACTGATCCAAGGTACAATTATGCTCCTACGCCTCTGATCCCAGCAGGATACTGCGCACTTGATTCCCTTAGCTTATCTCATCCACAACTAAGAGTTGCTACGACCCAAAGTCGAAGATTTTAATAAACAAATATGTATCACACAGAAAAATCTATGGTAATAGATAAATCTGTCTCCCACGAATATACCTACGAGTTTTGTTCCGTCTTTTGATAAATCAAGGTGAGCAGGAACCAATTGATAACAAGGACTTATATTCTCGAAGAACAGCCTAGTATTATCAATCACCTTACAATAGTCTTAATAGATGCAGCGAAAAAAGATATTGTGGAATCACAAACGATGAGACGAAGATGTTTGTGATTACTTTTTTTCTTGCCTATCGGATATAGAAATCTCAAGCCAATTATTACAATTGTACTCGTACGATAGAAACAGAAAGATCAGATCACACAACTACAATAAAAGTAGTATCGGTCTGGTTTCACAGTCCCAATGAAGTCTTTAAGTCGTTAACCAGGTTTAGAAGAAGAAATCAAAGGTTAAAGGAGAATCGATTCTAGCTTAGCACAACTAGTATCACACTGAATATGTGGGGATTATGATTCCCAGTTTCTAGAGTTCTCCCTTATATAGTCTTTCAAATCAGGTTTTGCAATCAATGTTAGCTTAGTAACAAAGCATTCAATATTCACCGTTAGATGAAAACCTGATTAGATTCAAGCTAATATTTCTCAACCGTTAGATCGAAAACATAGCTTTTTAAACACAATTGAAATGTACATTTCTAGGTCTGTGTAACCGTACCCAAACGTGTACATTAGTTGGTTCAATAATAGTTAACCAAATGGTTAGCCATATGATAACTTTCATATCAACCATATTCTTCTTCACCATAACTAGTTCAAATGACTTCAAATGGACTAGTTAGAGAGTTGTTGAATTTCTTATATCTTTATGTACTACACAAGACACAATCGAAGGAAAAACGATTTGATTCACTTGAATCGGTTCATGAACTTTACAGCCACGGTTTGCAATTGCATTCCTTAGTTTATTTAAACATGAGTTCAAGAACAACCGTTTTTAGATATAGCCATTCAAGTTCGCGGACTGGGTTCCCGGACTTAAGATTCTGGGAGGAGTTCACAAACTCCAGCATAAATTCTCGGGTCGAGAACTTCCGCCAGTTCGTGGACTGAGTTCGCGGACTTAGTTCGCGGACTTGGCTCATGCCACTTCCAGTTCTCTTGATCAACAAAGGTCGCAAACTTTGGTTCAAGGAATAAGGACTTATACATATATGTGTTTCCATAACAATGTTTATATACTACCAATGGTTATGTAATCTAAACTCTCATTTCAATCATTGAAACATTCGCAGAGGACGTTATATATTTGTTATTCACAAACCATTTTTCTTCAGAGCAATTTTCAAAGTGATTGAAACATAACATGACTTTCGTCACTAGGTAAAGATAAACTTTGCTAAAGCGAAAGCTTTACCAACACATATTTCGAGAAATTGATAGGCGAGGTAAACTCGGCTCGAAATACCAAATGTGTATAATCTAAGTCTATATAGAAAAACGACTTTTGTATCAAGATAAGAGATAAATAGACTTTTGAGTGATAGATAAGTTCAAGTATCCACATACCTTTTAGTCGATGAAGATCCACCAGTTCCTTGAGTTGTCCTTCGTATTGTATGATGATTATCATGGAGTTCTTGAGCTCAACTACACTTTTGATCCTAGTCTGAGACCTTATTTATAGTAGACTAGAAATCAAGACTTATAGTTTTTATCACTAACATTCACAAACATGCTTGAGATAGCAACGTATGCGAGGTTTACCGAGCAATGCTCTAACACCCAACCAACCTTTAAATGATTTCTTCCATGAGAGTATTACCGTCTTCATACGTGTTCTCACCATGGAACATTGAAGATGTCAAACCCTGCCAAAACGTTAAATAAATCAAACAAGATTCAATTATTATAGGTTGGATCGCACCAAACACAGATTGTTAGATATTTTCGTGATTGCCTGCTCTGATACCAATTGAAAAGACGAGGGTACCCAAATATACCTCAATCTAAAACTTTTCCACCTATAAGTCCCTTCTTTCGAAAGTGATCATCTATGGACTGAGTTGAGACAATACAAATAATCGTTATCACACTTCGAGTGATTGTCTATGGATACAAGATCGAGAAAATACAATCAACGAAGTGTGTTTACTTGATAATAGGTTCGGACTTAACCAAACACTATAGGATTATCTATCAAGTAAAAGGGAAATAACGTTTGTGTATTTTACTTCTAGTTATAATAACAATTATAATTGCGGAAATAGAAAAGTAAAAGACACAGCAAGATTTTTTTAACGAGGAAACCGCAAATGCAGAAAAACACCGGGACCAAGTCCAGATTGAATACTCTCAGAATTAAGCCGCTATACAAAATCTAAACCAACTTCGTATACTTGAGACCAAGCAACTAAGACTATAGTTCACTTAGTTTCCTCAGTATCCCTGCGCCTCCAACTTCCAATAAGTCACACACTTGGAACAATTTCTTTGGTTCTTATGCCAAACAGTAAAGGAACAACAAATCTGTTCGATAACAAATATTTTCAACCAAGTGATATGAGTCTGACAAAGGCTCTCTCGTTTGATCACATAAACACCTTTGTCGGTCCTTAGATCTCCTTCATATCAATCACCATAGTGATTGTAAGACACAAGCAATCAATACTTTTAATCACAAAGAATTGTGTTGATGCCGATCTACACAACTATCCAATCAACGATTATCACAAGGATAAATCTGATTATAGTCGGATCCCTTTCCAGCCTAAGAAAGTATTGTGCACACCAAAGATTTTGAACCCAAAAAGTCTTATTGTCTTCAAATCTTCTTTGATCTTCAATAAACACCTGCACACAATCAACTTGAATCTCTTATGATCAATCAACGGACTCTGTTAACGTTGGATTATCACAAGATATCTTTAGATCTACAAACAATCTAAATATCCCCGTCGAAACTTCGATCTAGTTTGAGTGAATCTTATATCAGGAGAGAAGATTCTCAAGCATAAACAAACTAAGTGAAATCAAAGTTCAACCACAGATAGTCAATCAAATCAATTGAAAACTAATAATAAACCGCAATTATCTAGTTTCCCACCGACGGTACTAATAGAGCTTCTCTATCCCAAAGAAGTCTTTAAACCGAGTGGCCGTAAGCGATTTCTCCTAATTAGGGTACTCTCCACTCCAATAGGCAGCTCCACCAGTAACAACACAACTGAGGTAGTTTTGATGGCTCTAAGGATTAGTTTGCTAGAGATGTAAACTTTGATATTTATAGACAAGGAAGTTTGGACACCAAGGAATTTCCAAAACCAGAAATATTCTCAAGATATGCAATAAACACAGAATCGGTTTTCATAATTCCTGGAAATGCTTTGTCCAAATATTGACCGAAATTCACTTAGAAAATCTTTAATAAGTAAATGCACATTACTAATTATTATTTTCTAAAGATATGTATTTAATTGCTGGAAATTAAATACCATATAAAATTAAGAAACCTTTAATAAAAAAGACTCTCAATTAATTTCGATCCGGGATTCTCCTTAACTATCAAGGAATATCTTTGAAAAATTAATGACAAGAGTTACAACTTGTGTTCAAAGAATGACGACATCCTTACTTTGTAAGTTCTCTTTCATACTTACAATCTTAGAAACGAAAATTCGATTTCTAAGAACCATGTGATTGATCATCGTACCAATTACTAATCATGAGTATCACGGTTCTACCAAAACAAGTTTCGGTTCTACCTCCTGTGAGTACTTTACATAGTCACACTAGTTACCAAAATTCGGTTGACTAGGTACTAGGATCAGTTCTCCACGTAATATGGTAACTACCCGTAATTTGTTGCACATGTGCATAGGATAGGTTCCCCTCACTACTAATAACTTGTTGCACATGTTCATAGGATCAATTCCTCTCTTGCAAATTTACTTGCATCTCTTACTAGGATCGGTTCCCCTTTCACTAATAAAAGTTACCATCTTCAAGGCATCGATCATACCATCTTGAGTGATTTCTTAAGATCGGTTTTACTAATAAAAGTTATACCAATAACTTAAGTCAGGCATCCGTGAATAGTTTTACCAACCACATAAACAAGTTTATCATGGGTTATACACATCACGCATATTGGTTGTTCACAATAGATTTGCAATATGAATAGCAATACCAATAAGCCTAGCGATTTCCCTTTCGATCCACAAACGAGTTTGTTAACTTACTTCCTTTAAACGAGTGTAAACATTGTTTCCTAGGATGAAATCTTCACTCACATCCATACATAATCACAATAGCATTTAAACGATTATGTCGAAGTCTTATATACAAAGTTTAATGGTTAAGAAATAAACCTCGTATCGTATTCCTTAATACTATGTATATTTAGAGTTCATTCACAGCTTCGCAGTTTCGTTTTCAATATGCACGACTTGAAAGATACGTTAGGGAATGAAACAGTTCAAGTCAAATATTACTAACCTCAAGAGGAATGATGATTGTTGTCGTTGTAGGTCCATACTTCTTCACGTCTTGTCTTCAGTAATACGTGTAAGTCTCAAATCCTAATACTTTCAATCTAACCTATACGAAGTTGACTCTAGTATATAATCAAGCGACTCTTTTAAATGAGTTTTGGTTCACTAAAATATGACAACCAAACTTGACATACCAACGCTTGGTGGGTTCAACTGAGCAATGCTCTAACAATATCCCTCTTTTTCAATTTTAGTGACAAAACTCTTACATCATATGGATAAACAAATTACAAGAATTCATTATACACATACGCTTTATTCCAAATTCAACATCACATAACCTGCATTAAATTCAATCTTCAAATGCCGCTGCTGACACCATAATAACAAAGATAATACTCCCCCTACATGCAATGTAGGTAGATTTTCAATCCGCACAACTTTGTTATTCCAATGTAGTACCTCATAACCACATATCACATGGTATGCGACCCCCCCCCCCCCCCCTTAGTCTATGCTTTTACTCTATTCGTTAGAATAAACATTTTAGCACATATGTCCTTTCCCTTAGTGATACTAACTCATACAAGCCAATACCACTTGTTTACTCCATATATTTCTCCCCCTTTTTGTCATAAAATGACAAAGAAACGAAAACATAAAGGACAAATCGAAAGGATCTTACAAATCTCACACAGAGTAGTTGTAAACCTATAAGAGTTAAGCACGAGGGTTTTACATACCATCTTTAGATAACTAATACTAAATCCGAAACTACAAGTAATTTTGATTTTAATATGTCATCTAGAACACAATTGCACAAGGCAATATTGGATAGTTTAGCAAACCAAAAATCGACTAATAACATAGTTCTTTGCTAAACCGCTTGTTTGATAAGACCAAAATAAAGATAAGAACTTTACTTTATTTTTCTCATCAGGCTCTAATTTTTCACAAATAAAAACTTAGACCTCCCCTTTTAACAAGACAAGTACTAGGTTAGTTAACTAGTAATTCTCGTTAAGGTATTCGGCTAGACTTGAATAACCGAATCCTACCACTTTCGATAAGTCTAACTTGGATCTTAAGATCTTAGTTTCTCTTATCCGGATATCACTTGGACTAAAAAAATGTTACCGAAACCAATTTTTTGTGTTAAGCCTTAAACAATCCATACAAACCAATAAGTTAACTTGCATAATTGTTTATCTTGACCGGAAGCAATTGAATCAACATAGACATTAAATCACCGCAATTGCAACGTCGTTTTGTAAGCCTAAACTATTGATATCAAAAGATAACAAATTTTTTTCTTAACCGGAACCAATTGAAACACACATCCATACACACATAATGGAATAAACATTAATTGTACTGAAACATTTTGTTAAGCAAAAGCAATGGGGATATAAAATAAAATCAAGGCTTTTCTTAAACAGGAAAACAATTACCTAACAAGATTGTTACCTCACATTTCGCATCCTCATCTCCAAAAATATTTGCATCTTATTTCCGGGAGAATTGATAACGAAATATCATCATGTTGTCATCCTTATGCAAAACAATAGAATAACAACAACCAACCTTTACCTGAGAAAGGTTGAAAACCGGTTTTAACTATTGCAAGCAAAAGTTAGAACCTTGAAACACATATGATTTTATGCTAAATCGAGATTCAACATATTGTGACTTTTTCACATATTGTTTCCACAGAACCCCTCGTGATCCTTTGATAAATCCTACCAACAAGGGATAGAACTCAATCACGTTAAATCAAAAAGTCAGGCAAACGATTGTTCCTGGTACTTAAGTCCACGTACTTAAGTCCTGGTACATAAGTCCGCGTAATTAAGTTGGTTATTTTCTAAAAAAGATTATTCGTGAACTTAAACTTATATAAACTGAGGAATGCAAGTTTTCAAACTGTGGCTATAAAGTTCATGAATCGATTCGAGTGAATCAAATCGTGTTTGCTTCGATTGTGTCTTGTATACTTCTATACGATCTAATCAATTGAACAACTATCTAACTAGTTCATTTGAGTCATTTGAACTAGTTATGGTAAAGAAGAATATGGTTGATATGAAAGTGCTCATATGGCTAACCATTTGGTTAGCTACTGTTGAACCAACTAAGTGACATGTTTGGGTACGGTTACACAAACCTAAATAAACGTGCATTTCATTTGTGTGTAACAAGCTAAGTTTCGATCTAACGGTTGAAAGATATTAGCTTGAATCTAATCAGGTTTTCATCTAGCGGTGAATATTGAATGCTTTGTTACTAAGCTAACATTGATTGCAAACCCTGATTTGAAAGACTATATAAGGGAGAAATCTAGCAACTGGGAAACCTAATCCACACAGCTCCTGTGTGATACTAGTTGTATTATCTAGATTCGGTTCTCCTTTAACCTAAGGTTTTTACTAAGACCCTGTAGGTTAACGACTTGAAGACTTCATTGGGATTGTGAAGCCAGACCGATACTACGTTTTTTGTAGTTGTGTGATCTGATCTTGTTGTTTTTATCATACTAAGTACAATCGTAAGATTGGCTTGAGACTGATTTCTCCGATGGGTAAGATATAAAAGAAGTCGCAAACATCTTCGTCTCATCGTTTGTGATTCCACAATATCTTCTTTCGCTAGTCGATTAGGATTATTGTGAGGTGATTGATAATATTGAGCTGTTCGTCGGGAATATAAGTCTGGTTTATCAATTGGTTCTTGTTCACCTTGATTTATCAAAAGACGGAACAAAAACTCGTAGGTATTTCTGTGGGAAACAGATTTATCTATTACCGTAGACTTTTCTGTGTGATACAGATTTGTTTATTAAAGTCTTCGACTTTGGGTCGTAGCAACTCTTAGTTTTGGGTGAGATCAGCTAAGGGAATCAAGTGTGTAGTATCCTGTTGGGATAAGAGACGTAAGGAGCGCAACTGTACCTTGGATCAGTGTGAGATTGATTGGGGTTCAACTACAGTCCAGACCGAAGTTAGTTTGTAGTAGGCTAGTGTCTATAGCGGCTTAATACAGTGTGTGTTCAATCTGGACTAGGTCCCAGGGTTTTTCTGCATTTGCGGTTTCCTCGTTAACAAAATTTCTGGTGTCTGTGTTATTTCTTTTTCGTATTATATTTGTTTATATAATTAAAACATCATAAGTTGTGCGTTAAATCAATCAATTCAGAAATCCAACCTTTGGTTATTGATTGAAATTGATTGATACTTGAACATTGGTCTTTGGTACCGTTCAAGTGATTTCTCTTGTATTCAATTAGACTCGCAGATTTCTATTTGCTCGAGTAAGTATTGAATAGAGAAAGAGAGATATATCTCTTTGTTATACTTTTATTAAGATTGAGTCTGACTGTCTAGTTGATTCTCTTAAAAGTATATTGGAGTTAGTCCATACAGATTGCTAAGTGAAATATTAGGTGTGGTTGTTAGACCCCCGCTTTTTTAACTGGTATCAGAGTAGCCAAACACGTTTAAAGACCTTACAAGTCTGTGTTTGTAGCGATCTGACTCTATGGACAGGAATTCTATCTCCATAAACGTACCACCAGTCTTCGATGGCTCAAACTAACTATGGTGGAAAATTGCTATGCGTGCTTTTCTTCAAGGTCGTGATTTTCAAACATGGATACGTGTTTTTAATGGCTATGATCCTCCGGTTAATATAGAAGGCGATGTATCTACACCTAAGGATATTGGTAGATATAGTCCAGAAGAAATCCTTGCTGCAAAGCAAAATTCTGACGGCTTAAATGCTATCATACATGCCATTACTCCAGATCTTCAGCACCATGTGACTACATGCACTAAGTCTAAAGAACCCTGGGATATCTTAGAAACCGTATCTGAAGGAAATACCAGTGAGAAAGAAGCTAGGCTTCAAAACCTGAATTCTGATTGGGAAAACCTTCGTATGGAAGATGAAAAAACATTTGATGAGTTTAATCACAAAGTGTCTGAAATTGTTAATGCATATTTTACATTGGGTAAGACCATTCCTGAAAAGGACATTGTGATGAAAATTCTCAGATCGTTGCCATCTAAATACGATTCTAAGAAGCATTCCATCGTTGAAGGAAATAATCTCGCAACGCTGTCCATAAATACTCTGGTTGGGAAGCTAAAGATCTTTGATCATGAGCACACGTCCAAGTCCAGTAAGGATGTTGCTTTCAAACCACCAAAGAACAATAAATTACTTGACAAAAGTAAAAGTGTTTACATCTCTGAAGATGATCTTTCTGAGGCTGATTCATCAGATGAAGATCTTGACAAGTCAGTCTCGTTGATCACAAGACAATTTAGGGATCTTCTTTTGAAGATAAGTAAACGGTTCTCCAGAGATAAATCCAAGTCATCAGATAAACCACATAATCGTGTTCCTCCTAAAAATAGTGTAAAGAATTTGGTCATTTTGCAAATGAGTCTCCAAATCGAAAGAAGTACACTGGAACAAAGGTCTTGCTGCAACTCTTGAAGAAATATCTGACAACTATGATTCTAATGAAGACGAAAAATCAAGTGTTGCACTTCTTTGTGAAAATATTGAGTTTGATAATTGTATCAATACATACATCAATCTTGATATTCTTTCAGAAGAAAACTCAACCAATCTGGAAGATGAAACCGACCTTTCTATTGGAAACTCTTTAAATAATGTTTCAGGTTCAACTATGTGTTTAGTAGCTTGCACATCTCAGACGCCTGAGTTATATTCAAGGTTGACATGCTCATATTGTTCACTCAAAGGTCATGAACTATCAAAGTGTTACAAGTACAAACACAAATTGAGACATGTCAACAAACTTCAACGAAGAGAAAATCGATTAGCAAGCAAGCTTAAACTTGCTCAAAAGGCCGCTGAGGTATGTAAGATTTTATCTTCGTCTAAAAAGTTAGTTTCCAAGGATAAAACAAGACCATTAGAGACGAAAGTATGGTCCAATATTTTTGATAGACAGAGGTCTATGGATTCCTCTCAAGAGGAACATGGCGGACATATTATTGTTCACCGCAACACAACTTGATTGTGTTGTTTTGTAGATCTTGTCTCATATGCCTGATCAAAAGAGACAAGGTTGTGCACCTCTCAGGCTTTGGGAAAAGTTTGTTTTCATCTTTTCTTAGTTTTTTTTATACAAAATTGGAATTCCCTGTCTATCAATAAAGAAGGCTTATTCTCGGCAATTCTACTCTCTCTAGGGTTCAGAATTGTGCGTGCACGAACCTATTAAAGGTTGCGTAACCCTACATTCCTTTTTCCTTCCCTGAAACTTCTTTTATCTTAAGACTACTTGTTGAGTTGAATTGTGATTTCCTCTCACAAACCCATACGCTTATGGATACTCCAAGTATTATGTCTTCTGATGGAAAAGATGTTAATATGATTGTCAATCCATCAACCATGAAAGAAAGAGAAATCTCATTTGCATCCTACTTTGAAAAGGAAAAGAAGGAATGTGAGGAAGCCAAGAGTTGTTCCTTCAAATTCTCAGAAGTTTTTTGATGTTCTTGAAGTATTGAAGGAGACACGAAAGAAGATTCAACAGATAAAGGTTGTTGTGGTCAAAACTCTTGAGATTCAGAAGGCCCTGGTTCGACATCAGTCAAGAAGGTTTATTGATATTGACTCCTATATTGATGAACCTTATGTCCCAATGGCTGTTGACGACAAGGAGTTCGGGGACGATAAAGAATTCTTCTAAGGTCTTAATGTCTAGTAAATCTTCTTATGAGAATTTTATTCTTGTGAAGAATAACTAGAGTTTGGAATAGCCATTATTGTGATTACACATAGCTATGTCCAGTGTTTTCATCCTTATTGTTTTTAGATTTATTTGCTTAAATTATAAAAAGTTGTTTGGAAGATGATTTTTGCAGTATTAATCTTTATGGTTTTATATATTGCAAATTTTTTATGGGATATGTGTGTTTGCGTCCGTAAACTATAATTGTCCCATACCTTGTCAAAAGTTAAGTCTTTCGCATGTCGATATGCATGTATTGATAAAAGAATGAATGAACTTTTGACATTACAAAAGTTTTAAGCCTATTATTTGTCATTATCCAAATATTGATGGAAGATAGGATGAACTTTTGTTTACAAGGATTATGTCTATTGTATGTCATTGTGCAAATAGTGATGGAAAATGTAATGAATCCTTTTCTATTCCGCAGTATTGATCTTCCATGATCCATTTTTATGTATATATTGTGCGGCTCCGTAAGTTCTCTTATGTTTAGCATTTCCGATTAAATTAATCATGGGTTTTCTTGTGGTTAATTTAATTGAGTATTTTTGGATTCAAATTCATATTCGTACGTGATTTGTTATGTCCACAGAAATCCTTCTTTTCTTGTGAAAGTAAGGTCGCTCTTGTTGTTCTTTCGAGAATGACATTTTATGGGGGAGAGTTCTTAATTGAACTTCTGCTTAATTGCCAAATCTTTGTGGGGAGTGCGGCTGTGGAATATTATAGGGGTTATCTTGTATCTTTATAAACTCCTTGATGAAAGCATTTAGCTTCAGCTACATGATTGCATCTAAAAAGTTGATATGTGCTTTCTTTTGGTCATGAAATGTCTCTATGGAAATTTCATTAGGATCCCACTAGTTTTCGTACCTTTGCCTATTTTATTGACAAAAAAGGAGAGAATTAATGTGTAGTTCACACTACAAATACATATGGTTTTCGGATCATTATGTAAGGGGGAGTGGTTTCCATATGAGATGGAGTATTGACTAAGGGGGAGTGATACATATCACTGTAGTATTGTTGTCGAAGTTGTGATACAATTGAACTTTGATGCTGTGTAATAATACTATGACACTGTATAAAAATGATTGAGAATTCTTGTTTTCTCATTGTTATGGCTACGGATTTTCAACAACGGTGATACTAAACTTACAACCTTTGGGATCATTGGAGTACTTGGAAGTGACGAAGATTTCGAGTAATGTCGAAGAACTAAGAAGATCAGGCATGTGGAATAGGATCTACTAAAGTTTTACTATCTTTTTTGTATTTCATATGTATTGATAGTTTTTTCACTAAAATTAAAAAAGGGGGAGATTGTTAGAGCACTGCTCGGTCGAACTCGCATGCGTTGCTATCTCAATCATGTTTTTCAATGTTAGTGATCAAAACTATAAGTCTTGATTTCTAGTCTACTTATAGCTAAGTCTCGGACTAGGATATAAAGTTTAGTTGAGCTCAAGACTCCATGGCGATTATCATGCAAAGACGAAGAACTACTCAAGGAACTGGTGGAACTTCATCGACTAAAAGTTATATGGAGACTTGAACTTATCTATCACTCGAAAGTTTATCTACTCTATCTCCTATCTTGAGACAAAAGTCGTTTTGTTATATAGACTTTGATTGTACATATTTGCTATTTCGAGCCGAGTTTATCTCGCTTATCTATTTCTCGAAATATGTGTTTGTAAGCTTTCGCTTTGGCCAAGTTCATCTTTACTAGTGACGAAAATCATACTAAGTTTCAATTACTTGAAAACTGCTTTGACGAAAAATAGTGTGTGAACAACAACTATATAACGCCCTCTAAGAATGTTTCGATGATTAAAATGAGAGTTTAGATTATATAACTATGGTTGGATATAAGCATTGTGTGGTAACTCATACATGTATAAGTCCTTGTTCCTTGAACCAAAGTATGCGTACTTTGCTGCTCAGGAAAACCGGAACTAGAGTCCACGTACCAAGTCAGCGTACTTTCGGAAGTTCTCATCCCGAGAATTTCTGGTGGAGTTTGTGAAATGAAAAAAAACTTATTCCGGGTTCTTAAGTCCGCGTACCAGTCCGCGTACTTAAGTTGGTTATTTTCTAAAAACGATTAATGGTGAACTTAACCTTATATAAACTAAGGAATGCAAGTTTGCAAACCGTGGCTATAAAGTTCATGAATCGATTCGAGTAAATCAAATCGTTTTTTCTTCGATTGTGTCTTGTATACTTCTATAAGATCTAAGCAATTGAACAATTCTCTAACTAGATCATTTGAGTCATTTGAACTAGTTATGGTAAAGAAGAATATGGTTGATATGAAAGTGCTCATATGGCTAACCATTTGGTTAACTACTATTGAACCAACTAAGTGTACATGTTTGGGTACGGTTACACAAACCTAAATAAACGTGCATTTCATTTATGTGTAACAAGCTAAGTTTCGATCTAACGGTTGGAAGATATTATCTTGAATCTAATCAGGTTTTCATCTAACGGTGAATATTGAATGCTTTGTTACTAAGTTAACATTGATTGCAAACCCTGATTTGAAAGACTATATAAGGGAGAACTCTATGAAAAAGCGGGGGTCTAATAACCACATCTAATATTTCGCTTAGCAATCTGTATGGACAAACTCCAATATACTTTCTAGAGAATCAACTAGACAGTTAGACTCAATCAATAGAAAAGTATATCAACGAGTTTATATCTCTATCACTCAATTTGATCTTTACTCAAGCAAATAGAAATCTGCGAGTCTTTATCAAAGAGAGATAAATTTGGATGGTACCAAAGACCAATATCCAAGGATCAATCAATATCAATCAACAACCAAAGGTCGGATTTACAATTGATCGATTCAAACACACAACCTGTATTATTTTTTAATTATATAACAAAATATAATGCGGAAAATAAATAACACAGACTCCAGAATTCTGTTAACGAAGAAACCGTAAATGCAGAAAAACCCCGGGACCTAGTCCAGATTGAACACATACTGTATTAAGCCGCTAAAGACACTAGTCTACTCCAAACTAACTTCGATCTGGACTGTAGTTGAACCCCAATCAATCTCACAATAATCCAAGGTACAGTTACGATCCTACGTCTCTGATCCCAGTAGGATACTACGTAATTGATTCCCTTAGATGATCTCACCCACAACTAAGAGTTGCTACGACCCAAAGTCGAATATTTTAGTAAACAAATCTGTATCACACAGAAAAGTCTACGGTAATAGATAAATCTGTCTCCCACGAATATACCTACGAGTTTTGTTCCGTCTTTTGATAAAATCAAGGTGAACAGGAACCGATTGAAAAAGTGGGGGTCTAACAACACCACCTAATATTTCTCTTAGCAATCTGTATGGACTAACTCCAATATGCTTTGTTAGAGAATCAACTATACAGTCAGACTCAATCTAGATTAAAGTATGTCGAGGAGTTAATATCTCTCTCTTGATTTGATCTTTACTCAAGCTAATAACAATCGACGAGTTTTTATCAAATACAAGGAATAACTTGGATGGTACCAAAGACCAATATCCAAGGATCAATCAATGAAAAATCAACAACCAAAGGTTTGATTGTTCTAATTGATGATCAAAACGCACAACCTGTATTATTTCAATTATAAAGATAAACAATATAATACGGAAATATAAATAGCACAGACACCAGAATTTTGTTAACGAGGAAACCGCAAATGCAGAAAAACACCGGGACCTAGTCCAGATTGAACGCATACTGTATTAAGCTGCTACAGACACTAGCCTACTCCAAGCTAACTTCAGACTGGACTGTAGTTGAACCCTAATCAATCTCCCACTGATTCAAGGTACAGTTTCACTCCCTACGTCTCTGATCCCAGCAGGATACTATGCACTTGATTCCCTTAGTTGATCTACCCACAACTAAAAGTTTCTACGATCCAAAATCGCATGCTTAACAATAAGCAAATATGTCTCACACAGACAAGTCTATCAAAGGATCAATATGTCTCCCACAGAAAAAACCTAAAGTTTTTGTTCTGTCTTTTGATATATAATCAAGGTGAACATGAACCAATTGATAATCCGGTCTTATATTCCCGAAGAACAAACTAGATTAATCAATCACCTCACAACAATCTTAATCGTATGGTAGCGAAACAAGATGTTGCGGAATCACAAACAATGAGACGAAAATGTTTGTGATTACTTTTTATATATTTCCTATTGGAGAAATCAATCTCAAGACAATCAATATGATTGTACTCGTACGATAGAAGACGCAAGATCAGATCACACAACTACGATAAAAGTAGTATCGGCCTGGCTTCACAATCCCAATGAAGTCTTTAAGTCGTTAACCTGGTTTTACGGAATAAAACTAAAGGTTAAAGGAGAATCGACTCTAGCAAGAGAACCAGTATCTCACGGGAGGTGTGGGGATTAGTTTTCCCAATTTCTAGATGTCTCCTTTATATAGTCTTTCAAATCAGGGTTTGCAATTTATGTTAGCTTAGTAACAAAGCATTCAATATTCATCGTTAGATGAAAACCTGATTTAGATTCAAGCTAATATTTCCCAACCGTTAGATTGAAAACTTAGCTTGTTATACACAAATGAAATATACGCTTCTAGGTTTGTGTAACCGTACCCAAACGTGTATTTTTGTTGGTTCAACAATAGTCAACCAAATGGTTAGCCATATGAGCATTTCATATCAACCATGTTCTTCTTCACCATAACTAGTTCAATTGACTTCAAATGAACTCGTTAGAGAGTTGTTCAATTGCAATGAAATCTCATGTACTACACAAGACACAATTGAAGCAAAGATGATTTGATTCACTTGGATCGGTTCATGAACTTTTATAGCCACGGTTTGCAAACTGCATTCCTTAGTATTTTTAAGGTTAAGTTCAGAAATCATCTTTAGATATATAACCTTCCCAAGTTCGCAGACTGGGTTCGCGGACTTAAGTTACTGGGCAGAGTTTGCAAACTCCAGCAGAAATTCTCGGGTATGAGAACTTCGTCGGTTCGTGGACTGGGTTCGCGGACTGAGTTCGCAGACTTATTCTAACGCAAATAGTATGCCAACTCCAGCAGAAATTCTCGGGTTTGAGAACTTCGGCAGTTCGCAGACGGAGTTCGCGGACTTGGCTTGCGTCATTCTTCTGGTTCTCTTGATCAACAAAGTTCGCAAACTTTGGTTCAAGGAATAAGACTTATACATATATGTGTTTCCACAATAATGCTTATGTCCACCATTGGTTATGTAATCTAAACTCTCATTCCAATCATTGAAACATTCTTAGAGGACGTTATACAATTGTTACACCATTTCTCGTCAAAGCAATTTTCAAGATGATTGAAACGTATCATGACTTTCGTCACTAGGTAAAGATAAACTTGATCGAAGCGAAAATCTTACCAACACATATTTCGAGATATAGATAGGCGAGATATACTCGGCTCGAAATACCAAGTGTGTATAATCAAAGTCTATATAGCATACGACTTTTGTCTCAAAGAGTGGGAGATAAAGTAGATAGACTTGTGAGTGATAGATAAGTTCAAGTGTCCACATACCTTTTTGTTGATGAAGTTCCATCGGTTCCTTGAGTAGATCTTCGTCTTGTATAATGAATCGCCATGAAGTTCTAGAGCTCAACTATACTTTCTATCCTAGTCCGAGACTTAGATACAGTAGACTAGAAATCAAGACTTATAGTTTTGATCACTAACATTGACAAACATGCTTGAGATAGCAAAACATGCGAGGTCGACCGAGCAATGCTCTAACAATCTCCCCCTCTGTCAATTTTAGTGACAAAACTATCAATACATATGGAATACAAAAAAGATAATTAAACTTTAGTGGCTCCTATTCCATAGTCTAATCTTCAACGTTCCTTGAAATCTTCGTCCTTCCAAGTACTCCAATGATCCCAAAGGTTGTAAGTTTAGCATCACCGTTTTTGAAGATCCGTAGCTATAACAATGAGAGAACTCGAAATTCTGGATCATCATTATACAATGTCATTGCATTATTATGTAACATCAAAGTCCAATTGCATCACAACTTTGACAATAACACTATGGTGATATGTATCACTCCTCCTTAGTCAATACTCCATCTCACATGGAAACCACTCCCCCTTACATAATGATCCGAAAACCATATGTATTTGTAGTAGAACTACATATTAATTCTCCCCCTTTTTGTCAATAAAATTGGCAAAGGTACAAGAACGGGATCCTAATGAAATTTTCGAGAAGAGAAATTTCATAGACTAAAAGAAAAAATACATACCAACTTATTTTAGATGCAATCATATAGCCGAAGCTAATAGCATTCATCAAGGAGTTTAAAGATACAAATAACCCCTATAAAATTCCACAGCCGCATATTCCGCATATATTACCATTAAGCACAAGTTCAAAAGAACTCTCCCCCATTAGATGTCATTCCCGAAAGAACAACAAGAGCGAACTTAATTTCGAAAGAAAAGAAGGATTTTATTGGACACCAAAAACCATAGGAATGATTTTCTATATCCAAAACTCAATCAAATTAATCACAAGCAAACCCATGATTAATTTAATTGGAACACACAACTAAGTAAAACCACAAAAAGTGATCAATTTAATTGATTGTGCTCAACATAAGTAAACTTACGGAACAATGACTAAGATAATCATACAGAGATGACTAACTTAACCTTTCATATACTCAACATAAGGAAAACCTTAAGGAATATACGACTACATTAACCAGTAGGACATGATTAGCATAGCCGTCCATATACTCAACACAAAGACTTGTGGAATATATGAATACTCAACTAGACTAATTACAAGAGAACCCATAATTAATCTAATTGGAATACACAATCAAACTAATCACAAAAGTAATCAATTTAATTGTCAATTGTTTTGCTCAACAAAAGAAGACTTTCGGAGCAAATAACTAAATCACCAAACAAGATGATTAATGTAGTTTATAATACTCGACATAAAGTACCTTACGGAAAAAACAACCAAGCTAATCAAAAAATGAACTTAGTTTTATCGTGCTCAACATAAGACACATTACGGAGCCTCGCAATAAACACAAGATGTGGATCATGGTAGTGATCAAACTGCGAATAAATACAAGGATCTATTCTATTTTCCATCATTATATGCATAACAACATAATAGACTTTATCCTTGTTCCAAAAAAGTATTTAACCTATCTTCCATCAAATAAATTGACAATATAGGCTTAACTTTTGTATTTGTCAAAAGTTCATTCATCCTTAAATCAATATGTGAATACTGATCATAAACGACTTTACTTTTGACACAAGTATGGGATCTTCAAGTTCACGGACGCAAACAATACATATCCCATAAAAATATTGCAATACTTCAAAATCAAAAAGATTAATACTGTAATAGCATCTTTTTAAACTTTTTAGAAAATAAACCCAGATCTAAAAAACAAAAGATGAAAAACATAATAGCTATGTGTAGTTACAATCATTGCTATTCAAAACACTAGTTATTCTTCCAACTAAGCCAAAAAGAAGACATACTAGGCAATAATTCCTTTGATAAATTCTTTATCATTCCCGAACTCCTTGTTATCGACCGCCATCGGGACATAAGGTTCACGGAGATAAGTGTCAATATCCACGAACTGTCTGGGCTGAAGAGGTCGAATTAGGGTCCTCTGAATTTCCAAAGATTTTGACATAAAAGCCTTTATTTCACAAATCTCCCTTCTTATTTCCTTTAACTCATCAAGAACATAGGAAAACTTCTGAGAGTTAGAAGGAACATCTCTGGGTTTTCTTGTATTCCTCCTTTTTCTTTTTAGGGACTTCGTTATAGGAGACTTTTTTTTTAACTTTATTGATGGCTTAACAATCATGTTGACATCCTTTCTATATGACGACATGGTGCTTTGAGAATAGTTATAAACAACTGGATTTGTGTGATGGAATCACTTAACTCAACAAGCAGTCTTATAAGGGATGTCAAGGAGGAAAAAGTATTGTAGGGTTTGAAACCTATTAACATGTTCGTGTGCACCCAACTCTAAACCTTATAAAGAGTAGAATTGTCGATAATAACCCTTTCTTTTATTCGATAGACAGAAAACAACAAATCTAAGAAAATAAGAAAACAAACTTTTCTGAAGCATGGATCAGTAATCAATCTTGTCTCTTTTTGATCAGGCACATGAGACAAGATTTTCCTAACAACACAATCAAGTTGTGCTGTGGTGAACAACAATTTGTCTATCTTTTTCCTCATGAGAGGAATCCTCCGATCTCTGTCTATCAGATCGATTTGACCATACTTTCTTTTCAAATAGTATTATTCTATACCTGGAAACCAACTTCTTAGACGAAGATAAGATCCTGCATACCTCGGCGGTCTTCTGAGCAAGTTTAAGCTTTCTTGCTAGTCGATCTGCTCTTCGTTGAAGTTTGCTTGCGTGCATTGTCTGGTGCTTGTATTTGTAACACCTTGATAGTTCGTGACCTTTTTGCGAACAGAATGAGCACGTCAATCTTGGATAATATTTAGGCATCTGAGATGTGCAAGCAGCTAGACACACAGTGGATCCTGAAACATCACTGATAGAGTTTCCAGTTAATGGATTAAGAAAATCCTTCAGCTTGATTGGGTTTCCTTCTTCACCGAACCCATCAAGGTTGATATATGTATTGCTACAATTATCAAAATTGATGTTTTCACAAAGAATTCCTACACTTGATTTCCTATCTTCATCAGAATCATAGGTTTCAGACATTTCATCAAGTGTCACAGCTAGACCTTTGTTCCCAGTGTATTTTCTACGATTTGGGCATTCTTTAGAAAAATGGCCAAAACCTTTACACTTAAAGCACTAGGCATGTCCTCGTCATCATCCTCGTCAGTATCCCTGTTTTTAGGAGGGACGCGACCGTGAGGTTTATCTGACGACTTAGGTTTGTCTCTTGAAAACCGTTTACTAGTCTTCGACAGAAGATCCCTAAACTGTCTTGTGATCAAGGAGACTGATTTATCAAAATCTTCATCTGAAAAATTATCCTCATACTGATCATCCTCAGAGACATTAACACTTTTACCTTTGTCAAGTAATCTAGTGTTCTTCCGTGCTTTAAAGGCAACATCCTTACCGACTTTGGTTATGATGCTCCAGCTGCAACGACGGGAGCATCATAGTCATTGAAAACGTATACCCATGATTGAAAATCACGCGATTGAAGAAAAGCTCGCATAGCAATTTTCCACCATAAGTAATTTGAGCCATCGAAGACTGGTGGTACGTTAATAGAGATAGCGGTTCGGTCCATAGAGTCAAATCGCTACAAACACAGACTTTTAAGGTCTTTAATGTGTTTGCCTACTCTGATACCAATTAAAAAGACGGGGGTCTAACAACACCACCCAATATTTCGCTTAGCAATTTGTATGGACTAACTCAGAAATACTTTGCTAGAGAATCAACTAGACAGTCAGACTCAATCTAGATAAAAGTATCGCAAGGAGTTAATATCTCCCTTTTGTTTTGATTTACTCAAGCTAAAACAATAGTGAGTCTTTATCAAACACAAGGAATAACTTGGATGGTACCAAAGACCAATTTCCAAGTGTTAATCAATGAAATCAACAACAACAAGGTTGGATATCTAATCGATTAAACTTCAACGCACAACCTGTATTATTTAAAATTATAAAGATAAACAATATATTGAGGAAATTGAAAAAACACAGACACCAGAAATTTTGTTAACAAGGAAACCGCAAATGCAGAAAACCCCCGGGACCTAGTCCAGATTGAATACACACTGTATTAATCCGCTACAGACACTAGCCTACTACAAGCTAACTTCGGACTGGACTGTAGTTGAATCCCAATCAATCTCCCACTGATCCAAGGTACAGTTGTACTCCCTACGCCTCTGATCCCAGCAGGATACTGCGCACTTGATTCCCTTAGCTGATCTCATCCACAACCAAGAGTTGCTGTAACTCAAAATCACAGACTTGATAATAAACAAATCTGTCTCACACAGAAAAGTCTATCAAAGGATAAATCTGTCTCCCACAGAAAAACCCTAAAGTTTTGTTTCGTCTTTTGATATGAAATCAAGGTGAACGGGAATCAAATGATAATTCGGTCTTATATTCCCGAAGAACAGCCTAGATTAATCAATCACCTCACAACAGTCTTACTTGTTATATAACAAGAGGACGTCGAGGAATCACAAACAGTGAGATGAAGACGTTTGTGATTTCGTTATCTTGCCTATCGGAGATAATCAAATCTCAATCCAATCGTTTCGATTGTACTCGTACGATAGAAGATGCAAGATCAGATCACACAACTACGATAAAAGTAGTATCGGTCTGGCTTCACAATCCCAATGAAGTCTTTAAGTCGTTAACCTGGTTTTAGAGAAGAAAACCAAAGGTGAAAGGAGAATCGACTCTACCGAGGGCACTAGTATCACACAGACGTGTCGGGATTGGTTTTTCCCAATGCTAGATGTCTCCTTTATATAGTCTTTCAAATCATGGTTTCGCCTTACTCACAAAGCAAACGCTATCCACCGTTAGATGAAAACCTGATTTAGATTCAAGCTAATATTTCTCAACCGTTAAATCGAAAACTTAGCTTGTCATACACAAATGTAATATACGTTTACTGGGTTTGTCAAAACCGTGCCCAAACGTGTACTGATAGGCTCGGAAACCTAATAAAAATATTGCAAGTGCACAGTGTCTAACTAGTATAACAATGGCAAGTACAGGTGTTCACACGAGGAGTGTGAAAATATTACTACAGGCTAATATCGAATCAAATTATTAATTTCAGAGAATTATTAATTGGTGACTAAGATTATGAAATGAAATCAAAATGATAGAAGGCGTAACCAGGATTATGAAGGTGTTTGGGATCCGGGAATCCGTTGCAGGCAAGTTATTTGTACTCGATCACAAAGGTCTCGAATTTACTCATGTAAAATAACAAACCTAGCTACTAGTACACGGAAGATATTTCGTTAAAAATCATCGACAAGAATTATCATTCTCAAAACGGTAGTTTGTTCTCACCTTAATATAGAATTCTTAAGCACTAGATATACATGGCATAAATAGTCAAATGAAATTCATAATCCAATTATTTCGAAGGTTCAATTAGTTTCTATTAATTTAACTATGGACTATACATGGCATAGAACATGAAAAATATAGCTAGAAGGTAAAACATTGAAAGAGAATCACAAACATTATCATTAAGTTCATTGGTAAAAACTTTATTCAAGAACACAAAATAAAGAACCTACAAGTTCATCCTTTCACCCTAGCATGGATTAGCTAGACATGGCTTTCTTAAAAACCATAAACAAATATGAATCTATCCCTAACTAATTGAAATCAAATGGGAGAAAACGAAACTCCAAACCCTAATCTTTGTTTCACAGTTCACTGCTCTGTAGCCGCTCGCCCCCCATTCCTCTTCGTCTCTTTTCTTATAAATGCGAGAGTTTAAAACCAAGACCTAGCAAAAATACCAAGGCCCAGTCCAAACTCAGAAACCATGTCCAAACCCGGACCCGGCTCGCCAGTACCGTTCACCGATTACAATCAACGACTGCACCTGACTTACTTCCATCCTCCTTACAGGCTTACACTCGTTCTCTCAAGCACAGCTCCGATTCAGATTCGTATCTACAGTTCTTCATGCTCTTAACTCTTTTGTTTAAAGTCATGAACATGGCAGCAATAAAACTCAACTTATTCACTGTTTTTATCAGTTGGTATACAACTCATTACCATCTCCTGCACTGCTCTTTTGACACCATTCCAGCCACAACTCGAGCTCATTTTCTCCATTGTTGGAATCGATCCATGCCAAACCAAGTTCATCCAATACCAGACATAGAATCAATATCGAACACATCATTGAGCCAGCAACTTCTCATTTTCTGACCCTTAAAACTTCTTCTTTCAGGCATTGTATCGACTATCTGAAGTGCAGTTTCTGTGTGTAAAGGGGTTGTCTCCTTACTGCTTTCTGAGCTCCTCCTTACTGCTTTCTTCACCTTCAAAAACGAGATTCATCTGCACCAGTTCGAGCTCAAAACATTAACAGACTATTCCCCTGCAAACACGTACAACAATTTCTAAATTCAGGCCAACTCCATTCCCGTACCAAGCCTCCAAACCTTCGACCTCCTCTCTTTGTCCGTCACCAGCCAAAAATCAGAACTCCAGGCTTCTACACCTCGTCATCATTTCCGATTGTTTGAAGCACCAAACCAGTAGCTATTCGAGAATAAAAAATCCATCGCTGCCACAATCAGCCAACACCGTTTCCCTTGAACTTCAGTTCATGTGTTCTCAGCCATAACCAATACCACCAGTACCCATCCAATCACCATTTTAAACAAGACCAAAATTGGGTAAAACCCATCTCTGCAAGCTACCAATCATTCACCAACAGATGTAAAAGACTGTTGCGACGAAGTAATTCCAGCTGCTACAGTGAATGAGAACTTCTTTTCATTTTTCTTCAATAAGAAATGAAGATGCTTTGATGCTTCGATTATAAAAGACAACTGTGGTGGAGTATGACACATCCCACTATTCCTTAGGCTTTAGTGGGCTTCACTTGCTTGGCAATGCAAAGAAAAACAACTCTTTGCTCGACTGTTCACCATTCTCTGGCTGCGCCTAGTTGCTGTTGTAGGAGCCGTGATCGGTAGCATTCACCATTTTTTTCGGCAACACCATTTTAACTTCACTTTTAACCGTTTTCCTTTTGGATGATCGAAATCACTTGTAATTTCTATAAAAGCATTAAAATAATATTATTAAAAATATCGAGTCCTAACTAATATAAATATGGGTATAAAATGTAGTATTTACGTGCTTATCAACATCCCCACACTTATATTTTGCTAGTTCCGAGCAAAACAAACAATATATCCGCTAAACAGCTGCGAAGTCCGTTAAACAGCAAGACGGGACACTAAACAGTGGTTTAGAGAAGTCTGCTAAACAGCGAGACGAACCACTAAACAGTGGTTTAGAAATGTCTGCTAAACAGCTAGACGGATCCACTAAACAGTGGATAAAGATGTCTGCTAAAAAGATAAACAGAAAGACCCGCTAAACAGTTGATCGTATGATGCAATTTTTTTTTAATGTAGACCCGCTAAACGGCTGGTCATATCATGCATTTTCTTTTTAATCAAAATTCCCAACGAAAGTGTCACTCCCCCACACTTAAACATTACATTGTCCTCAATGTAATGGACTCATGCAACGTAGAAATTAAGGTGGAAAATCGTAAAATGCAAAAAGTAAACAAATAAAAATAAAAAAATAGAGAAAATGGAACAAATCTGATGGGTTGACTCCCTTGAAGCGAAAGGTATTTATTTCCCTGCTTTCAGTAGCACGTTCTCAAACGAGGTGAGGTTAGTACCTCAAAGTAAGTTGGCAATCATACATGTAGAGCCTGAAAAGTTGAGGATCAACCCAACTAATCCGGTCAGATGAAAAGATGATCCTGCAGCAACAATGATTAGTACCCAGAGAGCTAAAACTGGATTCAATCTTATTCAAAACATAATTTGAACCTTGAATATGAAGTAGATCAGGGTCACAGATAATTAGTAAATATCTTTTAAAGAATTGAACAGTTGTTGTACTTCCTAAATTAGGTTCTAAGTCCGAGGAGATAACTTGCTCGACAGATATTAGTTCAAATTCACTCGCTAAACAAGGTCTCACTGGAGCAATAATATCATAACTAATAGACCCATTCTCATCCACAACGGTTTCATTATCAATACTATCAAGATGAAAACAATCATAACTTGATAGCTTAAGGGTCAAAGTCGGAGCTTTCTCGACTGATAGAAGTAGTTGAAGCTCGGGCAAAACTAGAGGTTTTAGTTTGGGCTTCCATTTATTAGTGTCTAGCAGTGGTGTGGAGTCTAATAAGGTATTGACTTCACAAATTACATTATCATCATCAAAATCATACCCAAAATGAGCTAAGCAAACCTCTAGTGGATCCCCCAATTGATTCTTAGAAAAACCTTGCGAGTGCACACTTTCTTTTCTCCCTCTAGTGGTATCAATCCACACTTTTAGACTAAGGTACCTAAAAAAAATATGAAACAAACTGCGTAAAAAGAACCAAAAGAAATCTAAAAGAAAAATAAAAATAAAATTATGTACAAAAAGATATCAATCATAGAGTATTTTGCAGCCACTCCCCGGCAGCGGCGCCAAAAACTTGATAGGCTCGGAAACCTACAATAAAAATACTGCAATTGCACAGTGTCTAACTAGTAGAACAATGGCAAGTACAGGTCGTTCCCACGAGGAGTGTGAAAATACTACTACAGGCTAATATCGAATCAAATTATTAATTTCAGATAATTATGAATTGGTGACTAAGATTATGAAACGAAATCAAAATGATAGAAGGCGTAACCAGGATTATGAAGGTGTTAGGGATCCGGGAATCCGTTGCAGGCAAGTTATTTGTACTCGATCACAAAGGTCTCGAATTTACTCATGTAAAATAGAAAACCTAGCTACTAGTACACGGAAGATATTTCGTTAAGAATCATCGACAAGAATTATCATTCTCAAAACGGTTGTTTGTTCTCACCTTAATATAGAATTCTTAAGCACTAGATATACATGGCATAAATAGTCAAATGAAATTCATAATCCAATTATTCCGAAGGTTCAATGAGTTCTTCTACTAATCTAACTATGGACTATACATGGCATAGAACATGAAAAATATAGCTAGAAGGTAAAACATTGAAAGAGAATCACAAACATTATCATTAAGTTCATTGGTAGAAACCTTATTCAAGAACACAAAATAAAGAACCTACAAGTTCATCCTTTCACCCTAGCATGGATTAGCTAGACATGGCTTTCTTAAAAACCATAAACAAATATGAATCTATCCCTAACTAATTGAAATCAAATGGAAGAAAATGAAACTCCAAACCCTAATCTTTGTTTCACAGTTCACGGCTCTGTAGCCGCTCGCCCCCTGTTCCTCTTCGTCTCTTTTCTTATAAATGCGAGAGTTTAAAACCAAGACCTAGCAAAAATACCAAGGCCCAGTCCAAACTTCGCAACCATGTCCAAACCCAGACCCGTCTCGCCAGTACCGTTCACCGATTACAATCAGTGACTGCACCTGACTTACTTCCATCCTCCTTACAAGCTTAAACTCGTTCTCTCAAGCACAACTCCGATTGAGATTCGTATCTACAGTTCTTCATGCTCTTAACTCTTTTGTTTAAAGTCATGAACACGGCAGCAATAAAATTCAACTTGTTCACTGTTTTTATCAGTTGGTATACAACCCATTACCATCTCCTGCACTGCTCTTTTGACACCATTCCAGCCACAACTCGAGCTCATTTTCTCCATTGTTGGAATCGATCCATGCCAAACCAAGTTCATCCAATACCAGACATACAATCAATATTGAACACATCATTGAGCCACTAACTTCTCATTTTCTGACCCTTAAAACTTCTTCTTTCAGGCATTGTATCGACTATCTGAAGTGCAGTTTCTGTGTGTAAAGGGGTTGTCTCCTTACTTCTTTCTGAGCTCCTCCTTACTGATTTCTTCACCTGCCAACACAAGATCCATATGCACCAGTTCGAGCTCAAAACATTAACAGACTATTTCCCCTGCAAACACGTACAACAATTTCTAAATTCAGGCCAACTCCATTCCCGTACCAAGCCTCCAAACCTTCGACCTCCTCTCTTTGTCCGTCACCAGCCAAAAATCAGAACTCTAGGCTTCTACACCTCGTCATCATTTCCGACTGTTTGAAGCAACAAACCAGTAGCTATTCGAGAACAAAAAATCCATCGCTGCCACAATCATCCAACACCGTTTCTCCTGAACTTCAATTCATGTGTTCTCAGCCATAACCAATACCACCAGTACCCATCCAATCACCATTTTAAACAAGACCAAAATTGGGTAAAACCCATCTCTGCAAGCTACCACTCATTCACCAGCATATGTAAAAGACTGTTGCAACGAAGTAATGCCAGCTGCTACAGTGAATGAGAACTTCTTTTCATTTTTCTTCAATAAGAAATGAATATGCTTTGATGCTTCGATTATAAAAGACAACTGTGGTGGAGTATGACACGTCCCACTATTCCTTAGGCTTTAGTGGGCTTCACTTGCTTGGAAATGCAAAGAAAAACAACTATTTGCTCGAATGTTCACCATTCTCTGGATACGCCTAGTTGCTGTTGTAGGAGCCGTGATCGGTAGCATTTACCATTTTTGTCGCAAACACAATTTTAACTTCACTTTTAACCGTTTTCCTTTTGGATGATCGAAATCACTTGTACTTTCTACAAAAGCACTAAAATAATATTATTAGTAAAAATATCGAGTCCTAACTAATATAAATATGGGTATAAAATGTAGCATTTACGTACTTATCATGTACTTGTATGTTGGTTCACAAATAGTAAGCAAATGGTTAAACATCTGAACATTTCATATTAACCTTGTTCTTCTTCAACATAACTAGTTCAATTGAAAGGAAATCTCATGTACTACACAAGACACAATTGAAACAAAGATGATTCGATTCACATGAATCGGCTCATGAACTTTATAGCCACGGTTTGCATACTACATTCCTTAGTAATTTAAGTTTCATGTTCAGAGCACATCTTTAGATCATAACCCACTCAAGTTCGAAAACAAGTTCGCGAACTTAAGGCAACTGGCAGAGTTTCCAAACTCAGCAGAAGGGCAAAGAGACTTCCGCCAGTTCGCGGACTTAAACATCACGAACGAATTTGGAATCCCGGCAGAAATTCTCGGTACAAGAACTTCCGACAGTTCACGGACTTGGCAAGGCTAATTCCTCCGGTTTCTCTCAATCAACAAAGTTCACAAACTTCAGATTAAGGAATATGATTTATGCACATATGTGTTTCCACAAAAATGCTTATATCCATCATTGGTTATATTGATCTAAACCCTCATTTCAACCATTGAAACATTCTTAGAGGACGTTATATAGTTGTTACACTATTTCTCGTCAAAGCGATTTCCAAATGATTGAAACATCATGACTTTCATCACTAGGTGAAGATAAACTTGGTCAAAGCGAAAGCTTTACCAATACAAGATTTCGAGATATAGATATGCAAGATATACTCGGCTCGAAATATCAAATGTGTATGATCAAGTCTATATAGCATACGACTTTTGTCTCATAAGAAGTAGGAGATATAGTAGATAGACTTTTGAGTGATAGATAAGTTCAAGTCTCCACATACCTTTTTGTTGATGAAGTTCAACCGGTTCCTTGAGTAGATCTCGTTGTTGTATGATGAATCGCCATGAAGTCCTTGAGCTCAACTACACTTTCTATCCTAGTCCGAGACTTAGATATGTAGACCATAAATCAAGACCTATAGTTTTGATCACTAACATTGACAAACATGCTTGAGATAAAAACGCATGCGAGTTCGACCGAGCAATGCTCTAACAGAAACATTACAAACAGAGTTTCCAAAGAATGGGTCATCTTTATCTTCCAGAATAGTTGGATTATCTTCTGAAAGAATATCAAGATTGATGTATGTATTGCTACAAAAATCAAAATCAATATTTTCACCAAGAAGTGCAACACTTGATTTCTCGTCTTCATTAGATTCATAGTTGCAGACATTTCATGAAGAGTTGCAGCAAGACCTTTGTTCCCAGTGTATTTTCTCCGATTTGGGCACTCGTTTGCAAAATGACCAAATCCCTTACACTTAAAGCACTGAGGCATATCCTCGTCATTAGTTTCATCAATATCCCTATTTTTAAGAGGAACACGATTATGAGATTTGACTGATGCCTTAGGCTTATCTCTGGAGAACCGTTTACTTCTCTTCAGTAGAGATCCTTAAATTGTCTAGTGATCATCGAGACTGATTTGTCAAGATCTTCATCTGATGAATCTGTCTGAGAGTGATCATCTTCAGAGATATATACTTTTTTACTTTTATCAAGTAATTTAGTGTCCTTTAGTGCTTTGAACGCAACATCCTTAGATTTGGATGAATGTTCATGATCAAATATCTTAATCTTTCCAACCAGCGTATTTCTGGAGAGATTATCAAGGTTATTTCCCTCAACGATGGCATGCTTCTTAGAATCATATCTAGATGGCAGCGATCTGAGAATTTTCATCACAATTTCCTTTTCAGGAATAGTCTTACCCAATGCAAAAGATGCATTAACAATTTCAGACACTATGTGATTAAACTCATCAAATGTTTCTTCATCTGCCATACGAAGGTTTTCCCAAACGGAATTAAGGTTTTGAAGCCTAGCTTCCTTTTCACTGGTATTACCTTCGAAAACGGTTTCTAAGATATCCCAAGATTCTTGCGAGTTAGTGCAATTTGCAACATGGTGCTGAAGATTTGGGGTAATGGCATGTATAATGACATTCAAACTTTCGGAATTTTGCTTTGCAACAAGTATCTCGGCAGGGGTGTATTCACCAATGTTCTTAGGAATGTTTACATCTCCAACTGCCACAACAGGAGCATTATAGCCATTGACAACATATACCCATGATTGAAAATCACGCGGTTGAAGAAAAGCTCGCATAACAATTTTCCAAAATAAGTAATTAGAGCCATCGAAGACTGGTGGTACGTTAATAGAGATAACACCTTTGTCCATAGAGTCAGATCGCTACAAACACAGACTTGTAAGGTCTTAAACGTGTTTGCCTGCTCTGATACCAATTGAAAAAGCGAGGGTCTAACAACCACACCCAATATTTTGCTTAGCAATATGTATGTACAAACTCCAATATACTTTCTAGAGAATCAACTAGACAGTTAGACTCAATCAATAGAAAAGTACATCAAAGAGTTTATATCTCCATCTCTCAATTTGATCTTTACTCAAGCAAATAGAAATCTGCGAGTCTTTATCAAAGAGAGATAACTTGGATGGTACCAAAGACCAATATCCAAGTGTCAATCAATTTAAATCAATAACCAAAAGGTCGGATATTCTAATTGATTGAACAACGCACAACCTGTATTATTTCAATTATATAAACAAATATAATGCGGAAAAAAAATAACACAGACACCAGAAATTTTGTTAACTAGGAAACCGCATATGCAGAAAAACCTCGGAACCTAGTCCAGATTGAAAACACACTGTATTAAGCCGCTACAGACACTAGCCTACTCCAAACTAAATTCGGTTTGGACTGTAGTTGAACCCCAATCAATCTCACACTGATCCAAGGTACAATTATGCTCCTACGCCTCTGATCCCAGCAGGATACTGCGCACTTGATTCCCTTAGCTTATCTCACCCACAACTAAGAGTTGCTACGACCCAAAGTCGAAGAATTTAATAAACAAATATGTATCACACAGAAAAGTCTACGGTAATAGATAAATATGTCTCCCACGAATATACCTACGAGTTTTGTTCTGTCTTTTGATAAAATCAAGGTGAGCAGGAACCAATTGATAACCAGGACTTATATTCCCGAAGAACGGCCTAGTATTATCAATCACCTTACAATAGTCTTAATAAATGCAACGAAAAAAGATATTGTAGAATCACAAACGATGAGACGAAGATGTTTGTGATTACTTTTTTTCTTGCCTATCGGATATAGAAATCTCAAGCCAATTATTACAATTGTACTCGTACGATAGAAACAACAAGATCAGATCACACAACTACAATAAAAGTAGTATTGGTCTGGCTTCACAATCCCAATGAAGTCTTTAAGTCGTTAACCAGGTTTAGATAACATGACTAAAGCGATTGAAACATAACATGACTTTCGTCACTAGGTAAAAGCCAAGAAAGCTTTACCAACACATATTTCGAGAAATGGATAGGCGAGGTAAACTCGGCTCGAAATACCAAATGTGTATAATCTAAGTCTATATAGAAAAACGACTTTTGTATCAAGATAAGAGATAAATAGACTTTTGAGTGATAGATAAGTTCAAGTCTCCACATACCTTTTAGTCGATGAAGATCCACCAGTTCCTTGAGTAGTCCTTCGTCTTGTATGATGATTGTCATGGAGTTCTTGAGCTCAACTACACTTTTGATCCTAGTCTGAGACCTTATCTATAGTAGACTAGAAATCAAGACTTATAGTTTTTATCACTAACATTGACAAACATGCTTGAGATAGCAACGTATGCGAGTTCGACCGAGCAATGCTCTAACACCCAACCAACCTTTAAATGATTTCTTCTATGTGAGTATTGTCGTCTTCATACGTGTTCTCACCATGGAACATTGAAGATGTCAAACCCTGTCAAAACGTTAAATAAATCAAACAAGATTCAATTATTATAGGTTGGATCGCACCAAACACAGATTGTTAGATCTTTTCGTGATTGCCTGCTCGGATACCAATTGAAAATACGAGGGTACCCAAATATACCTCAATCTAAAACTTTTCCACCTATAAGTCCCTTCTTCCGAAAGTGATCATCTATGGACTGAGTCGAGACAATACAACTAATCGTTATCACACTTCGAATGATTGTCTATGGATACGAGATCGAGAAAATACAATCAACGAAGTGTGTTTACTTGATAATAGGTTCGGACTTAACCAAACACTATAGGATTATCTATCAAGTAAATGGGAAATAACGTTTGTTTATTTTACTTCTAGTTATAATAACAATTATAATTGCGGAAATAGAAAAGTAAAAGACACAACAAGATTTTGTTAACGAGGAACGCAAATGCATAAAAACACCGGGACCAAGTCCAGATTGAATACTCTCAGAATTAAGCCGCTATACAAAATCTAAACCAACTTCGTATACTTGAGACCAAGCAACTAAGCCTATAGTTCACTTAGTTTCCTCAGTATCCCTGCGCCTCCAACTTCCAATAAGTCACGCACTTGGAATAATTCCTTTGGTTCGTATTCCAAACAGTAAAGGAACAACAAATCTGTTCGATAACAAATCTTTTCAACCAAGTGATATGAGTCTGACAAAGGCTCTCTCGTTTGATCACATAAACACCTTTGTCGGTCCTTAGATATCCTTCATATCAATCACCATAGTGATTGTAAGACACAAGCAATCAACACTTTTAATCACAAAGAATTGTGTTTAAGACGATCTACACAACTATCCAATCAACGATTATCACAAGGATAAATTTGATTATAGTCGGATCCCTTTCCAGCCGAAGAAAGTATTATGCACGCCAAAGATTATGAACCCAAAAAGTCTTATTGTCTTCAAATCTTCTTTGATCTTTAATAAACACCTGCACACAATCAACTTGAATCTCTTATGATCAATCAACGGACTCTGTTAACGTTGGATTATCACAAGATATCTTTAGATCTACAAACAATCTAAATATCCCCGTCGAAACTTCGATCTAGTTTGAGTGAATCTTATATCAGGAGAGAAGATTCTCAAGCATAAACAGACTAAGTGAAATTAAAGTTCAACCACAGTTAGTCAATCAAATCAATTGAAAACTAATAATAAACCGCAATTATCTAGTTTCCCACCGACGGTACTAATAGAGCTTCTCTATCCCAAAAAAGTCTTTAAACCGAGTGGCCGTAAGCGATTTCTCCTAATTAGGGTACTCTCCACTCCAATAGGCAGCTCCACCAGTAACAACACAACTGAGGTAGTTTTGCTGGCTCTAAGGATTAGTTTGCTAGAGATGAAAACTTTGATATTTATAGACAATGAAGTTTGGACACCAAGGAATTTCCAAAACCAGAAATATTCTCAAGATATGCAATAAACACAGAATCAGTTTTCATAATTCCTGGAAATGCTTTGTCCAAATATTGACCGAAATTCACTTAGAAAATCTTTAATCAGTAAATGCACATTACTAATTATTGTTTTCTAAAGATATGTATTTAATTGCTGGAAATTAAATACCATATAAAATTAAGAAATCTTTAATAAAAAAGACTCTCAATTAATTTCGATCCGGGTTTCTCCTTAACTATCAGGGAATATCTTTGAAAAATTAATGACAAGAGTTACAACTTGTGTTCAAAGAATGACGACATCCTTACTTTGTAAGTCCTCTTTCATACTTACAATCTTAGAAAAGAAAATTCGATTTCTAAGAACCATGTGATTGATCATCCTATCAAATCACTAATCACGGGTATCACGGTTCCACCAAAACAAGTTTCGCTTTTACCTCCTGTGAGTACTTTACATAGTCACACTAGTTAACAAAATTCGGTTGACTAGGTACTAGGATCGGTTCCCCACGTAATATGGTAACTACCCGTAATTTGTTGCACATGTGCATAGGATAGGTTCCCCTCACTACTAAGAACTTGTTGCGCATGTTCATAGAATCGGTTCCCTTCACACTACTAACTTGTGGCACCTCTTAAAAGGATCAATTCCTCTCTTGCAAATTTACTTGCATCTCTTACTAGGATCGGTTCCCCTTTCACTAATAAAAGTTACTATCTTCAAGGCATCGATCATACCATCTTGAGTGATTTCTTAAGATCGGTTTTACTAATAAAAGTTATACCAATAACTTAAGTCAGGCATCCGTGAATAGTTTTACCAACCACATAAACAAGTTTATCATGGGTTATACACATCACGCATATTGGTTGTTCACAATAGATTTTTAATATGAATAGCAATACCAATAAGCCTAGCGATTTCCCTTTCGATCCACAAACGAGTTTGTTAACTTACTTCCTTTAAACGAGTGTAAACATTGTTTCCTAGGATGAAATCTTCACTCACATCCATACATAATCACAATAGAATTTAAACGATTATGTCGATGTCTTATATACAAAGTTTAATGGTTAAGAGGAAGGATGATTGTTGTCGTTGTAGGTCCATACTTCTTCACGCCTTGTCTTCAGTAATACTTGTAAGTCTCAAACCCTAATACTTTCAATCTAACCTATACGAAGTTGACTCTAGTATATAATCAAGCGACTCTTTTAAATGAGTTTTGGTTCACTAAAATATGACAACCAAACTTGACATACCAACGCTTGGTGGGTTCAACTGAGCAATGCTCTAACAATCTCCCTTTTTTTCAATTTTAGTGACAAAATTCTTACATCATATGGATAAACAAATTACAAGAATTCATTATACACATACGCTTTATTCCAAGTTCAATATCACATAACCTGCATTAAATTCAATCTTCAAATGCCGCTGCTGACACCATAATAACAAAGATAATACTCCCCCTAAATGCAATGTAGGTAGATTTTCAATCCGCACAATTTTGTTATTCCAATATAGTACCTATTACCACATATCACATGGTATGCGACCCCCCCTTAGTCTATGCTTTTACTCTATTCGTTAGAATAAACATTTTAGCACATATGTCCTTTCCCTTAGTGATACTAACTCATACAAGCCAATACCACTTGTTTACTCCATATATTTATCCCCATTTTTGTTATAAAATGACAAAGAAACGAAAACATAAAGGACAAATCGAAAGGATCTTACAAATCTCACACAGAGTAGATGTAAACCTATAAGAGTTAAGCACGAGGGTTTTACACACCATCTTTAGATAACCAATACTAAAACCGAAACTACAAGTAATTTTGATTTTAATATGTCATCTAGAACACAATTGCACAAGGCAATATTGGATAGTTTAGCAAACCAAAAATCGACTAATAACATATTTCTTTGCTAAACCGCTTGTTTGATAAGACCAAAATAAAGATAAGAACTTTACTTTATTTTTCTCATCAGGCTCTAATTTTTCACAAAGAAAAACTTAGACCTCCCCTTTTAACAAGACAAATACTAGGTTAGTTAACTAATAATTCTCGTTAAGGTATTCGGCTAGACTTGAATAACCGAATCCTACCACTTTCGATAAGTCTAACTTGGATCCTAAGATCTTAGTTTCTCTTATCCGGATATCACTTGGACTAAACAAATGTTACCGAAACCAATTTTTTGTTTTAAGCCTTAAACAATCCATACAAACCAATAAGTTAACTTGCATAATTGTTTATCTTGACCGGAAGCAATTGAATCAACATAGACATTAAAGCACCGCAATTGCAACGTCGTTTTGTAAGCCTAAACTATTGATATCAAAAGATAACAAATGTTTTTCTTAAACGGAACCAATTGAAACACACATAATGGAATAAACATCAATTGTACTGAAACATTTTATTAAGCAAAAGCAATGGAGATATAAAATAAAATCAAGGCTTTTCTTAAACAGGAAAACAATTAACTAACAAGATTGTTACCTCACATTTCGCATCCTCATCTCCAAAAATATTTGCATCTTCTTTCCGGGAGAATTGATATCGAAATATCATCATGTTGTCATCCTTATGCAAAACAAAAGAATAACAACAACCAACCTTTACCTGAGAAAGGTTGAAAACCGGTCTTAACTATTGCAAGCAAAGTTAGAACCTTGAAACACATATGATTTTATGCTAAAACGAGATTCAACATATTGTGACTTTTTCACATATTGTTTCCAAAGAACCCCTCGTGATCCTTTGATAAATCCTACCAACAAGGGCTAGAACTCAATCACGTTAAATCAAAAAGTCAGGCAAACGATTATTCCTGGTACTTAAGTCCACGTACTTAAGTCCTGGTACATAAGTCCGCGTAATTAAGTTGGTTATTTTCTAAAAACGATTATTCGTGAACTTAAACTTATATAAACTAAGGAATGCAAGTTTTCAAACTGTGGATATAAAGTTCATGAATCGATTCGAGTGAATCAAATCGTGTTTGCTTCGATTGTGTCTTGTATACTTCTATAAGATCTAAGCAATTGAACAACTATCTAACTAGTTCATTTGAGTCATTTGAACTAGTTATGGTAAAGAAGAATATGGTTGATATGAAAGTGCTCATATGGCTAAACATTTGGTTAACTACTGTTGAACCAACTAAGTGATATGTTTGGGTACGGTTACACAAACCTTAATAAACGTGCATTTCATTTGTGTGTAACAAGCTAAGTTTCGATCTAACGGTTGAAAGATATTAGCTTGAATCTAATCAGGTTTTCATCTAGCGGTGAATATTGAATGCTTTGTTACTAAGCTAACATTGATTGCAAACCCTAATTTGAAAGACTATATAAGGGAGAACTCTAGCAACTGGGAAACCTAATCCACACACCTCCTGTGTGATACTAGTTGTATTATCTAGAGTCGATTCTCCTTTAACCTAAGGTTTTTACTAAGACCCTGTAGGTTAACGAATTGAAGACTTCATTGGGATTGTGAAGCCAGAACGATACTACTTTTTTTGTAGTTGTGTGATCTGATCTTGCTGTTTTTATCGTACTAAGTACAATCATAAGATTGGCTTGAGACTGATTTCTCCGATGGGAAAGATATAAAAGAAGTCGCAAACATCTTCGTCTCATCGTTTGTGATTCCGCAATATCTTCTTTCGCTAGTCGATTAAGATTATTGTGAGGTGATTGATAATACTGAGTTGTTCGTCGGGAATATAAGTCTGGTTTATCAATTGGTTCTTGTTCACCTTGATTTATCAAAAGATGGAATAAAAACTCGTAGGTATTTCTGCGGGAAACAGATTTATCTATTACCGTAGACTTTTCTGTGTGATACAGATTTGTTTATTAAAGTCTTCGACTTTGGGTCGTAGCAACTCTTAGTTGTGGGTGAGATCAGCTAAGGGAATCAAGTGCATAGTATTCTGTTGGGATCAGAGACGTAAGGAGCGCAACTGTACCTTGGATCAGTGTGAGATTGATTGGGGTTCAACTACATTCCAGACCGAAGTTAGTTTGTAGTACGCTAGTGTCTGTAGCGGCTTAATACAGTGTGTGTTCAATCTGGACTAGGTCCCAGGGTTTTTCTGCATTTGCGGTTTCCTCGTTAACAAAATTTCTGGTGTCTGTGTCATTTGTTTTTCGTATTATATTTGTTTATATAATTAAAACATCATAAGTTGTGCGTTAAATCAATCAATTGGGAAATACAACCTTTGGTTATTGATTTAAATTGATTGATACTTGAACATTGGTCTTTGGTACCGTTCAAGTGATTTCTCTTGTATTCAATTAGACTCGCAGATTTCTATTTGCTCGAGTAAGTATTGAATCGAGAAAGAGAGATATATCTCTTTGTTATACTTTTATTAAGATTGAGTCTGACTGTCTAGTTGATTCTCTTAAAAGTATATTGGAGTTAGTCCATACAGATTGCTAAGCGAAATATTGGGTGTGGTTGTTAGACCCCCGCTTTTTTAACTGGTATCAGAGTAGCCAAACACGTTTAAAGACCTTACAAGTCTGTGTTTGTAGCGATCTGACTCTATGGACAAGAATTCTATCTCCATAAACGTACCACCAGTCTTCGATGGCTCAAACTACCTATGGTGGAAAATTTCTATGCGTGCTTTTCTTCAAGATCGTGATTTTCAAACATGGATACGTGTTTTTAATGGCTATGATCCTCCGGTTAATACATAAGGCGATGTATCTATACCTAAGGATATTGGTAGATATAGTCCAGAAGAAATCCTTGCTGCAAAGCAAAATTTTGACGGCTTAAATGCTATCATACATGCCATTACTCCAGATCTTCAGCACCATGTGACTACATGCACTAAGTCTAAAGAACCCTGGGATATCTTAGAAACCGTATCTTAAGGAAATACCAGTGAGAAAGAAGCTAGGCTTCAAAACCTGAATTCTGATTGGGAAAACCTTCGTATGGAAGATGAAGAAACATTTGATGAGTTTAATCACAAAGTGTCTGAAATTGTTAATGCATCTTTTGCATTGGGTAAGACCATTCCTGAAAAGGACATTGTGACGAAAATTCTCAGATCGTTGCCATCTAAATACGATTCTAAGAAGCATTCCATCGTTGAAGGAAATAATCTCGCAACGCTGTCCAGAAATACTCTGGTTGGGAAGCTAAAGATCTTTGATCATGAGCACACGTCCAAGTCCAGTAAGGATGTTGCTTTCAAACCACCAAAGAAAAATAAATTACTTGACAAAAGTAAAAGTGTTTACATCTCTGAAGATGATCTTTCGGAGGCTGATTCATTAGATGAAGATCTTGACAAGTCAGTTTGTCAAGACAATTTAGGGATCTTCTTTTGAAGATAAGTAAACGGTTCTCCAGATATAAATCCAAGTCATCAGATAAACCACATAATCGTGTTCCTCCTAAAAATAGGGATACTGATGAAATTGATGATGAGAATATGTCTTAGTGCTTTGAGTGTAAAGGCTTTGGTCATTTTGTAAATGAGTCTCCAAATCGAAAGAAATACACTGGAACAAAGGTCTTGCTGCAACTCTTGAAGAAATATCTGACAACTATGATTCTAATGAAGACGAAAAATCAAGTGTTGCACTTCTTTGTGAAAATATTGATTTTGATAATTGTATCAATACATACATCAATCTTGATATTCTTTCAGAAGATAACTCAACCAATCTGGAAGATGAAACCGACCTTTCTATTGGAAACTCTTTAAATAATGTTTCAGGTTCAACTATGTGTTTAGTAGCTTGCACATCTCAGACGCCTGAGTTATATTCAAGGTTGACATGCTCATATTGTTCACTCAAAGGTCATGAACTATCAAAGTGTTACAAGTACAAACACAAATTGAGACATGTCAACAAACTTCAACGAAGAGAAAATCGATTAGCAAGCAAGCTTAAACTTGCTCAAAAGGCCGCTGAGGTATGTAAGATTTTATCTTCGTCTAAAAAGCTAGTTTCCAAGGATAAAACAAGACCATTAGAGACGAAAGTATGGTCCAATCTTTTTGATATACAAAGGTCTATGGATTCCTCTCAAGAGGAACATGGCGGACAGATTATTGTTCACCGCAACACAACTTGATTGTGTTGTTTTGTAGATCTTGTCTCATATGCCTGATCAAAAGAGACAAGGTTATGCACCTCTCAGGCTTTAGGAAAAGTTTGTTTTAATCTTTTCTTAGTTTTTTTTTTATACAAAATTGGAATTCCCTGTCTATCAATAAAGAAGGCTTATTCTCCACAATTCTACTCTCTCTAGGGTTCAGAATTGTGCGTGCACGAACCTATTAAAGGTTGCGTAACCCTACATTCGTTTTTCCTTCCCTGAAACTTCTTTTATCTTAAGACTACTTGTTGAGTTGAATTGTGATTTCCTCTCACAAACCCATACGCTTATGGATACTCCAAGTATTATGTCTTCTGATGGAAAAAATGTTTAATATGATTGTCAATCCATCAACATGAAGAAAGAAAATCTCATTTGCCTCCTACTTTGAAAAGGAAAAGAAGGAATGTGAGGAAGCCAAGAGTTGTTCCTTCAAATTCTCAGAAGTTTTTTTGATGTTCTTGAAGTATTGAAGGAGACACGCAAGATTCACAGATAAATAGGTTGTTGTGGTCAAAACTCTTGAGATTCAGAAGGCCCTGGTTCGACATCAGTCAAGAAGGTTTATTGATATTGACTCCTATATGATGAACCTTATTTCCCAATGGTTGTTGACGACAAGGAGTTCGGGACGATAAAGAATCTTCTAAGGTCTTAATGTCTAGTAAATCTTCTATGAGAATTTTATTCTTGTGAAGAATAACTAGAGTTTGGAATAGCATTATTGTGATTACACATAGCTATGTCCAGTGTTTTCATCCTTATTGTTTTTAGATTTATTTGCTTAAATTATAAAAAGTTGTTTGGAAGATGATTTTTGCAGTATTAATCTTTATGGTTTTATATTTCAAATTTTTTATGGGATATGTTTGTTTGCGTCCGTAAACTATAATTGTCCCATACCTTGTCAAAAGTTGTCTTTCGTATGTCGAATATGCATGTATTGATAAAAGAATGAATGAAATTTTGACATTACAAAAGTTTTAAGCCTATTATTTGTCATTATCCAAATATTGATGGAAGATGGGATGAACTTTTGTTTACAAGGATTATGTTCTATTGTATGTCATTATGCAAATAGTGATGGAAAGTATGAATCCTTTTCTATTCCGCAGTATTGATCTTCCATGATCCATTTTTTATGTATATATGTGCGGCTCGTAAGTTCTCTTATGTTTAGCATTTCCGATTAAATTAATCATGGGTTTTCTTGTGGTTAATTTAATTGAGTATTTTTGGATTCAAATTCATATTCGTATGTGATTTGTTATGTCCACAGAAATCCTTCTTTTCTTGTGAAAGTAAGGTCGCTCTTGTTGTTCTTTCGGGAATGACATTTTATGGGGGAGAGTTCTTAATTGAACTTCTGCTTAATTGCCAAATCTTTGTGGGGAGTGCGGCTGTGGAATATTATAGGGGTTATCTTGTATCTTTATAAACTCCTTGATGAAAGCATTTAGCTTCAACTACATGATTGCATCTAAAAAGTTGATATGTGCTTTCTTTTGGTCATGAAATGTCTCTATTGAAATTTCATTAGGATCCCACTAGTTTTCGTACCTTTGCCTATTTTATTGACAAAAAGGGAGAGAATTAATGTGTAATTCACACTAAAAATACATATGGTTTTCGGATCATTATGTAAGGGGGAGTGGTTTCCATGTGAGATGGAGTATTGACTAAGGGGGAGTGATACATATCACTGTAGTATTGTTGTCGAAGTTGTGATACAATTGAACTTTGATGTTGTGTAATAATAGTATGACACTGTATAAAAATGATTGAGAATTCTTGTTTTCTCATTGTTATGGCTACGGATTTTCAACAACGGTGATACTAAACTTACAACCTTTGGGATCATTGGAGTACTTGGAAGTGACGAAGATTTCGAGTAATGTCGAAGAACTAAGAAGATCAGGCATGTGGAATAGGATCTACTAAAGTTTCATTATCTTTTTTATATTCCATATGTATTGATAGTTTTTTCACTAAAATTAACAAAGGGGGAGATTGTTAGAGCACTGCTCGGTCGAACTCGCATGCGTCTCTATCTCTATCATGTTTGTCAATGTTAGTGATCAAAACTATAAGTCTTGATTTCTAGTCTACTTATAGCTAAGTCTCGGACTAGGATATAAAGTGTAGTTGAGCTCAAGACTCCATGGCGATCATCATGCAAAGACGAAGAACTACTCAAGGAACTGGTGGAACTTCATAGACTAAAATTTATATGGAGACTTGAACTTATCTATCACTCGAAAGTTTATCTACTCTATCTCCTATCTTGAGACAAAAGTCGTTTTGCTATATAGACTTTGATTGTACATATTTGCTATTTCGAGCCGAGTTTATCTCGCTTATCTATTTCTCTAAATATGTGTTTGTAAGCTTTCGCTTTGGCCAAGTTCATCTTTACTAGTGACGAAAATCATATTAAGGTTCAATTACTTGAAAATTGCTTTGAAGAAAAATAGTGTGTGAACAACAACTATATAACGCCCTCTAAGAATGTTTTGATGATTAAAATGAGAGTTTAGATTATATAACCATGGTTGGATATAAGCATTGTGTGGTAACTCATACATGTATAAGTCCTTATTCCTTGAACCAAAGTATGCGTACTTTCCTGCTCAGGAAAACCGGAACTAGAGTCCGCGTACCAATTCCACGTACTGTCGGAAGTTCTCATCCCGAGAATTTCTGCTGGAGTTTGTGAAATGAAAAAAAACTTATTCCGGGTTCTTAAGTCCGCGTACCAGTCCGCGTACTTAAGTTGGTTATTTTCTAAAAACGATTAATGGTGAACTTAACCTTATATAAACTAAGAAATGCAAGTTTGCAAACCGTGGCTATAAAGTTCATGAATCGATTCGAGTGAATCAAATCGTTTTTTCTTCGATTGTGTCTTGTATACTTCTATAAGATCTAAGCAATTGAACAATTCTCTAACTAGATCATTTGAGTCATTTGAACTAGTTATGGTAAAGAAGAATATGGTTGATATAAAAGTGCTCATATGGCTAACCATTTGGTTAACTACTATTGAACCAACTAAGTGTACATGTTTGGGTACGGTTACACAAACCTAAATAAACGTGCATTTCATTTATGTGTAACAAACTAAGTTTCGATCTAACGGTTGGAAGATATTATCTTGAATCTAATCAGGTTTTCATCTAATGGTGAATATTGAATGCTTTGTTACTAAGTTAACATTGATTGCAAACCCTGATTTGAAAGACTATATAAGGGAGAACTCTATGAAAAAGCGGGGGTCTAATAACCACATCTAATATTTCGCTTAGCAATCTGTATGGACAAACTCCAATATACTTTTTAAAGAATCAACTAGACAGTTAGACTCATATCAACGAGTTTATATCTCTATCACTCAATTTGATCTTTACTCAAGCAAATAGAAATCTGCGAGTCTTTATCAAAGAGAGATAAATTTGGATGGTACCAAAGACCAATATCCAAGGATCAATCAACAACCAAAGGTCGGATTTACAATTGATCGATTCAAACACACAAACTGTATTATTTTTTAATTATATAACAAAATATAATGCGGAAAATAAATAACACATACACCATAATTTTGTTAACGAAGAAACCGTAAATGCAGAAAAACCCCGGGACCTAGTACAGATTGAACACATACTGTATTAAGTCGCTACAGACACTAGTCTACTCCAACCTAACTTCGATCTGGACTGTAGTTGAATCCCAATCAATCTCACAATAATCCAAGGTACAGTTACGATCCTACGTCTCTGATCCCAGTAGGGTACTACGTAATTGATTCCCTTAGCTGATCTCACCCACAACTAAGAGTTGCTACGACCCAAAGTCAAATATTTTAGTAAACAAATCTGTATCACACAGAAAAGTCTACCGTAATAGATAAATCCGTCTCCCATGAATATACCTACGAGTTTTGTTCCGTCTTTTGATAAAATCAAGGTGAACAGGAACCGATTGAAAAAGTGGGGGTCTAACAACACCACCCAATATTTCGCTTAGCAATCTGTATGGACTAACTCCGATATACTTTGTTAGAGAATCAATTATACAGTCAGACTCAATCTAGATTAAAGTATATCGAGGAGTTAATATCTCTCTCTTGATTTGATCTTTACTCAAGCTAATAAAAATCAGCGAGTCTTTATCAAATATAAGGAATAACTTGGATGGTACCAAAGACCAATATCCAAGGATCAATCAATGAAAAATCAACAACCAAAGGTTTGATTATTCTAATTGATGATCAAAACGCACAACCTGTATTATTTCAATTATAAAGATAAACAATATAATACGGAAATATAAATAACACAGACACCAGAATTTTGTTTACGAGGAAACCGCAAATGCAGAAAAACCCCGGGACCTAGTCCAGATTGAACGCACACTGTATTAAGCCGCTACAGACACTAGCCTACTCCAAGCTAACTTCAGACTGGACTGTAGTTGAACCCTAATCAATCTCCCACTGATTCAAGGTACAGTTGCACTCCCTACGTCTCTGATCCCAACAGGATACTATGCACTTGATTCCCTTAGTTGATCTACCCACAACTAAAAGTTGCTACGATCCAAAAATCGCATGCTTAACAATAAACAAATATGTCTCACACAGACAAGTCTATCAAAGGATCAATATGTCTCCCACAGAAAAAACCTAAAGTTTTTGTTCTGTCTTTTGATATATAATCAAGGTGAACATGAACCAATTGATAATCCGGTCTTATATTCCCGAAGAACAACCTAGATTAATCAATCACCTCACAACAATCTTAATCGTATGGTAGAGAAACAAGATGTTGCGGAATCACAAACAATGAGACGGAAATGTTTGTGATTACTTTTTATATCTTGCCTATCGAAGAAATCAATCTCAAGACAATCAATATGATTTTACTCGTACGATAGAAGACGCAGGATCAGATCACACAACTACGATAAAAGTAGTATCGGCCTGGCTTCACAATCCCAATGATCTTTAAGTCGTTAACCTGGTTTTAGAGAAGAAAACTAAAGGTTAAAGGAGAATCGACTCTAGCAAGAGAACTAGTATCTCACGAGAGGTGTGGGGATTAGTTTTCCCAATTTCTAGATGTCTCCTTTATATAGTCTTTCAAATCAGGGTGTGCAATCTATGTTAGCTTAGTAACAAAGCATTCAATATTCATAGTTAGATGAAAACCTGATTTAGATTCAAGCTAATATTTCTCAACCGTTAGATCGAAAACTTAGCTTGTTATACACAAATGAAATATACGCTTCTAGGTTTGTGTAACCGTACCCAAACATGTATATTTGTTGGTTCAACAATAGTCAACCAAATGGTTAGCCATATGAGCATTTCATATCAACCATGTTCTTCTTCACCATAACTAGTTTAATTGACTTCAAATGAACTAGTTATAGAGTTGTTCAATTGCACGGAAATCTCATGTACTACACAAGACACAATTGAAGCAAAGATGATTTGATTCACTTGGATCGGTTCATGAACTTTTATAGCCACGGTTTGCAAACTGCATTCCTTAGTATTTTTAAGGTTAAGTTCAGAAATCATCTTTAGATATATAAACTTCTCAAGTTCGCAGACTGGGTTCGCGGACTTAAGTTACCGGGCAGAGTTTGCAAACTCCAGCAGAAATTCTCGGGTTTGAGAACTTCGTCGGTTCGTGGACTGGGTTCGCGGACTTGGCTTGCGTCATTCTTCCGGTTCTCTTGATCAACAAAGTTCGCAAACTTTGGTTCAAGGAATAGGACTTATACATATATGTGTTTTCACAACAATTCTTATGTCCACCATTGGTTATGTAATCTAAACTCTCATTCCAATCATTGAAACATTCTTAGAGGACGTTATACAATTGTTACACCATTTCTCGTCAAAGCAATTTTCAAGATGATTGAAACGTATCATGACTTTCCTCACTAGGTAAAGATAAACTTGATCGAAGCGAAAACCTTACCAACACATATTTAGAGATATAGATAGGCGAGATATACTCGGCTCGAAATACCAAGTGTGTATAGTCAAAGTCTATATACCATACGACTTTTATCTCAAAGAGTGGGAGATAAAGTAGATAGACTTGTGAGTGATAGATAAGTTCAAGTGTCCACATACCTTTTTGTTGATGAAGTTCCATCGGTTGCTTGAGTAGATCTTCGTCTTGTATAATGAATCGCCATGAAGTTCTTGATCTCAATTATACTTTCTATCCTAGTTCGAGACTTAGATACAATAGACTAGAAATCAAGACTTATAGTTTTGATCACTAACATTGACAAACATGCTTGAGATAGCAAAGCATGCGAGGTCGACCGAGCAATGCTCTAATAATCTCCCCCTTTGTCAATTTTATTGACAAAACTATCAATACATATGGAATACAAAAAAGATAAAGAAACTTAAATAGCTCATATTCCATATGTCTAATCTTCAACATTACTCGAAATCTTCGTCACTTCCAAGTACTCAAATGATCCCAAAGGTTGTAAGTTTAGCATCACCGTTGTTGCAGATCCGTAGCTATAAAAATGAGAAAGCATAGGTCTCGATCATTGTTATACAACGTCATAGTATTATTACACAGCATCAAAGTTCAATTGTATCACAACTTCGACAATAATACTATGGTGATATGTATCACTCCCTCTTAGTCAATACTCCATCTCACATGGAAACCACTCCCCCTTACACAATGATCCGAAAACCATATGTATACGTAGTGTGAACTACATATTAATTCTCCCCATTTTTGTCAATAAAATTGGCAAAGGTACAAGAACGGGATCCTAATGAAATTTCCAAAAGAGACGTTTCATAGACTAAAAGAAGAATACATACCAACTAATTTAGATGCAATCATAAAGCCGAAGCTAAATGCATTCATTAAGGAGTTTAAAGATACAAGATAACCCCTCTAATATTCCACAACTGCACTCCCCTCAAGATGTTACCATTAAGCACAAGTTCAAAAGAACTCTCCCCCATTTGATGTCATTCCCGAAAGAACAACATGAGCGAACTTAATTTCGAAAGAAAAAGGATTTTTGTTGGACACCAAAAACCATGAGAATGATTTTTTATATCCAAAAACTCAATCAAATTAATCACAAGTAAACCCATGATTAATTTAATTGGAATACACAACCAAATTAAAACACACGAAGTGATCAATTTAATTGATTATGCTCAACATAAGAAAACTTACGGAGCTTACGACTAATTTAACCATTAGAAAATGATCAGCATAGTCGTTCATATACTCAACATAAGAAGGAACTTACGGAGTATTGCAGTATATACATAAAATATGGATCAGGGAAGATCAATACTGCGGAATATACAAGGATTCATTCTATCTTAAATCATTATTTGCATAACAATAATAGACATCATCCTTGTTCACAAAAGATTTTAACCTATCTTCCATCAAAGAATTGACAATATAGGCTTAACTTTTTTAATTGTCAAAAGTTTATTCATCCTTTCATCAATACGTGAATACCAACTCATGAATGACTTTACTTTTGACAAGATATGGGACCTTGAAGTTCAACGACGCAAACATACATATCCCACAAAACATTGCAATATATAGAATCATAAAGATTAATAATTCAAAAATCATCCCTCAAACAATTTTTTTAGAATTTAAACCCAAAAAACCTAAAAAACATGAAGATGAAAATAATAGCTATGTGTAGTCACAATCATTGCTGTTCCAAATCACTAGTTATTCTTCCAACTAAAGCCAAAAATAATATTTACTAGGTAAAATAAAAAGCAACAAGCTAAAGACAACAAACTCCAGCACTAAGCCCGAACACGAACTAAGATCATATGGACGGTTCAGGATCCTCACGAGTCATAGGGTCTTTGAGCTTGTGATCGACAACATCCATTGCATCATCGGAGAGAAGATTCTCTTTTCGAAAGTCATTGATATGAGCTTTTATGAGACCAAGGTCATAGGTAACCTTTTCCAACTCAGTTTTCAGCGCATCAACATTCTTCAGGGTAGCAATGAGCTGTTGTTTAGCTTCCCCAAACTACTTAAGAAAGTCATGAACAACTTCAGCAGAAATCATATCATCCTTCTCGGCATCCTCATGAACATAGGAAAAATAACATGAAGCATTAGGATGATCTTCATCTACCAGTGTTCTTTTCCTCTTAGATTCAACAACAAAACCTTTTTCAAGGAATCCTTTTGCAAAACCACCATAGCAAGATGAAGAGGAAGACATTCTTGTCAAACCAAACAACCTAGAGTATACGAACGTGATTTTTGTAACTCAATAGGTCAGGTATTTATTCTTGGGGGGGGAAGGAATTATAGGGTTTCATAAAACCGTTGACTCTTCCAAGAACGGGTATCCGTTCGAGTACAATATTTACCCAACAAAATAAATCCCAAAATTTTTTTGCTACAAACAAACATCCACTCAATATGTTCTAATAGAAAAACAATTTAGAGCAGTTGTAGCAAGAAACGAGTAAAGGCCTTTTTTTTTAAAAAAAAAAAAATAAATCAGGAAGCAAAGTTTTAGACATAACCAATACTTTAATCAGCAAATCTATAAACACAAGTTTAGCGATGGACGATAAGAAAATAGCTCAACTTAACAGATGCAAAATCCAAAAGTATACTTACTTATTAACACATCTTACTCAAGAGGATTTTGATGAGTAAGTTCTTTAACCCTTGTGATTAATTAGCACAAGTATGAGCCACGTGCTCATTAAGAGATTTGTGTTTTTGGTTGAGTCTGTTTTTCCTCCTAAATTTAGAGAGGGATCCCTTTTGTGAAAAATTATCATAAAACTTACTGTCATCAAAATACGAGACACAGTTTGAGTTCTTACCAGAAGTTTTTTGACATGAGGAGGAAGACAACCTGTTGACAATTTCTTTATACCCTTCAATTATCTCCTTCAGATTATCTCTCAATTCATCAATTTCCCTTTTTTCTCCTGGGATTTCGTTCACGCTAGAGGTAATGTTGCTTCCAGAGAACATGACTCGATCTTACTTTAAATGATGTTTATTAAGATGTTTGTTCTACTCTTGAGTATTCGAGGAACTCATTTAACTGACTTTCCTGGTAACATACACAGGGTAAGTATGAAAACCGATTGGTTTAGACATACGAATGTCAGTTACACCTTTGAGAATTAAATCCAGGGTGTGTTGAAGTTGAACCAATGAGTTTTTCTTCAACCTAGAGTTTCCCTTTTGTTTAATAGAACCTTTTGTCTCACAGACAAGACATACTTTCTGATCATCAGAATGACTTGAAAGTACGGTCTTAATATCATCGTTAGAAGATTTCTTTTCTTCATTAGATGTGCAACATACTTGATTGATGGAGACTTTAGGCAGATATGTTTTTACTTCTGAGCATACAACACCTTTAGTAGTGTCAGAAGTACTTCGCACGTCAGATTGCTTTGAACATCCTTGAATAGAGAGCTTACTCAGGCGATGTTCAATTTCCAAGGCATATCTTTCTAGACTAGCCTCAAGAGTCATGTATGAAGAATGATCTTCAGCATTACCTTTGGGTTTGCAATATCTTATAACGCCAAGAAGAACATTGACATGGTGTTTCAATCGATTAAATCCATCAGCTTGGATTCTAGCAAGATTTAAAATAAATTTACTCTCTTCAGCTGCATCCCATTCATTAGAGAAACTCTCTTTTGAAGGATAATCGCGATCACACATGTCAGTGTTAGACTGTCCCGTCAGAACACAAGGTTCTTCTATATTCGAGATTGAAGAATCTTTCTCTTTAATAGAATTAGACGAGATAGAATTTTTATTTCTGGTGACGCGTTTATCAGATATAGTACTCTTGTCCATAGAGTCAGATCGCTACAAACACAGACTTGTAAGGTCTTAAACGTGTTTGCCTGCTCTGATACCAATTGAAAAAGCGGGGGTCTAACAACACCACCCAATATTTCGCTTAGCAATATGTATGGACTAACTCCAATATACTTTGCTAGAGAATCAACTAGACAGTCAGACTCAATCTAGATTAAAGTATATCGAGGAGTTAATATCTCTCTCTTGAATTAATCTTAACTCAAGATAATAACAATCAGCGAGTCTTTATCAAATACAAGGAATAACTTGGATGGTACCAAAGACCAATATCCAAGGATCAATCAATGAAAAATCAACAACCAAAGGTTGGATTATTCTAATTTATGATCTCAACGCACAACCTGTATTATTTCAATTATAAAGATAAATAATATAATGCAGAGAAATAGAAATAACACAGACACCAGAATGTTGTTAACGAGGAAACCGAAAATGCAGAAAAACCTCGTGACCTAGTCCATATTGAACACACACTGTATTAAGCCACTACAGACACTAGTCTACTCCAAGATAACTTCGGACTGGACTGTAGTTGAACCCCAATCAATCTCCCACCGATTCAAGGTACAGTTGCGATCCTTACGTCTCTGATCTCAGAAGGATACGACGCACTTGATTCCCTTAACTGATCTCACCCATAACTAAGAGTTGTTGCGATCCAAAATCGCAGGCTTAACAATAAACAAATCTGTCTCACACAGAAAAGTATATCAAAGGATCAATCTGCCTCCCACAGAAAAATCCTAAAGTTTTGTTCCGTCTTTTGATATATAATCAAGGTGAACAGGAACCAATTGATTATTCGGTCTTATATTCCCGAAGAACAGCCTAGATTAATCAATCACCTCATAAAAATCGTAATCGTATGGTAGCGAAACAAGATGTTGCGGAATCACAAACAATGAGACAAAAATGTTTTACGTTTTATATCTTGCCTATCGGAGAAATCAATCTCAAGCCAATCAATATGATTGTACTCGTACGATAGAAGATGCAATATCAGATCACACAACTACGATAAAAGTAGTATCGGTCTGACTTCACAATCCCGATGAAGTCTTTAAGCCGTTAACATGGTTTTAGAGAAGAAAACCAAAGGTTAAAGGAGAAACAACTCTAGGAAGAGAACTAGTATCACATGAGAGGTGTGGGGATTAGTTTTCCTAATGGCTAGATGTCTCCTTTATATAGTCTTTCAAATCAGGGTTTGCAATCTATGTTAGCTTAGTAACAAAGTATTCAATATTCACTGTTTAGATGAAAACCTAATTTAGATTCAAGCTAATATTTCTCAACCGTTAGATCGAAAACTTAGCTTGTTATACACAAATGAAATATACGCTTCTAGGTTTGTTTAACCGTACCGAAACGTGTATATTTGTTGGTTCAACAATAGTCAACCAAATGGTTAGCCATATGAGTATTTCATATCAACCATGTTCTTCTTTACCTTAACTAGTTCAATTGACTTCAAACGAACTAGTTAGAGAGTTGTTCAATTGCAAGGAAATCTCATCTACTACACAAGAAACAATTGAAGCAAAGATAATTTGATTCACTTGAATCGGTTCATGAACTTTTATAGCCACGGTTTGCAAACTGCATTCCTTAGTGTTTTTAAGTTTAAGTTCAGAAATCATCTTTAGATATATAACCTTCTCAAGTTCGCAGACTTGGTTCGCGGACTTAAGTTACCGCGCAGAGTTTGCAAACTCCAGCAGAAATTCTCGGGTATGAGAACTTTGCCGGTTCGCGGACTGAGTTTGCGGACTTAGTCTAACGCAAATAGTTTTCCAACCCCAGCAGAAAGTCTCGGGTTTGAGAACTTCGGCAGTTCTCCGACTTGGCTGGCGCCATTCTTCCGGTTCTCTTGATCAACAAAGTTCGCAAACTTTGGTTCAAGGAATAGGATTTATACACCATTTCTCGTCAAAGAAATTTTCAAGATGATTGAAACGTATCATGACTTTCGTCACTAGGTAAAGATAAACTTGATCGAAGCGAAAATATTACCAACATATATTTTGAGATATAGATAAGAGAGATATACTCGGCTCGAAATACCAAGTATGTATAATCAAAGTCTATATAGCATACGACTTTTGTCTCAAAGAGTAGGAGATAGAGTAGATAGACTTGTGAGTGATAGATAAGTTCAAGTATCCACATACCTTTTTGTTGATGAAGTTCCACCGGTTCCTTGAGTAGATCTTCGTCTTGTATGATGAATCTTCATGAAGTTCTTGAGCTCAACTACACTTTCTATCCTAGTTAGAGACTTAGCTATAATAGACTACAAATCAAGACTTGTAGTTTTGATCACTAACATTGACAAACATGCGTGAGATAGCAACACATGCGAGGTCAACCGAGCAATGCTCTAACACCAATTGATAACCCGGACCTATATTCCCGATGAACAGCCTAGTATTATCAATCACCTCACAATAGTCTTAATCGACGCAGCGAAAAAAGATATTGTGGAATCACAAATGATGAGACGAATATGTTTGTGATTACTTTTTATCTTGCCTATCGGAGATAGAAATATCAAGCCAATTATTACAATTAAACTCGTACGATAAAAACAGCAAGATCAGATCACACAACTACAATAAAAGTAGTATCGTACTGGCTTCACAATCCCAATGAAGTCTTTAAGTTGTTAACCTGGTTTAGAAGAAGAAACCAAAGGCTAAAGGAGAATCGACTCTAGCTTAGCACAACTAGTATCACACAGAATGTGTGGGGATTAGATTTCCCAGTTTCTAGAGTTCTCCCTTATATAGTCTTTCAAATCAGGGTTTGCAATCAATGTTAGCTTAGTAACAAAGCATTCAATATTCATCGTTAGATGAAAACCTGATTAGATTCAACGTAATATTTCTCAACCGTTAGATCGAAAACATAGCTTGTTATACACAATTGAAATGTACGTTTCTAGGCTTGTGTAACTATGCCCAAACGTGTACATTAGTTGGTTCAACAATAGTTAACCAAATGGTTAGCCATATGATAACTTTCATATCAACCATATTTTTCTTCACCATAACTAGTTCAAATGACTCAAATGAACCGGTTAGAGAGTTGTTCAACTGCTTAGATCTTTATGTACTACACAAGACACAATCGAAGCAAAAATGGTTTGATTCACTTGAATAGGTTCATGGACTTTATAGCCACGGTTTGCAATTGCGTTCCTTAGTTTATTTAAACATGAGTTCAAGAACAACCGTTTTTAGATATAACCATTCAAGTTCGTGGACTTATGATTCTGGAAGGAGTTCACAAACTCCAGCAGAAATTCTCAGGTCGAGAACTTCCGCCAGTCGTGGACTAGGCTCACGCCACTTTCAGTTCTCTTGATCAACAAAGTTCGCAAACTTTGGTTCAAGGAATAAGGACTTATACATATATTTGTTTCCAAAACAATGCTTATATCCTACCAATGGTTATGTAATCTAAACTCTCATTTCAATCATCGAAACATTCTCAGAGGACGTTATATAGTTGTTATTCACAAACCATTTTTCGTCAGACCAATTTTCAAAGTGATTGAAACATAACATGACTTTCGTCACTAGGTAAATATGAACTTGGCTAAAGCGAAAGCTTTACCAACACATATTTCGAGAAATAGATAGGCGAGGTAAACCCGGCTCGAAATACCAATATGTGTATAATATAAGTCTATATAGCAAAACGACTTTTGTCTCAATATAGGAGATAAATAAACTTTTGAGTGATTGATAAGTTCAAGTCTCTACATACCTTTTAGTCGATGAAGATCCACCAGTTCCTTGAGTAGTCATTCGTCTTGTATGAAGATTTCCATGGAGTTCTTGAGGTCAACTACACTTTCTATCCTAATCCGAGATCTTAGCTATAGTAGACTAGAAATCAAGACTTATAGTTTTTATCACTAACATTGATAAACATGCTTGAGATAGCAATGCATGCGAGTTCGACCGAGCAATGCTCTAACACCCAACCAACCTTTAAATGATTTCTTCCATGAGAGTATTGTCGTATTCATACGTGTTCTCACCATGGAACATTGAAGATGTCAAACCCTGCAAAAACATTAAATAAATCAAAATGGATTCAATTATTATAGGTTGGATTCGCACCAAATACATATTGTTAGATCTTTTCGTGATTGCCTGCTCTGATACCAATTGAAAAGACGAGGGTACCCAAATATACCTCAATCTAAAACTTTTCCACCTATAAGTCCCTTCTTCCGATCCAACCTATAATAATTGAATCCATTTTGATTTATTTAATGTTTTGGCAGGGTTTTACATATTCAATGTTTCATGGTGAGAACACGTATGAAGACGACAATACTCTCATGGAAGAAATTATTTAAAGGTTGGTTGGGTGTTAGAGCATTGCTCGGTCGAACTCGCATGCGTTACTATCTCAAGCATGTTTGTCAATGTTAGTGATTAAAACTATAAGTCTTGATTTCTAATCTAATATAACTAAGGTCTCGGACTAGGATAGAAAGTGTAGTTGAGGTCAAGAACTCCATGGAAATCATCATACAAGACGAAGGACTACTCAAGGAACTGGTGGATCTTCATCGACTAAAAGGTATGTGGAGAATTGAACTTATCTATCACTCAAAAGTCTATTCATCTCCTATCTTGAGACAAAAGTCGTTTTGCTGTATAGACTTAGATTATACACATTTGGTATTTCGAGCCGAGTTTACCTCGCTTATCTATTTCTCGAAATATGTGTTGGTAAAGCTTTCGCTTTAGCCAAGTTCATCTTTACCTAGTGACGAAAGTCATGTTATGTTTCAATCACTTTGAAAATTGATCTGATGAAAAATGGTTTGTGAATAACAACAATATAACGTCCTTTGAGAATGTTTCAATGATTGAAATGAGAATTTAGATTACATAACCATTGGTAGGATATAAGCATTGTTTTGGAAACATATATATGTATAAGTCATTATTCCTTGAACCAAAGTTTGCGAACTTTGTTGATCAAGAGAAGTGGAAGTGGCGTGAGCCAAGTCTGCGAACTCAGTCCACGAACTGGCGGAAGTTCTCGACCCGAGAATTTCTGCTGGAGTTTGTGAACTCCTTCCAGAATCTTAAGTCCGCGAACCCAGCCTGCGAACTTGAGTGGTTATATCTAAAAACGGCTGTTATTGAACTCATGTTTAAATAAACTAAGGAATGCAATTGCGTACTATGGCTATAAAGTTCATGAACCGATCAAGTGAATCAAACCATTTTTCCTTCGATTGTGTCTTGTGTAGTACATAAAGATCTAAGCAGTTGAAAAACTCTCTAACTAGTTCATTTGAAGTCATTTGAACTAGTTATGGTGAAGAAGAATATGGTTGATATGAAAGTTATCATATGGTTAACCATTTGGTTAAATATTGTTGAACCAACTAATGTACACGTTTGGGTACGGTTACACAAACCTAGAAACGTACATTTCAATTATGTGTAACAAGCTATGTTTTCGATCTAACGGTTGAGAAATATTAGCTTGAATCTAATCAGGTTTTCATCTAACAGTGAATATTGAATGCTTTGTTACTAAGCTAACATTTATTGCAAACCCTGATTTGAAAGACTATATAAGGGGGAACTCTAGCAATTGGGAAACCTAATCCCCACACATTCAGTGTGATACTAGTTGTGCTAAGCTAGAGTCGATTCTCCTTTAACCTTTGATTTCTTCTTCTAAACCAGGTTAACAACTTAAAGACTTCATTGGGATTGTGAAGCCAGACCGATAATACTTTTAATGTAGTTGTGTGATCTAATCTTGTTGTTTCTATCGTACGAGTACAATTGTAATAATTGGCTTGAGATTTCTATCTCCGATAGGCAAGATAAAAAGTAATCACAAAAATCTTCGTCTCAACGCTTGTGATTCCACAATAACTTTTTTCGTTGCGTCGATTAAGACTATACTAAGGTGATTGATAATACTAGGATGTTTTTCGGGAATATAAGTACGGGTTATCAATTGGTTCATGTTCACCTTGATTTTATCAAAAGACAGAACAATACTCGTAGGTATATTCGTAGGAGACGGATTTATCTATTACCGTAGACTTTTCTGTGTGATACCGATTTGTTTATTAAAGTCTTCGACTTTGGGTCGTAGAAACTCTTAGTTATGGGTGAAAAGGGAATCAAGTGCGCAGTATCTTGCTGGGATCAGAGGCTTAGGAGCATAACTGTACCTTGGATCAGTGTGAGATTGATTGGGGTTCAACTACAGTCCATACCGAAGTTATTTTGGAGTAGGCTAGTGTCTGTAACGGCTTAATACACTGTGTGTTCAATCTAGACTAGGTCCCGGGGTTTTTCTGCATTTGCGGTTTCCTCGTTAACAAAACTTCTGGTATTTGTGTTATTTCTTTTTCGCATTATATTTGTTTATATAATTGAAACATCACAGGTTGTGCGTTAAATCAATCAATTTGGAAATCCAACCTTTGGTTGTTGATTGAAATCTATTGATACTTGAACATTGGTCTTTGGTACCGTTCAACTGATTTCTCTTGTATTCAATTAGACTCGCAGATTTCTATTTGTTTGAGTAAGTATTGAATCGAGAAAAAGAGATATAACCCTTTGTTGTACTTTTATTAAGATTGAGTCTGACTGCCTAGTTGATTCTATTAAAAGTATATTGGAATTAGTCCATACAGATTTCTAAGCGAAATATTGGGTGTGGTTGTTAGACCCCCGCTTTTTCAATTGGTATCAAACGCGTTTAAAGACCTTACAAGTCTGTGTTTGTAGCGATCTGACTCTATGGACATGAATCTATCTCCATAAACGTACCACCAGTCTTCGATGGCTCAAACTACCTATGGTGGAAAATTTCTATGCGTGCTTTTCTTCAAGCTCGTGATTTTCAAACATGGGTGCGCATTTTTAATGGCTATGATCCTCCGGTTAATACAGAAGGCGATGTATCTATACCTAAGGATATTGGTAGATATAGTCCAGAAGAAATTATTGCTGCAAAGAAAAATTCTGACGGCTTAAGTGCTATCATACATGCCATTACCACAGATCTTCAGGACCATGTGACTACGTGCACTAAGTCTAAAGAAGCCTGGGATATCTTAGAAACCGTATTTGAAGGAAATACCAGTGAGAAAGAAGCTAAGCTTCAAAACCTAAATTCTGATTGGGAAAACCTTTGTATGGAAGATGAAGAAACATTTGTTGAGTTTAATCACAAAGTGTCTGAAATTGTTAATGCATATTTTACATTGGGTAAGACCATTCCTGAAAAGGACATTGTGATGAAAATTATCAGATCGTTGCCATCTAAATACGATTCTAAGAAGCATGCCATCGTTGAAGGAAATAATCTCGCAACGTTTTCCAGAAATGCTCTGGTTGGGAAGCTAAAGATCTTTGATTATGAGCACACGTCCAAGTCCAGTAAGGATGTTGTTTTCAAAGCACTAAAGAACACTAAATTACTTGACAAAATTAAAAGTTTTTACATATCTGAAGATGATCTTTCTGAGGTTGATTCATCAGATGAAGATCTTGATAAGTCAGTCTCGTTGATCACAAGAAAATTTATGGATCTTCTTTTGAAGAGAAGTAAACGGTTCTCCAGAGATAAATCCAAGTCATCAGATAAACCACATAATCGTGTTCCTCCTAAAATAGGGATAATGATGAAACTGATGACGAGGATATGCCTCAGTGCTTTTAGTGTAAAGGCTTTGGTCATTTTGCAAATGAGTGTCCAAATCGAAAGAAACACACTGGGAACAAAGGTCTTGCTGCAACTCTTGATGAAATGTCTGGCAACTATGATTCTAATGAAGACGAAAAATCAAGTGTTGCAATTCTTTGTGAAAATATTGATTTTGATAATTGTAGCACTACATACATCAATCTTGATATTCTTTCAGAAGAAAACTCAACCAATCTGGAAGATGAAACTTACCTACCTACTAGAAAAACTTTTTAAATAATGTTTCAGGTTCAACTATGTGTTTAGCAGCTTGCACATCTCAGACGCCTGAGTTATATTCAAGGTTGACATGCTCATATTGTTCACTCAAAGGTCATAAACTATCAAATTGTTACAAGTACAAACACAAATTGATACATGTCAACAAACTTCAACGAAGAGCAAATCGATTAGCAAGCAAGCTTAAACTTGCTCAAAAGGCCGCTGAGGTATGTAAGATTTTATCTTCGTCTAAAAAGTTAGTTTCCAAGGATAAAACAAGACCATTAGAGACGAAAGTATGGTCCAATATTTTTGATAGACAGAGGTCTATGGATTCCTCTCAAGAGGAACACGGTGGACAGATTATTGTTCACCGCAACACAACTTGATTGTGTTGTTTTGTAGATCTTGTCTCATATGCCTGATCAAATGAGACAAGGTTGTGCACCTCTCAGGATTTAGGAAAAGTTTGTTTTCATCTTTTCTTAGTTTTGTTTTTTTATACAAAATTGGAATTCCCTGTCTATCAATAAAGAAGGCTTATTCTCGACAATTCTACTCTCTCTAGGGTTCAGAATTATGCGTGCACGAACCTATTAAAGGTTGCGTAACCCTACATTCCTTTTTCCTTCCCTGAAACTTCTTTAATCTTAAGACTACTTGTTGAGTTGAATTGTGATTTCCTCTCACAAACCCATACGCTTATGGATACTCCGAGTATTATGTCTTCTGATGGAAAAGATGTTAATATGATTGTCAATCTATCAACCATGAAAGAAAGAGAAATCTCATTTGCCTCCTACTTTGAAAAGGAAAAGAAGGAATGTGAGGAAGCCAAGAGTTGTTCCTTCAAATTCTCAGAAGTTTTTTGATGTTCTTGAAGTATTGAAGGAGACACGAAAGAAGATTCAACAGATGAAGGTTGTTGTGGTCAAGACTCTTGAGATTCAGAAGGCCCTGGTTCGACATCAGTCAAGAAGGTTTATTGATATTGACTCCTATATTCATGACCCTTATGTTCCAATGGATGTTAACGACAAGGAGTGCGGGGACGATAAAGAGTTCTTCAAAGGTCTTAATGCCTAGTAAATCTTCTTATGAGAATTTTATTCTTGTGAAGAATAACTAGAGTTTGGATTAGCCATTATTGTGATTACACACATCTATGTCCAATGTTTTCATCCTTATTGTTTTTAGATTTATTTGCTTAAATTCTAAAAAGTTGTTTGGAAGATGATTTTTGCAGTATTAATCTATATGGTTTTATATATTGCAAATTTGTTATGGGATATGTGTGTTTGCGTCCGCAAACTATGATTGTCCCATACCTTGTCGAAAGTTAAGTCTTTCGTATGTCGATATGCATGTATTGATAAAAGAATGAATGAAATTTTGACACTACAAAAGTTTTAAGCCTATTATTTGTCATTATCCAAATATTGATGGAAGATAGGATGAACTAACTTTTATTTACAAGGATTATGTCTATTGTGTGTCATTGTGCAAATAGTGATGGAAAATGTAATGAATCCTTTTCTATTCCGTAGTATTGATCTTCCATGTTCCATTTTTTATGTATATACTGTGCGGCTCCGTAAGTTCTCTTATGTTTAGCATTTCCGATTAAATTAATCATGGGTTTTCTTGTGGTTAATTTAATTGAGTATTTTTGGATTTAAATTCATATTCGTATGTGATTTGTTATGTCCACAGAAATCCTTCTTTTCTTGTGAAAGTAAGGTCGCTCTTGTTGTTCTTTCGGGAATGACATTTTATGGGGGAGAGTTCTTAATTGAACTTCTGCTTAATTGCCAAATCTTTGTGGGGAGTGCGGCTGTGGAATATTATAGGGGTTATCTTGTATCTTTATAAACTCCTTGATGAAAGCATTTAGCTTCAGCTACATGATTACATCTAAAATGTTGATATGTACTTTCTTTTGGTCATGAAATGTGTCTATGGAAATTTCATTAGGATCCCACTAGTTTTCGTACCTTTGCCTATTTTATTGACAAAAAGGGAGAGAATTAATGTGTAGTTCACACTACAAATACATATGGTTTTCGGATGATTATGTAAGGGGGAGTGGTTTCCATGTGAGATGGAGTATTGACCAAGGGGGAGTGATACATATCACCGTAGTATTATTGTCAAAGTTGTGATACAATTGAACTTTGATGTTGTGTAATAATACTATGACACTGTATAAAAATAATTGAGAATTCTTGTTTTCTCATTGTTATGGCTACGAATTTTTCACAACGGTGATACTAAACTTACAACCTTTGGGATCATTGGAGTACTTGGAAATAACGAAGATTTCGAGTAATGTTGAAGAACTAAGAAGATAAGGCATGTGGAAGATAAGCTACAAAAGTTTATTTATCTATTTTTGTATTCCATATGTATTCATAGTTTTGTCACTAAAATTGACAAAGGGGGAGATTGTTAGAGCACTGCTCGGTCGAACTCGCATGCGTTGATATCTCAAGCATGTTTGTCAATGTTAGTGATCAAAACTATATGTCTTGATTTCTAGTCTACTTATAGCTAAGTCTCGGACTAGGATAAAAAGTGTAGTTGAGATCAAGACTCCATGGCGATCATCATGCAAAGACGAAGAACTACTCAAGGAACTAGTGGAACTTCATCGAATAAAAGGTATGTGGAGACTTGAACTTATCTATCACTCAAAAGTCTATCTACTCTATCTCCTATCTTGAGACAAAAGTCGTTTTGTTATATATACTTTGATTGTACACATTTGCTATTTCGAGCCGAGTTTATCTCGCTTATCTATTTCTCGAAATATGTGTTGGTAAGCTTTCACTTTGGCCAAGTTCATCTTTACTAGTGACGAAAATCATATTAAGATTCAATTACTTGAAAATTGCTTTGACAAAAAATAGTGTGTGAGCAACAACTATATAACGTCCTTTAAGAATGTTTCAATGATTGAAATGCGAGTTTATATTATATAACCATGGTTGGATATAAGCATTGTGTGGTAACTCATACATGTATAAGTCTTTATTCCTTGAACCAAAGTATGCGTACTTTGCTACTCAGGAAAACCGGAACTAGAGTCCGCGTACTGTCGGAAGTTCTCATCCCGAGAATTTCTGCTGGAATTTGTGAACTGAAGAAAAACTTATTCCGGTTACTTAAGTCCGCGTACTACTCAGCGTTCTTAAGTTGGTTATTTTCTAAAAACGATTATTCGTGAACTTAAACTTATATAAACTGAGGAATGCAAGTTTGCAAACCGTGGATATAAAGTTCATGAATCGATTCGAGTGAATCAAATCGTTTTTGCTTTGATTGTGTCTTGTATACTTCTATAAGATCTAAGCAATTGAACAACTCTCTAACTAGTTCATTTGAGTCATTTGAACTAGTTATGGTAAAGAAGAATATGGTTAATATGAAAGTGCTCATATGGTTAACAATTTGGTTAACTACTGTTGAACCAACTAAGTGTACATGTTTTGGTACGGTTACACAAACCTAAATAAACGTGCATTTCATTTGTGTGTAACAATCTAAGTTTCGATCTAACGGTTGAAAGATATTAGCTTGAATCTAATCAGGTTTTCACCGAACGGTGAATATTGAATGCTTTGTTACTAAGCTAACATTAAATGCAAACCCTGATTTGAAATATTATATAAGGGATAACTCTATCAACTAGGAAACTTAATACTCACACCTCCTGTGTGATACTAGTTGTATTAGCTAGAGTCGATTCTCCTTTAATCTTAGGTTTCTAATGAGACCCTGTGGGTTAACGACTTGAAGACTTCATTGGGATTGTGAAGCCAGACCGATACTACTTTTTTTGTAGTTGTGTGATCCGATCTTGTTGTTTCTATCGTACTAAGTACAATCGTAGGATTGGATTGAGAATGATTTCTCCGATAGGCAGGATATAAAAGAAGTCACAAACATCTTCGTCTCATCGTTTGTGATTCCGCAATATCTTCTTTTACTAGTCGATTAAGATTATTGTGAGGTGATTGATAATACTGAGTTGTTCTTCGGGAATATAAGTCTGGTTTATCAATTGGTTCCTGTTCACCTTGATTTATCAAAAGACGGAACAAAAACTCTTAGGTATTTCTTTGGGAGACAGATTTATCTATTACCGTAGACTTTTCTGTGTGATACAGATTTGTTTACAGTAAAACTTCAATAAATTAATAATGTTGGGACTGCCAAATTCTATCAATTTAGCGAAGTATTAATTTATCGATAAATTAATAAGTTATTAAATTATGGAAACATTCTAAGTTTAAGTTTCAAAAATAAAAGAAAAAAAAATATTTAAGTTAACTTAAAGATTTCTCATAACAACAAATATATTTAAGGTTAAACGGGAAAATTAAGTCTAGAAAAAATAAATGTCCTTGCAATGCAATTAATACTGCAGTTTCGTCATGGACAATAGATGTTCAGCAAAATTCAATTGAAAATTATTTCGAACATTGTAAACTTCGGTCACAAGAAAATGAAGATGTATCGGTCGTTGAAGATGAAGGTATTAATGAACTCTGATTTATAATCAAGGAGTTAAATTATTGTAATCAAATAAATGTCAACATTTTGCTAGACTATCCAGGTGAAAATGATAACAGTACGGAAATTTGTACAAACGAAGAAATCATTGGGAGTGTTATATCAAATCCCCAAGAAGGGGAACTAAAGGATGATAGTTGCGTTGTGGAGCCAGTTTCTCGTAAAAAAAAATCTTATCAATAGTAAAGCTAAATGATTTCATCTTACAATTTGAAAAAGGCACTCCTGAACTTCTCAAGGGACTACAAAATATCATAGATAAAGTCCAACGCTGCATAAATGTGAACAAGAAACAAACAACTTTGGAATTTTATTTTAGTAAGACATCATAATGTAGTGCTATTATAATGATTATTAATTTATATTTCAGTTGGGACCTATTGGATACTTAAATTTTTTATTATCTTATAAGTTTAGCGAGGTTATTAATTTAATACACTGGCCCAATTCAGGACCGTTAAAAAAATATTATTTTAGCGAAGTTATTAATTTATCGCGGATTAATTTATCGAAGCTCTATTGTATTAAAGTCTTCGACTTTGGGTCGTAGCAACTCTTAGTTGTGGGTGAGATCAGCTAAGGGAATCAAGTGCGTAGTATCCTCCTGGGATCAGAGACGTAAGGAGCGCAACTGTACCTTGGATCACTGTGAGATTGATTGGGGTTCAACTACAGTCTAGACCGAAGTTAGTTTGTAGTAGGCTAGTGCCTGTAGCGGCTTAATACAATGTATGTTCAATCTGGACTAGGTCCCGGGGTTTTTCTGCATTTGCGGTTTCCTCGTTAACAAAACTTCTGGTGTCTTTGTTATTTCTTTTCCGCATTATATTTGTATATATAGTTGAAATATCACAGGTTGTGCGTTAAATCAATCAATCTGGAAATCCAACCTTTGGTTGTTGATTGAAATTGATTGATATTGAGCATTGGTCTTTGGTACCGTTCAAGTGATTTCTCTTGTATTCAATTAGACTCGCATATTTCTATTTGCTTGAGTAAGTATTGAATCGAGAAAGAGAGATATAACTCTTTGATATACTTTTATTAAGATTGAGTCTGACTGTCTAGTTGATTCTCTTAAAAGTATATTGGAGTTAGTCCATACATATTTCTAAGCGAAATATTGGGTGTGGTTGTTCGACCCCCTCTTTTTCAAGGCTGGCCTGAAAACTACCAAGTCTCCTTCAATGAAGAACTCATGTGGTTCATTTTATGTAACATCCCAAAGGAATGCACTGAGTTTGAAGATATCTAGAAACTCACTTTTAAGAGGGGAGAATTGATTGAAGCTCAAAATCCTTATGGAAATCATCCTCTTAAGAAAAATATTAAAGTCTGTCTTAGAGTCCCAGTTCAAAAGGCTCTCTCTTCAGGTATCCCTCTCTTTACCATCTGTAGAACTCAACCTTTCTTGATTGAATGTAGATATGTTAAGGTTCCACTATACTTCTGCACTTCCTGTCGAGTTCTGGATCAAAAGGATGCTAACTGTCCCTCTTGGAAGCAAAAACAGAAGGCTATTAAGGAAGCAGCTTCTTCTAACGCAAAATACTCCCTTCCAGCCGTATCCAAGCTTATGATTCCACCAAAAACAGTAGAAAAAACAGCATCTATCTCTTCCAATCAATCAAAAGACACTATCATGTCACGGAGTGACATAGTTCCAGATACTCAAAATGAGTCACCTGTTGTTTCTAAAAATGATAAAAGTAAAGCTAAGTAGGATGTTCATCATCACGAGAAAACTATTAAAAAAGTATTAATGAGTAACCTTCAAATGGGTCCCTTTGTCAATAGATCTACTGCACTGAAAATATTTGATGTTGGTCCAGTTCAACATGATTCTACTCAAATGAACAATGGGTTACCAGGTCACGACTCAGAATGTTACTGTTGAAGCTTTTGTTCTGATTCATGAATCGATGAACCGTAGTCCTATACGTACCTCTAACTCTTCTTGGAGATTCAAAACAACTGTCGTGCCAACTCAGACTCCTATTATCACTAGAGGAGAATTTATTTCTGCAGCTGCTGAGCATGACGCTTTATCTAATATGAAAAGGAAGATTAATCCAATAGATGACTTGAGAAAACGCACTAGAGCTATCTCTTCTACTTTAGCTAGCATACTGGTTATTTCTGAACAACATGAAGTGTCCGAACCAGATTATGCTCAACTTTGTCCTCCTATCACTAAATTGGGAGATTTACCAACCACCGATCTATCAAATTGTACTCTTAACACCCATGATCTGGTCGATCCTTATGGTAGTTATAATGTTCATGTCGATGAATCCCCAAGTAATAATGGTGTCTGCAATAATTATCTTCACAATGCTGCTACTCTAAGCCTCAATTCTACTCAAGATATTTATCAAATGGGTGGTTGTAAAAATTCTCATCTTGGTGATAGTTCTGCTCCTACCACTCAGGTAAACTCAAATCCTTCTCCCCCTGTTATTGATAATCTTACCACCCCTAATCCTATCAATCATTTCCTTGTCAACAATGTTAACTTGGTTTGCTGGAAAATTAAAGGATTTGGCAAGAAAACTGCTAATAAAGAACTTAGTTTGCTATGTAGAAACATAAACCCTGATATCATTTTCCTGTCGGAAACTAAAACAAATACTTGGCTGCTAGAAGATTAAGAAACATGGGTTTTCCTTGTACCTTTAATGTCCCAAGTATTGGGAGGAGTGGTGGTCTGGTGCTTGCTTGGAAAAAAGAGATACATCTGAACATTATTTCATCCAGCTTGAGGGGAATCTATGTCACATGTACTGACATCATTCACTCTAAACTTTGTCACATACACTTCATATATGGTGAACCTAATAGTAGCCTTAGGCAAGCCTTTTGGGAAAATCAATGTCAGCTACCACCTATACCACAGGATGATCCAGTTTTCTTTGTAGGAGACTTTAATACACTCTTACGCACTGAGGATAAGAATGGTGGTCTAGAAGTTGATGATTCTGATTTTGAATATCTTAGAAACATCCGATCAGTGTTTGACTTGCATGATCCTGGTTTTTCTGGTCCTAGGTTTACTTGGTCCAATATGCAACAAGGTCCTGATCTTATTCTTGAAATATTGGATATATATGTCTTATTAATCAAACTCCTGAAGTTTTATTTCCTAAATTTTGTGTTAATAACCTACCTGGAGATTCTTCTTATCATTTACCCATGCATATAGGCTTTAAATTTTAATACATACGTATGCCTAGACCTTTCCATTGCATGGCTATGTAGATTGAATACCCTACTTGTAGAGATATTATAGCCAATTCTTGGTATGTCAATGTGATAGGTTCCCCTGCTTATAAACTTAAAGCTAAAATCCTGCGTACCAAGAAAGGTCTTAGAGATTGGAATAAATCCTCTTTTGGTAATATTCAAACCAATATATCTACCACCAGGGGAGAATTAGTTGATATCCAAACCTATAATCCTACTAATTCTAGCTCTACAGCTAGACTTAGAGCTAGACTAGAGTATCTATACAACCTAGAGGAACTTTATTGGAAGGACGAGTCTAGAGAGGTTTGGCTTATGGAAGGTGAAAGGAATTCACCATATTTTCATAGAGTTACCCTCTTTAGAAGAAATAGAAATGATATTAGCTGGATTAAGGATTTTTTTGATGTTATTCTAACTGATAGAAATAGTATTGGTAACTCCTTCATAGATGATTTCAAAACCCTTTATTCCTCTCATCCCCAACAATTCCAAGATGAAATCCTTCAAGAACTCCCTGTTAAGTTCTCTGAAGCTGATAATGCTCATATAAACTCTCCTATCACTCTAGAGGAGATTAAGAATGTTATTTTCCAAATGGGAGGAAAAAAATCCCCATGACCTGATGTCTTCACTGGTCTTTTTTTTTATCAGAAACACTGGGATATTTTTGGGGAGGCTGTAATTGATATGACCCAAACTTATTTCAAAACTGGTTATACAGCAAAAACTTTTTACCATACTAATATTGCTCTCATCCCTAAAGTGCCTCTAGCTGAGTTGGTTTCTCAGTATAGACCTATTGGTCTGTGTAACTTCATTTATAAAATTCTTTCTAAGAATTTAGCTAATAGATTGAAGCATTTTATGAATAGCATAATTTCCCAAAATCAAAGTGTCTTCATACCTAAGAGGAGTATTTTTGATAATATTCTTCTAGCTAATGAGGCTATATATGTTGTCAATCATAATGACAAAACTGAAGGCATTGCTGCCATAAAGATTGATATGTCCAAAGCTTATGATAAGCTGGAGTGGCCCTTTCTAGAGAAAGTTTTAAAAAAGATGGGGTTGATTGATCACTGGATAAAACTTATTAACCAGTGTGTCTCTGTTGTCACCTACTCTGTCCTCCATAGTTGTAGCCCTACTGGTTTTTTCAAACCAGAAAGGGGACTGAGGCAGGGAGACCCTCTATCCCCTTATCTTTATATCATTTTCTTTAAGGCTTTATCTTCTTACATTGATACCCTCTCTTCTAAAGGACTGGTTGAAAGCATAAAAGTGTGTAAAAATGCCCCAGCTATGGAACACCTTTTGTTTGATGATGATTCCCTCCTCTTTTCTAAAGCTACTATTAAAGATTTTCAGACTATCAAAGATTATCTTCAAAAATACTACTTAGCCTCTGGCCAAGAAATAAACTTTGATAAGTCTTGAATCCTCTTTAGTAGAAAAATCCCTGAACATAGGAAAGCCCAACTAGATAATTTTCTGGATATCCAAAATAGGGATTTAGGAGAAAAGTATCTTGGTACACCTACAGTGTTCCAAGCTTCTAAAGTTCAAACCCACACGGGTATCCTCCAAGCCATTGATGCCAGAATTTCTGTTTGGCTTCATAAGCTCTTATCCCAACCTGCTAGAACTACTCTTGTTAAACACATTGGTCAAGCTATTCCCTTGTTTCAAATGGGTGATTTCCTTATCCCATAACACCTTTTTAGACAAATAGACTCTCATCTCTGTAAATTTTGGTGGGAGAAACCCTTGACCCTAAAGATAGAAAATTGCATCTTTGGACTGGGATATTCTGTGCTCCTCTAAAGCTGAAGGTGGTTTGGGGTTTAGGAAAGCTGAACTAAATAACTTAGCTATGCTTGCTAGAAATGCTTGGAGAATTATTGAAAATCCTAACTGTATGTTAGCTATTATCCTTAAAGCCAAGTATTTTCCTAATAATGACTTCTTGAATGCCAAATGTACTGGTAAATGTTCTTGGTCTTGAAAGTATATGCATGTTATTATCAATGAGTTGATCAAACCTTTCATCTCTTGGATCGTAGGGTATGGTCAATTTATTGATCCTTGGTGTGATAAATGGATTCCAGACATGGGTTCTGCCAGACCAAACCCCTTAGTTCCTCCTGATCCCAAGGTTAAAGTATTTTATTTCATTATTAAAAAGACTAGAACTTGGGATGTTAATATACTAGTTACTCACTTTGATGATGCTTTTGTTAAGAAGATTATCACTATTCTCTAAAGCCAGTTATGCACTCCAGACGGGAGGGCTTGGGAACTTTCAAAAAATGGTAGTCTGCGTAATGGGAATTAGAGGTCTTAGGACCTCACCATGTATCAATATTTGAAAGCTCCTTTGGAAAATTAGGCTCCCTTACAGAATCCAAGTCTTTCTATGGGAAGCTGCTAAAAATGCTCTACCTGCCAGAACTATCTTACATACTAGAATGCCCATGCATAGGGTTGATTGTGCTAGATGTTCAGACCCCCGTGAGTCTGTCATGTATGCTTTAGTCCTCTTATCATTTGCTAGTAGGTTTTGGTTTCTCAGTTCCCTATGTGTTAATACTCAGGTTTTTTAAAATAATTCTTTTAGTGATTGGTTGATCTTTTGGCTTACTGACCCTGTGACTAAACTCCCTGATGATGATCAATGCCTCTTTGTTGTTTTCCTTTGGTTTATCTGGAGTAGTAGGAATAACTTAGTTTTCCAAAACCTTAAAGAATCTCATATAGTTGTCTTAGTTATAGCCATGCTTTTGACCAGGAAACCTTACTCAACTATCTCTCCTACTACCTCTGTTAGTCTGTGTGACAAATGGATGTCCCCTCTTTTGGTTGGATTAAATGTAATACTGATGGAGCCTATGATGACATCTCTGGAGCGGGATTTTGCAAGCAAAGCTTCTTTTTATGCTTCCCCGGTCTTTGTAGTCAAGTCTGCTGAAGAAGCTGAAGCCAGAGCTATCTGAGCAAGCTCTGGAAGTCTTGAAGAAAGCTATGGAGGAAAAATTCACACACATCATCATTGAAAGTGATGCTAAAAGTCTCATTGATCAATTTTCCTCTGGCATGTTCGATGGTGACTCAAGAGCGGATGCTATTTTTAAGGACATTTTGCTATTTTCTTCTAGCTTAGTAGCTTGTGTTTTCTCTTATCAACCTCACTTTTGTACTTCTGTTGCACATGAGCTTGCTTAATGGGCAAAACAGAACAATTCTTCTATGTAAGGTCTGTTCCTCCAGTTTGGCTCATACCAACTGTTGAGGGGGATCATTAGCCTTTTTGAAGGCCCTTATCTTAAGAGAAATAAAAAAAAAAAAAAACTGATGATATGTGCCTTCTTGAGTTTTTTCATCCAACTGTTATTCGGGTTCTGTCGCTCATGTCAGTGTCTCTATGCCTCTCAAGCTCTCCCTTAATCTGCTTGATGTAAATGAAAATTGAAAAGTACGTATATATTTTTAAAACAACCAAAACCAATGTGTGTTGATGAACTGAGAATTAGATCGAAGCATTTATAATACTTGATTGTTAAAGCAAATGAATCTCATTGTACATTTTGTTGAGATCACTGGAGTTGATGTTTGTTGGTGTGGTTCCGTGGAAAATTGTAACCGCTATGTGAAGTTAAATATCCTAAGCATGCATCGGGACGGAGAAAGGTGAAGCCGAGCTACACCAAATCAAAAATCCTAAACATGCATCGGGACGGATGCGATGCCGAGCCACACCAAATAAAAGATCCAAAGATCAAAGATAAAAAAATGTATCACGACGGGGCGGAGGGAAGCCCCTTGACACCAAATCAAAAATGCCCAATGGGGTGAGGCGAAACCACATCATACCAAATCAATAATATGGTAAAACGAAACAGATGTGATGCGTGTCGTAACCACAACAAATTAATTAATATTTTTCTCACTAATTAACAAATAATATAGCGATAGTAAGGATCGTTCCCACGAGGAGCAAGATGTTCCAGTTGTCTTATAATGTCCCAAAAAAGGGGGGTTTTAGATTTTAAAGTAAAAGAATAAACAAAGCAATTAAAAAGATAAAGTTGAAATCAATAAGAGAGATTAGATCAGGGAATTCTTCTTCGTTGCAAAACAATGATTCAAGTTATGTTCTTTTCCACTTTTTATTAGTCACGGATTATCACCAACCGTAGGTAAAGCATCTAGCTCAGTGCTAAACCCCTAAATCCCTAGTATCACCAGATACGGAAGTTCTCGACTACCGGATTCTATTCACCAAACCACCTAGTAGTAGCTCACTCAAGATGTAATTTAGTTAAACGCATTAAGATTTATGAATTTATTAGGTTTGTATTAGTAGTTAGACTCTTAGCTCAAGGTTTACTTGATAACGTTGTTTCCACACACAATTGCTCAACGTAATCCCTCCGCAGGGTCTCGTGTTTGCTACTTATGTAAAGAGTCAAGAAACGATTACTTATCCCCTAACTTTCACTAGCTTTAGATCAATTAACAAATCAATTTAGTATGCATCCCAAACGACCTATCAATCAACCATGAATGTATAAACATTCCTATTAGTAAAAACAAACGATAATCATGTGAAAAATTCAAAATAGATTTAAAACAAAACTCAAAACATATCAAGAACTAAGAATTCATCCTCAATCAATAAAATTAGCTACTCATGCTAACAAGTTCACACAAAAAATAAAGAAAAGAGAAGTGTTGTGTGTGTAAAAGGTGTGTACAAATTGTGTAGAGAACTTCTCTATTTATAGGCTTGAATTTCCTAGCAATCCTCTTAGGAATAGAATCCCCATTCCATAATAACACCACTTTCCCTTTGTATCTCAACTTCCAAATCCAAGTCTTTCTCAAATCTTCCATCTTCTCTTTCCAAATCCAAGCCCAATTATTCAAACCCATGAGTCTAGAAAATTCTTCATTAAATGAGTCGCCTATGAAATGACAATATTGCCCATTTCTCACAAATTGGGTGATTTCTTCTTCTTTTCCTCCGTGCGACTCCAAAATACCTAATAACTCAAAAACATGCGTAAAATACATAATTTACAAGAAAAATAGCAGAGAAAGCATAAACAATAGATAATAAATAGGATGTATTCTACACCCTATCAAATTCCCCCACACTTAGACTTTGCTAGTCCTCGAGCAAATCAAACTAAAACTTACAACTTCAAAGCGTTCCAGCGTCCCAAGCATCCAAAGAGTTATGAGGACATAGAGTTTCTGCATGCTAGTAATAAGAAGTTAGAAATACTAAAGAACATATTCTCATTCTTAAATGTTGAGTGAGAAATAACCACACCATAATGAGAGAACGCATGTTTGAGAGCGATCAATAAGCATTTCGCCTCGACTTCTGCCTCACCAAAAAGGGTTTATGAAATTGCACTCAAAGGACGTACTTTTATGGTTCTCACATGTGTGCAGGTAGGAATGAAGAGAGAATTCCTGCAACACGTTGAATGGTGGGAAGGACAACTTCCGAAATATTTTAAAAACCCACATCTTTTAACGTTTTGAAAAACCATTTTTATGACGATCTCTAAGAAAGGAAATCATCCACTATTATCGAGGATGAGATTACTTACTCACCTTCACATCCGATTGCAATGATGATAACACCACTCTCACAACATCCAATAGAAACGTCTTCCGCTCCTCGTTTTTATCTTCTTGGTCTTCGTCTTTGGTTTCAACTATTGATGATAAATTCTCGAACTTCGTAGATCCTTGATAATTTGTAACCTTTTTCCTTAAAATCCTTGTTGCTTGAAACTTCTTTATAAATTTTTCTTCCCCACGGCTTATTAAATAAATAAGAACCAAAAATTTCTCTTGTCCTCATTTTTTTTTTCATTTTTTTCATTTTTTTTTTATATATATTTATTTTATTTTAATTTTTTTTAGAGACAAGAGAGATAAAATACAAAACAAAGTGAAAATAAAAACAAACCATGGTCGTGGGAAAAGTACTTTACCGCTTGATTCTTCACAACTTGTATCGTCTCGAAATCATAAACTTCAATAATCCTCACCTTTTGCTTTTCTTTGCTCTTGTAAATAAGTCTTCAACTTGGATATAAAATTACGCTCCTTATATGTAAGTCTTCAACATGTATATATAAAAATCCGCTCATTATATGTTTCTTTACTTGGATATGAAATTTACTCTTTCTTGTTCCATTGCTTGTAAACCTTGAACGTTTTCAACTTTCCTTGTAGATTTTTATGCCGCTCCTTTGTTGATGATGATGGTGTTTCAATGGATCTGTTGTTGTCGAGAGAGAGAGAATGGTGCTAACTGCAAATCGAACTACAAGAATGAGGCTTTCATCTATAGACTTCACCCTCATGATTGACAAAATTAGCACTCAAGAGATCAAAGAGTAGTGCTTCTATGGTGGGAGGTTGGTTAGCTCACCATTCTACCCTGAATTAACGTACGGTAACACACTCAAAAGAAAGCTCTTTAGTTATTTATAAAGAAATCTGTTTGGTGCCTCGCATGATATAAATAGGGTAGTCTCCACTAATGATTGATCAGCAACTCTAATAATGCATTTCTCCCTGCTCCTAATCTGCATCACCGGCATGATTAAATCCATTATTTAACACTCTAACAAGCAAGAAATCCGAAAGTGGTTCCCTAACCCTTCCAAGTTCAGTTATGTCGGTCAGAATTCTCTATGTAAACATACTTAGAAGTATGCTAGTGACTCTAAAATCTTTAAAAGTTGGAGGTTGTATGCAAATTTTTTTTTTTTTTTTTAAAATATGCTTAACCACTCCCCCACACTTAAATCTTACATTGTCCTCAATGTAATTGAATCATCCAAGTAAAGTCAAGGTGGGAAATCCTAGTATGATATGGAACAAGAAAAAATAAATAAATAAAAAGTAAAAGTAAAAGGATAAGAAATAAAAAACCTATGGGTTGCCTCCCATTTAGCGCTTGTTTTAAAGTCGACGGCCCGACTTGGTTTCTTGTAAGATTCGCTCCCCATATACTAACAATCTGAAAATTTGGGGATCCACCCACAGTACCTGTTTTGCAAACAATAACTCCATACAAATGTTAGCACAAGAAAATAATAATAATAATGTTATCGCTCGATAGAAATTTCCCCGACACTTAGTCTTGTCCACACTCGGAAGTGCATAAAGAACATAGAATTTGGGAAATTTCATGTATTCCTCTTGGCAAACCTGCATAGTGTTAGCATCAAGTGTTTCCAATGGTGGATATCTAGAAACAAAATCATCCAAAAATAATTTTGAAGCACATACATTCAAACCAATAAGAGGTAAAGGAGAAGAATCAATATGCAAAGGGTTTGACAAACCTTGCACAATTTCTTGTATTACGGAATCCTATTCATCTTTAAAAAATTCAAGTGAATTACTTACCTCTTGTATATCGTGGTCCTCTATCAAACCTTGCAACCATTCTTCGTCGTTTTCTACCTTAACCAAAGTCTCGGCATCATTAAAATCATTGGCAAGCTCAATTGGGTCTTCCACAAAATTAATGAATTTGGTTTCATCCTCTAGCATCATCTCTTCAACATTCTCATCATCGGAATCGGTCCATTCACTAAAATGATTTTCATCGGTATAAATTGTAATATCTTGTGAGGGTGTTACACCGTTTATAACAATAGGTAAGTCACACCCAATCTCCTCTTTTTGAATAAGTGAAGGATCGTTATTATGATCCGGAGTTGGAATAACTTCCTCATTGTTGCAATGCTCATACACTACCGCGGACTCATTTCTTTCCTTAAGGAATTTTTTAAAAGCACGAATTGCATCTTCCTCAAGCTCTACCTTTTGAATAGGTGATTGATCATTATTAAGATCAAGACTCGAGTAGGATGCACTAGAGTCATCAAAAGTCTCCAAAGTTTGGTCCTTTTCAAGACAATCATCTTCACTTTCAGACTCACCATAATAAGAATCTTCATCGGTTTCATAACCTTTATCCAGACGTCGTTTAAGTTCCATATGAATGGTCCTACTAATTTCTGCGACAAGCTCTTCCGAGGTTCCATCATCTTCCAACTTGTATAATTTCTGTGCAAGTTTCTTGACGTTCAAACTCTTACCACCGTTGGCTACAATAGGTTCTCTTTCCCAGGACTCTTCCCTTTGAATGGGTGAATGATCATAACTATGATCCAGAGTCGGATAATAAAAAGTGTTGCAGAAATTGGTTTGTGCGACGTTCTTTTTATCACGGTCAAGTTGGTCTAGTATTTGTCGCATATCTTGCAATTCTTTCATAATATACATACAACTCGAATGAAGCCATTTAGAAGTAGACTTATCCCACCTTGGTGCTTGACTTACATACCTACTACAAGGTTGTTGATATGTATGAGAATATCCATAAGGTTTTGTAGGAAATTGATCATACCCAAAAGATTGGTTTTCATTGTATCCTAAAGATGGTTGGAAGTTGCCATAATGTTGAGGTTGAAAACCGTATTGATTGTTGTAATATGCTTGCTCTTGACCACCGTACATGGAAAATTGGTACCTGAAATAAAAAATCTAGAAAACAAAGTTAAAAACAAAAATAAAACGAAAATAAAAACAACTAAAGCTGCTCCGCTGCTCCCCGGCAGCGGCGCCAAAATTTGATGCGTGTCGTAACCACAAAAAATTAATTAATATTTTTCTCACTAATTAAAAGGTAATATAGCGATAGTAAGGATCGTTCCCACGAGGAGCAAGAGGTTTTAGTTGTCTTATAATGTCACAAAAAAGGGGGGTTTTAGATTTTATAAAGTAAAAGAATAAACAAAGCAATTAAAAAGATAAAGTTGAAATCAATAAGAGAGATTAGATCAGGGAATCCTTCTTCGTTGCAAAACAATGATTCAGATTATCACCAACCGTAGGTAAAGCAGCTAGCTCAGTGCTAAACCCCTAAATCCCTAGTATCACCAGATACGGAAGTTCTCGACTACCGGATTCTATTCACCAAACCACCTAGTAGTAGCTCACTCAAGATGTAATTTAGTTAAACGCATTAAGATTTATGAATTTATTAGGTTTACATTAGTAGTTAGACTCTTAGATCAAGGACTACTTGCTAACGTTGTTTCCACACACAATTGCTCAACGTAATCCCTCCGCAAGGTCTCGTGTTTGCTACTTATGTAAAGATTCAAGAAACGATTACTTATCCCCTAACTTTCACTAGCTTTAGATCAATTAACAAATCAATTTAGTATGCATCCTAAACGACCTATCAATCAACCATGAATGTATAAACATTCCTATTAGTAAAAACAAACGATAATCATGTGAAAACTTCAAAGTAGATTTAAAACAAAACTCAAAACATATCAAGAACTAGGAATTCATCATCAATCAATAAAATTAGCTACTCATGCTAAGAAGTTCACACAAAGAATAAAGAAAAGAAAAGAGAAGTGTTGTGTGTGTAAAAGGTGTGTAAAAATTGTGTAGAGAACTTCTCTATTTATAGGCTTTAGTTTCCTAGCAATCCTCTTAGGAATAGAATCCTCATTCCATAATAACACCACTTTCCCTTTGTATCTCAACTTCCAAATCCAAGTTTTTCTCAAATCTTCCATCTTCTCTTTCCAAATCCAAGCCCAATTATTCAAACCCATGAGTCTAGATGAGTCTAGAAAATTCTTCATTAAATGAGTCGCCTATGAAATGACAATATTTCCCATTTCGCACAAATTGGGTGATTTCTTCTTCTTTTCCTCCGTGCGACTCCAAAATACCTAATAACTCAAAAACATGCGTAAAATACATAATTTACAAGAAAAATAGCAGAGAAATAATAAACAATAGATAATAAATAGGATGTATTCTACACCCTATCAAGATGCCATGGGCATAATAATAAGGTAAGACGAAGCCGAGCCACACCATATAAAAAATCCTAAGCATGTATAGGCCGAGCGAGGCAAAGCGATTTTTGGGTCCGCACGGTACGTAATACGGGCACAAAATCTAGTAGTAACATTAAATAAAATATTTTCAAAATATTATACACCTTATTGAAGTGGGTAAACAAGACAACCTTCACAATCTTTCCTTAACCGCACCTGACAATGTTTACACCAACACAAATCCAAAGAATTGTCATTGATCACTAAGCCCTTTGAATTATCAGACAAATTATTAGAGTCGTGCTGTGACGAGGCCTCGTGACAGTTTATATAAGGGTGCACTTTCTATCACTTAGATGTTACATCACAGCTGTATCCACATCTCCATGAAAAATTATTGAAATAAATACGTATTCACAATTTTTCTTAATTTTTACATCCTTGAATTGTTTTCTATTTGCTTCTTAATTCCTCCACTAAAGAAACTTAATTCTCTCTGGTATTCTAGTGTCTAATCATAGTTTTCTCTCAAGTACAATATAAGAATCCATCTAATGATCTAATTATAGTATCTCTTCCAAAGCAAGAGTTCTTAAATATAAATATATGTTCTTCACGTCCATCTCAGTATTCAACACCAGCTCCTGTATTATCTAAGAACCTATACAATATAACCTATGATGCCTCCTTGTATACAAAGGTCGATAATAAATTGATCACTTCTCTATTTATAAGTTTTCAAATTATGGGTATTAATTCAAAAACAACATTTACGGCATAAGATTATGATGGCTAAAAATTTTCAATCTGAACAACCTTGCGATATCAAATACCGATGTTGTGATTCCACAGAGGATTCTATGACATCCTTGTACAAATATTGGCATATTTAAACCATTATCCCTCATGGTAATTTGCATTGTTAATCAGTTCATTTCATTCTGGATTTTCTACTGCTATAATTTGTAAACATTTTTACCCGCACGAACAAAGTCGTTTAGTTCCTGCTACAACCACGATCGCTTTGTTAGATTTCCAGTACCCAATCAATAAAACTCCTTTCCTTAACTTTGATGTGTCTGTATATGAAACAATATGTTGATTCGAACATCTTTCAATGAAAAAACAAAAAACTTACGGTTCTAGGTTTAGCAAACCAGAAAGAGTATGTACCGTGAATTTGATTTGTTAAAAGAAATAAGGAGTAAATAAATTTAAATAAATAATGTGAAAAAAAAAATATTTTATAAATATTTTCTAGAGATGTTAATACATCTAAGATGTAATATTCAAGGGTTAAAATATGTACCCTTATAAATGTTTTCACGAGGATGAATCTCATCACAGCATGACTCCGAATCATTATGCTTGAAAATATAGTGGGATGTCTTTTGGTATTCTGTGAATCATTAATCAATCATCTTCCCTTCAAGTCTGCTTGAAAATATAGTGGGTAGTTATGGTATTTGGTTGTTCAGCCTCATTAAGATCAATCAATTGTTGCTTGTGTAAGCAGAGACAATCTACGAGAGCATAGATTATGGCCTAATTGATTAGGAAATCAATTCTTTTCGGTCCCATTAGAATTTAATAATTACAAGGGTGTTTATCTAATTAGAACTTTGAGACACCTAATATAGATATTATTTCGGAATTAAGATACGTTAATTTGATTGGAGTGGATAAGAGAACTATAGAGAATTAGATTTGAGGGTTGTGGAAATTAGGGAAAACTAAACATAGTGATAAAGGTGAGTTTTGTTTATTCATATATCGACAAGGTATATATCATTCTCAAAGGGTTGTATTTAACTTTTGTGTGGGTTGCATTTAGTCACTACCAAGAATAAAAATTACTCAGGAGTAGATTTTAAAAGCAGAAGTTGTGGAGGCGCTTAGTTTTAATTAAAAGATTCTCTATTTTAACCTTGTTATTATACTAAAAGAAAAAATTCAACCTTATTCAAATATTTATATATAATTATTTTCACTGATCAATTTCCTTTTTTTGCATAAAATAACAAAAACAACAATAATAATAAAATATAGTATTCAAAGGTAAAAATTGAAATTAGTAAGATATTAAATTAATAAATTATTTTTATTATCCAGATTTGTTTAAACAATATTCCAAATGAAAAACATAGTTTATTATTAGAGCCCTTTAATAGTAATTTTTAAAACATGTCTGTTTTTGTCATTAGTCACATCATAAGCACTTCAACATGACAGTTTACCAAACATAATTTACAGTTTATTGGGAAACACTTTTCATATTATAGTTTATCAAACGTCTAACTATTTTTATTTCTACAGCAAAGCATAGTAGAACGACGCTTTTCTAAAACTCAAAGGAATTCCAAATTCATCTTTTATTTCTTCAATTTTTTTCTTCGATTCTAACTTTTTTTTTCTCTTCTGGTTATCATAACCTACAACAAGAACTTGAGGAATCAAAAAAGCAGTGAAAACCAAGAAACTTTGAAAGACTCTGGTAAGATTTTTGCTTAGATGCATCTATTTTAGCATATTTTCTAGTATTGGTGATTATGATGTTAGATCATTGCTCGGTCGAACTCACAAATGCTTCTATCTCAAGCTTGTTGTCAATTTAGTTGTAAAAACTATATCTTGATCTCTAGTCTACATTTAATCAAGTCTCAGATTAGGATAAAAGTGTGTAGTTGAGTACCTTTTGAAGGGGAATTTCAACAGGAGCTCTGGAGAACTTCTTCAACAAAAGGTAAGTGAAGACTGAACCACCTATTTCTCAAGTTTTCACCTTTCTATCTACGAGAGACATTGTCGCATGAATAAATTACAAAATACATGTACAACAGAAATTTCGAGTCAAGTTTATCTTGAATATCGTTCTCGAAATATGCTAAACTTAAGAACATTTGTTCATATTTGATATATTTGGTTAAGTAAAATTTATTGTTTATGACCTAATTATGATTCAAGATTTAATTATTTAAAAATATCCAGGAACAATGATATGTAACATTGATGTTATTCGGGAATGTTTCATATTGATTATTAGAGAGATATAGAACTACTGTAAATCAGGATACGGGACAGTATGCATACAAGTTCACATACTAGGAGAATTGTTATAAGTCCAGAGCCGCAATACATGTACCAGTAAACGTACCGGCGTAGCTATAGTTCGGCACCAACTTTTTCGTACGCATACCCGGTATCCATACCATAAAAAGTTTGTTGACTCGTGATCCAGGAAGGTACGCATACCTAGTATGCAAAGTGGAGAAGTTTTGTTGGTTTCAAAACCGAAAAGGTACGCATGTCGAGTAGGCAAACCGTAAAACATATGTCTGCTCCTGAACCCGTTTTTGTAGTAAGGGTACACATACCCGGTACACGTACTATGAAAAAAATATTCACGAACAGGTACATCACACGTACCAGGTACATGTACTTACCCTGTCGAATATTTTCAGATGCGTCGGTATTATTTCTATGAGATGATTAGCATTTGAATAACTCTCTAAAAACACTATCTATACATGATTGATCACATTTATGACTCAAGGAAAATTCTTAAAGTGTTATATGAAAATGGTTAAGCTTATCATTCAATTGGCTAGTTTCGGCTAATCTTTTATAAACCAGGCATTATACACGGTTCGGTTATGGTTCCTCCTAACCAGAATGTATATTTTGTTATGTTAATCTCAAATCAAGTTTTTCATTTGATGATGATTATTGATTACTTGATTCCAAAGCTTCCTTAACTTAAATCCAAAGCAACCTTGATCTTGAAAGTATATATAAGGAGAACCTCAAACAACTGGGATCTTTGAATCCCTCACATTATTCTTGTGTGTCCTAGTTGTAAACTAGAGTCTCCCTCTCCTTCAAACCCTTCTAGGGTTTCGAATAAAAAGACTTCACCTAGGGATTCATGAAGCCAGGTCTAACTATCTTTATCTTGATAGTTCGTATAACCTGATCTTGTTTTGATTGTCGAGCATTGCTCCAACAAACAAGATAGATAGAAATCACAAAGTTTCTTCGTCCCAAACTTTGTGATTCCACAAGTTTATACTTGTGAGGTGAATAATAATCTAGGCTATTCTTCAGGATTCATAAGACTGCATTTTGAGGTTTGCTAGACTTTGTCTATTGCAATCGGTTTCCTACCTCACCTTGATCTATGATCAGAACGAAAATAACATATAAGCTTATCTGTGGGAGGCATATTGGTTTAAAGTCTTCAATTGAGTTGAAGCAACTTTTAGGTTGTAAAGGACGTCATCTAGGGGAATCAATTGCGCGGAGTCCTTCTGGGATTCAAGAGGCGTAAGGAGCGCGACTGTAACTGAATTGATGTGATGGTTTAATTTCGTCCCAACTACATTCCAGTCCTAAGTTCTGATAGTAGGCTTGAGTCTGTAGCGGCTTAATACAATTTGGTGTTCAAATATGGACTAGGTCCCGGGGGTTTTTCTGCATTTGTGGTTCCCTCGTTAACAAAATTTCTGGTGTATGTGTTATTTCTTTTCCGCATTATATTTTTTATCTTTATAATTGAAATATCACAGGTTGTACGTAAAATTAATTCAAGTAGATAAGTTCATCACAATTTTTGGATATGACTTGATTGATTCTTGGATATTGATCTTTGGAATCGTCCAAGTACTAATCAGGTTCACGGACTAGTCTATGTTCACATTCATATTGTGAGAGAAAGAGATATAAGATCTTCATATAACTCCTGATCGAGATTCATTCGGAATTGTATTTTATTTTAGTCCATACAGGTTGCCTAAAAAAAAGTTGGTGGTGTACTTTGCTACCCCCACACTTTCACATGACCTAGAAGAAGAACTTGAGGAATTAATCAAAAGAGAAGAATTAAGGAACAGAAAAGCTTTGGTAAGATTTTTCTTAGATACATCTCTTATTTCTTCAATTTCTTCTTCGATTTTAACTCGTTTTGTACCCTGATGAGGTTGAGTTATAAGAAGAAGATGATGGTGACCTACGATTATGCACAAAGGAGATGAGAACCAAGAAAAGGAACAACTTTGTTAAGAAAAAAAAACTTTGTTATGCATCCACACTACCACTTCTTATGCAATCAATTGAGTTTCCATTTACAAGCATCCATTGTTTAAAATCATGTTTATGTTTGATGCATCGAAATGTTGTTCTTAGTTATAATGAAGTATTGGTTGACTAATGAATAATTTTTTGTTTTAATCTACTTCTGAATGATTATATTAAATATCACCCAAGCTTATTTTAGTTTGCCTCTATATTTATATTAAATGATTGTATTATGCAGAAAATAAACATGTTATGCCGCCAACTTAATGGATGCATGATAAGATCTGTGTTCTTTAGTCCATACTTATTCAAGGATTCTTTTTTTGATTCAAAGGAAAATTTTCATTCATCTAAGTAATGTCATACATAATATAGTTTACCAGGAAAGAAGGAGGTCCCCTTCCCAACTATTACACATATTCTCTTTTCGAGCATGTTTAGCTAGATGATTAGCATATTTATTTGCTAACCTATTTATGTGCTTACAAATGCATGAAAAAAAAAACTTTAAAACTAAAATAATGTCTTCAACAATCCCCCTCAGTTTCAAAGAGATATCTGATGCAACTCCTTCAATGGATTGAATAAAACTTTGATAATCTGTTTCAATAATAACCTTCTTGAAACCAAGTTGTAAAGCCCACTGCAATCCTTCCAACACAGCTAAGCTCTCCAAGTGGTCTGCACCCCATGCTCCCTTGAAACTGATGCATCTTGAAGCTACATGTGTCCATATTCCATTCTTCTGCTCAATATTTCTTCCCATACCTGCAACCATAAAATTAGGCATTTGACCAGCAGTCGCGAGGGATATCTTAAAAATAATTTGCAACTCATCCACAACCAAGACCTGTAACCGTTGCCATAGCAGTTTGGTAACCTTTGTAACTAAAAACATATGTAGCACTTTTGAAAGCATCAATAATGGAACATACCTATCATTAGAAGCACTAATGAGTAAGTTTTGTTTAAGATGAGTGATAAGTAGCCGTAGAAGTATCTAAGAAACACTTTTAGAATTGAAGCATTTATTCCTCACCGCATTCAAATAAAAAAGTGATTATCCTATCACCAAGAATATTCTTCAAATTTGTCATGTACCATTCTAAGATGCCATTATTTTCACCAAAGATTTGGGTCATGCCTAAGGGAAAAAAACTAGGTGTATAAAAAATAAGTTTCAGTACTCATAAAAAAATGACTACAAAAAAATGTTGCACAATGTGAATGCAACTAAAAAAATGGTTGCATAAATGTTGGTATAAAAGGTGAAAAAACGAGGGTACCCAAATACACCAGTATCTTTTATTTATCAACCTATAAGTCATATACCGAATGTGATCGTCAGTCTATGGAAAGAGCCGGGATAATACAAAAAATTAGTTCACACTTCGTGTGATCGTTTATGGATACGAGATCGAGATAATACAACAACTAAGTCACTTGTATGATTGACTTCAGATACAAGATTGAGACGATACGACAACAAAATGGACACTTGATAATAGGTTCGGTAATAACCGAAACTCTACAGGATCAATATCAAGTGTTACGGATTTAGCGTACAAGTGCAATTTACATTAAATCATATAAATCAAATATAATTGTGGAATAATAAAGTAAATGGCACAACAAGATTTTGTTAACGAGGAAACCGCAAATGCATAAAAACCCCGGGACCTAGTCCATTACTCTTAGAATTAATACGTTATACAAAATCTAATACCAACTTGGTATAGTTGAGACCTAGCAGACTACCCCTAGCTACTTAGTTTTGTTAATATCCCTGCGCCTTCGACTTCTAGAGTCACGCACGTGAATAGAAAGTCATTTGGATCGTATTCTAAACACCAGAGCAAGAATCTGTTTGGTAACCACTCTAACCAATCTTTATAGAAGATATGTGATGAGTTGTTGACAAAGGATCTTATGTTTAATCTAATAAACTTCTTTTTCTGGTTATATCAATCTAAATATTGATTACCGAAATAATCAAGTTCTAGATTCGTAATCAATCAATATAGATCTTAAAAGAAACTATTGTTAGAGCATTGCTCGGTCAAACTCGCAAGCGTTGCCATCTAAAGCTTGTTTGTCAATGTTAGTGATCAAAAGTATAAGTCTTGATTTCTAGTCTACTTATAGATGTCTGGGACTAGGACATATATTGTGTAGTTGAGCATTAGACTTCACAGCGTTCATCATTTGAAGACGAAGAACTACTAAGGCGAGCTTGTGGAACTTCATCAACAAAAGGTATGTGGAGACTGAAACTCATCTATCACTTGGAAAGTCTATTTCTACTCTATCTCCTATATTGAGACATAAGCCGTAGTGTTATATAGTTTTCTACTATGCACGTTTGATATTTCGAGCTGAGTTTAACTCGCTTACATATTTCTCGAAATATGTGTTGGTAAGATTTCGCTTCCACCAAGTTCATCTTATATTCTTGACGAAAGTCAAAATATGATCATGTGAAAATTTCCGAGTAACATTTTACATGGTTTGTGTGATACAATCATTTGTTGTAGACTTGGAATATTTCGTTATGATTATTTCAATAACTTGAAAATTGCTTTGATGCTAATAGTGTGTGAAAACGGCTATTGTCATCCTCTAAGAAAGTTTCAATGATTGAAATAAGAGTTTATAACACTTAACCATTATTGGATTGTGACATGTTGTGCACTCTTGCACATATGTAATCCATGTCCGGGAACCATAGTATGCATACCCGTATGCGTACCTGTTGGTTTGAGAAATCCAGGAACCTCAGTATGCGTACCCGTATGCATACTGGCGTAAGGTTCATGTCCGAGTTTTTCTGCTGGGATTGGAAGTACGCGTGCCTGTTTGCATACTGGCGAAACCCAATCTTGGTACGGGTATTTCAAGTATGCGTACCCGTTTGCATACTTGAAGGTTAAAGTTCTAAAATCGATTGTGTACATGAACTAATACATTTATATAATAAGGAATGCAATCTTTGAAAACCGTGGCTATAATGTTCATGAATTGATTCAAGTGAATCAAACTGATTTTGCTTCAACTGTGTTCTTGTATACTTCTATGAGAATGTAGAAATTGAACAACTCTTTATCTAGTTTCATTTGAGTCATTTGAACTAGTTATGGTTAAGATGAACAAGGTTGATATGAGAGTGTTCATATGGCTAACTTCGGTTAACTATGTTGAGCCAACTTGGTGTACACGTTTAGGTACGTTTACTCAAACCTAAATGAAGGTACAGTTCATTTTTGTGTGACAATCTAAGTTAGATCTAACGGTTGAAAGATATTAGCATGGGTTTAATCAGTTTTTCGTCTAACGGTGAATATTGAATGCTTTGTTACCAAGGTAACTTAGATTGCAAACCCTGATTTGAAAACTATATAAAGGAGAACTCTAGCAACTGGGAAACCTAATCCCCACACCTCATGTGTGATACTAGTTGCATAAACTAGAGTCGATTCTCCTTTAACCTTAGGTTTTTCAGGAAACTTTGTAGGTTAACGACTTGAATACTTCATTGGGATTATGAAGCCATACCCAACTATTTTCTCTGTAGTTGCGTGTTCTGATCTTGCTTGATTCTATCGTTTGAGTACTATCTTCTCTAAGATTTGCTCGAGATTTATTTCTCCGATAGGCAAGGTAAAAAGTAGTCACAAACATCTTCGTCTCATCGTGTTGTGATTCTACAATATCTAGTTTAGCTTCCATACGATTTAGATTATTGTGAGGTGACTGATAATACTAGGCTGTTCTTCGGGAATATAAGTCAAGTTTATCAATTGGTTCCTGTTCACCTTGTTTTATAAAAATACGGAACAAAACTCACAGGTATTTCTGCGGGGGGACAAATTTATCTATTCCAATAGACTTTTCTTTGTGAGACAGATTTGTTTATCAAGTCTTCGACTTTGGGTCGTAGCAACTCTTAGTTGTGGGTGAGATCAGCTAAGGGAGTCAAGTACATAGTATCCTGCTGGGATCAGAGACGGAAGGAGCGCAACTGTACCTTGAATCAGTGTGAGATTGATTAGGGTTCAACTATAGTCCAGTCCAAAGTTCATTCGTAGTAGGCTAGTGTCTGTATTGTCTTAATACAATGTGGTAATCAAAGCTGGACTAGGTCCCGGGGTTATTCTGCATTTGCAGTTTTCCTCGTTAACAAAATTCTGGTGTCTGTGTTATTTCTTTTCCACATTATATTTTGTTATATAATTGAAATATCACAGGTTGTGCGTAGAATCGATCAATTGGGAAATCCAAACTTTGGTTGTTGATTGAAATTGATTGATCCTTGAACATTGGTCTTTGGTACCGTTCAAGTTACTTCTTTTATACTCAATCGGGCTCGCAAATTCTTATTTGTTGATTGCGGGTTTAATTGAGAGATAGTGATATAAACTCTTTTGATATACTTTTCTATAGATTGAGTCTGACCGTCTAGTTGATTCTCTTGAAAGTATAATAGAGTAAGTCCTCTCAGATTGCCAAAAAAATTGTTGGGTGTGGTTGTTATACCCCCAATTTTTCAACTATAAAGCGATGACGATCTCACACAACTAATGAATCAAGTATATCAAAGATAAACCAGTTCTAGTTGGACCCTAGCCGATCAAGGTTTGTGCACTAAATCCACAAGATACGAAAAGTAATAAGAATTCTTCTTCGTCTTCATATCTTCTATTGCCTTCAAATACCTGCACAACAACACTTGAATCCTCTTGTGATCAATCACGCACAGAACGGAGTCTGTTAACAATGGATTATCACAAGATGTCTTTAGATCCGAAGATGGTTCTAAATATCCCGTCGATACTTTGATCTAGTTTGAGTGAGCGTTATATCAGAAGAGAAGGTTCTCAAGAATAAAGAAACCAGGTGGAATCAAAGTTACAACAACCTCTAGTCAATCAAATCAATAATCGGAAACTTATAACACTGCAATTATCTTGTTTCCTACCAACGGTATTCGTAGAGCTACTTGATCCCACAGAATCCTTAAAACGAGTTGACGTAAGATATTTCTCCTAATTAGGGTACTTTCCTATCCGAATATACGGCTCCACCAGAAACTACAAGAAATGAAGTTTTCCTGGCACTTAGGATAGTTTACAAGAAATGCAAACTCAAGTATTTGTAGACCAAGGTTGTTTGGATAACAAGGAATCCCAAAACCGAATATGAATTAAAGTACCTTTTGTTTACCTATTTCCAATTAATGTCAACCAACATTTCCGAAATCTCATAGAAAATTTTCTATTAATGGTCTAGCACATTAACTAATAATATTTTCCAGAGGATATGCCTTAATTGCTGGTAATAATGCTTTTCACTTTTTCGGACCAGGGATCACCTTGAGTATCAAGGAATATCTTTGAACAATAAATGATAAGAGTTATGTACATGTTCAAATATGTCGACATCTGGAAGCTTCTCAACTTGACAAACCCAAAACCCTAAATCACACACACCATTATGTGAACCATGGATAGTTGGTTTTGTACATGGAACCGATTAAACCATCACTCCAAAATATGTTGTGATCGGTTATAACATGATTCCCAATACAAAATGTAATCGGTTACACCTTGCTCCACAAAGTAGCTTGTGACCGGTTACACCTTGCTTCCTGAGTTAGTTTGTGATCGGTTACACCTTGGTTCCCAAAGGTAGCTTGTTATCGATTACAATTAACTTCCCAATTCATCTTATGACCGGTTATACCTTGGTTCCCAAAGTAACTTGTGATAAATTACAACTTGCATTCCAATATAGCTTGTGATCGGTTACACTTTGATTTTGAATGTAGCTTGTGATCGGTTACAACTAGCTATATTATATAGGCTATGACTGGTTATACCTCAAGTCTCAACAAAGTTAAGATAGGTTATACCATAGTCATCTTCCATTGGTCATCCAAAAGATATTCAAAGAATAGCAAGATCAATCATGATTTCTCGTTCGATTATGAAAACAAGCTCACGCATCTACTTCCTTAAACTAATGTAAATATACATAGTTTTATAGGATGAAATCACACCTATATGATGCACACATAATCAAATAACTATATACAATAGATTATGTCGATGTCATATTTACGAAGTTCCAAAAGATAAGTGTTTATATTTCGTAATATGTTTTCCTTGACACTTTGATCATACTATTATGAGCAAGTCTCACCACTATAATATTATATACAATATATACAGCTTCCCATGTTTTGTTTTCAATATAGCACGACTTGAAAGATATATTAGGAATGGAAACAACATCAAGTCAATATTATTAACCTTAAGTGGAAGGATGATATCGTCGTTGTAGTCGTTACTTCTTCTCATTCTTCAGGTCTTCGAAGTAATAATTGTATGTCTCAACATTCCTAGACTTTATAGTCTAACCTAAACGAAGTTGACTCTAGTATTTAATCAAGCGACTCTAGAGGAGTTTTGATACAAAAATATGACAACCAAACTTGGCATACCAACGCTTGGTGGGTTCAACCGAGCTATGCTCTAACAAAAAGCTTGCATAATAAATTAAGCAGCCACCAAAAAATTAAAAAAAAAAGATGTAAAAAAATACCTTGATACCAGTGATAGCCATGAGGCATCTTTTTAAATCTCCTTGTCAGAAAAGTCTCATACACATAAACCAACGGGCCGGAGAAAAAGGTAACCATAGATCCACACCTCGAAAGAAACAAAAATGTGCACGAACTGATTAGTTTGTGGATCAAACTTAAAATCAACGAATAGCATCCATGTAGCACACCAGATACAAATATGACATGACATCATCACCAGATAAATCCTGAAACACTTTCTGTTTGCCATAGTAAGATTGATAATCTTTGACATTGATGTTATATTGAGCCATAAAAAAAATTCCAAATTTGAAGGTTTGAAATTTAAAGCACTTTTTATATCGTTCGTGATTCAATTAGAAACAAAAAGACTATTCGATTTACAGTTGAGAATTTATATCCCAATCCACAATCATGAGAAAAATATATTTATTAACCTTGAGTATCATGTTTTCGTCATCAATAGCAGAAGCCTTAACCTATCAAGGGCAAGTGTCTTCTTTACACTTGGCAGAGAACCTACTAGGTTCTTTTTTTGTAACAAGAAGACTATACCCATACTTAACCTCATATTTCATCACTGCAATTCATACTTTTGCTATACCTCCAAAGAAAACTTTACTAACTTCACCAAGTATTGTAATTAAGCCACCCATCGAATATAAAAGTATTGGTATTAGGCATAAACTCATCCTAAAGGAAATGGACCACAACATCTTCAAGCGCAGCTTACACAACAACTACTAGAAGAACTAGTAGCACCACCAGAAGCATTACTGCTGACTTCACAATCAAACTAAAACTCCTTTGACCTTTCCAGTGGCAAAAACGCAAAACTTCAAAGTAGAACATCAGAATATACCTATACAAACTTGGTCTCGTCATTAACAGAGAAACTGATATGCTAAATGAGTTCACTTCAGGCAAAAAATTGTCTTCAAATATTCTAGGGTTATGTTGATATCGACATGATGATCTAAAACTTCAAGCATAAAGAAACGCAACAAGTGAACTAACAAAACACATTTCAAATTGCAACTCAAAAACAAGTAAAAAACAAAAATTACATCACAAAGAAGAAAAAAAAGAGGCATGCACTATATCCAAAAAGACCGATGTCTGAAGCTTAGTAAATTTTATAAGAAAATGGAGTTTGAAGTTAGGTAATAGTATTAGAAAAATTCAAAATAAAATTTACTAACATAAATGATTTGATCGAATCTAAAATTCCATTGAAAATCAAATCGAAAAACTCAAATTTGGGAGAAGATCTACTAGATTCGAGATGAATCTACAACGCATGCGATTTATAATCGATTGATTAATATAATAGATAGGTAATTACAAACACAAGACATGATTTTATATACTCAGCCCTTTACTCTCTCAATACATAATTTTCAGGTCTCATCTCTCGACTCACACACAACCCACACACACGTGTGTATACTATCATAACTTGACATCACTTACACATTCTCCATATACCACTCATACATATGCTTACCCTCCCTCAAGCTCAAGAGGTCTTGAGAGAGCCTTGAGATTGCACTCACACACTTTCCATACAAATCACAACATATGACTTTAGAAATCAAATCTAATAGGTGGAACACACCTATAGAATTAAGCAGTTGATGCAGATGGAAGAAATAGTGTTGTCATTTGACATAGCAGGCTGACATATGAGGTTGTTGTAGAAACTAAGGCATAGTATAAGAGAACAATACCAGAAAGAAACGGTCAAAGGGAATATGAAAGAAGTAGTAGCATCTGTAATAGGAGATAGGCCAGAAATTATTGGTGCAACAGTGAGAGTCAATGCAGTAGAAGAGACAGGCAAAAAAAAAAGAATTACCATGACAAAGGTGACAGTAGCAGGTGGACTAGGACAGAATGAAGAACTAATCACTTACTACAATAGCTCAGTACCCCTGCATATATCAAACCCACTAACATAACACTATCAAGACATGAAAGGTGACCAATTTAGTGAATATAGTTTGAAATAAGGAGTGTACAATCATGCTCAAATTGATAATTCAATCACGACAAGAAGAAAGAATTAACCCAAATAACAAATAAATAACAAGATAGAAAGGAAAATTAAGTGCGCTCAAAGTACCACCATAAGAATTAGTACCAACTCTATCAGTTTTCAAACTATGACCACCAGGAAGCAACAAGAACAATTTGAGTAATAGGAAAATCAGCTGTAAAAGCAAAGAGAACAAGTAGCTTCCCACCAACATGACGAACCTGATGATACTCTCCTCTTACTAAAAGAATCACTTGTGATAACACCTTTGCAGAATTCATTAACATACGGTGATGAAGTTAAATTTCAAATGTCCATTGAATTCAGTTTGGTCACATAACACCACAAGAGATCTTACAGTGAGACTAATCAAGTATCCACACACATAGACAAAAAGAAGATCTTACAGTTCCATTCACCAACCATTATAGCTTGCGTTATAGCACTAACAAAAAGAGTAGTTGAGAAGTAGTAGAAAAGGAACCAACAAGAGTTGAAGCTTCATTGCATTATTTATTGACACAAACAAGAAACTAACTACGATATGAAGAAAAACAACAGTAAAAGATAATGGATAATAGGATACACCCACAATTGAATGTATACTCAACAAAGAGAACTCCAACTTGTATACCAGTACCATCACCAAATTCAATCCTAGAGCACCATCTACAGTTTCTTCATCACACACCCAAACCAACTCACTCACATACCACTACTGTGAAGATTGTACCAAAGTAAACTGAAGAAAGATTAGGCACACGGGGGTGCAGCAAACAATCAACGCACACACCTACCCCAATATTCTACTGATCTTAAGAAGAATTCTTCTCCACTATCCAGTGGTACAAAATTAAGCCTCTTCGTAACTAAATATTGTAGTAGAAATATGCATGCTCGGATCGAATAGATTCAGGAATCAGTACCAATTGGATTTGATAAAAGAACTAGGTCAAATTCAAACCAATTTATGATGCGTGCAGAATTTGAAGACAAATTGAATGTTGTTGAGATAGTTATGTATAAATCAGGCACTTAAAATTAAATTTGAAGTAACCAAAAGATGAGATCTGATATTACCAATGTTGATTTGATTTAAGCAGTCGAGGTAGAAGAATCAAGTTTCAACGCAAAACGAAATTGCAAACCTAAATTCCCAATAGCTCAAGTGATTTAAATCGAATTTCAAATCTGAGAATAATGCTTGATTATGTGTGAAGACATAGCAGTGAAGCATCAGGATAAAATCAAACTTTGCACCAAGAACCATCAGTAACCACAACCCCAGTCGAATTCCATGAGTCTTCAATCAGCAGAGATTTGATTGAGAACAGCAGCAGAAAAAGTTGAATTAAAGAAATTAAGGTTTAATCAGCGGAAGAGGATCAACACTCCTGATAATTGAAATTCTCAGGACTGATACAAGATGAATCTACATTGAATACGATTTATAATCAATTAACTAATAGAAAAGATAGGTACCCTATAATACAAAACAAGATGCGTTTTTGAGCCCTGGACTTCTTGAGAGACAAACGTTGCATCCGACCATTCCAATCTCATCCTAGCCAAAGACATCCGACGGATGCAACAATTGTAACTTCTTTTCATTACGAACGTGCATTAATTAGATTCTTCTCATCATTATGTTTGAACAACGATTTTGGTTTTATTTCAACCTATAAAGAAAAATAACATTAAACCCTTTATCAATATTTTAAAAATAAATAAATTTGGAACCAGTTAGATATGATAAGACACCATGAAGAAATATTTTGAACAACGATGTGCACGTATGTTTTATTTAGAACATCATGTATTTAATACTTGGTGGAAACTTTTGAGGAATTATTTGGTTTCGTAATACCGAACAAGCATCCTAAAATTGAGGAATTCGTATTATAATCAAATGGTTTTGTTAGTACTAAAATTTAAAAAAAAAAAATCTAAGTTCTGGAGTTTTACCTGTACAATAAAACCAAAATTGATGGGAGTAAAAATTTATTTAAAATCTCTATATTAAATGAAACCACAAATTTTTTCGTTATCAAACTACAGACATGGTCTTCAAATGGAGGAGGAAACATATGGTAGTTTTTTATCTGCAAGTGCACCACCATTAATTTAGAAGATTCAGGTGATTTAAGAAACACTTATACATTTATCATAGATTAGATCAAAGCAAGGCCTTTACAGCAGGGTTTATTTACAAAAATAACCCGTGAGCTTAGGACGGTCAGAAAACATTTCTAGAGACAAACGTTGCATCCGACCATCCCGGTTTCACCCCAACCATAGATATCCGATGAATGTAAGCTTTGTAACCTCCTTCCAGTACAAATATATGCATTGATGACTGATAGACGCATTTATGTGTCTATTTTTATCTCTATTGTGTATTTTATTAGTACTCATTTTGTACTTATTTTGGTTATTTTATGTCTTTATAGGTATTTTGGAGAAATAAGCTTTTGCGGCGAAATTGGCTCGAAAAGTTGTTAAAGGCACCTGGGAGGACATTTGCTATTCGTACTCTCGCTTTGGATAAGGGGTAACCCATTTCGGGCATGTGCTAAAGGGAGACCGGGACTGGATAAAGGGGAGGTCACTTTCCTTCCCAAATTCAAAAGAAGAAAATTGGCGGGAAAACATGGCTTTCACGGGCAGATTTAGGTTTAGAGTTTTGATCGAGTTTTTTGGAGACTAAAGGGCTGATATTGATTGGGTTTACTCCTTAGGCCTAAATAGGCCTGGTGAAGTCTTTGGATAGCACCCAAATTGGCTGGAATGGCCGGAAATTGGAATCAAAGTCAAATAAGGATACACGGCTTCATGGGTTCGAATTTGGAAATTCAGAGAGATTAAAGGCAATAAATTCGTTCCAAAGATACATATTCTAACTAAGGAAGAGTTTGGTATAATCGGGAGAGCTCAGAAACGCGTGAAACAAATTTGGGAAGGAATTATTGCCGTGACTGCCAAGGAAGGAAAGAGGAGATTTCGATGCGATTTGGGAGAGATTCGATGACCCTTTTGTGTATAAATATGTTTCTTATGGTCCCAAGAAGGGTGACTAGGAGTAGGGAGAAGTTTAGATCACTGCAGAGCCGAGAAATCAAAGTTGCAGGAAACCAGTTCACTGCTGCTGCTGCCATTAACAAAGCTCGAAGAATACGAAGAACACACCTCCATAAGCAGTCGTTTTCTGTTGCGTCAGAAGCAGTCTTATTTTCTCGCGTCAACTGCAGCAGTTTGTGTCGTTGTTTACTGCAGCAGGAAAGTATCGTTGTTTTATAAACGCTTTCTGTTAGTCTTAAACTTCCTGTTTTAGTATTTCTTCATCTTTTAATCAACTTTTGAGCTGTAATCATGAATCTTGAGCAAGTGATTAATATGAGGAGATAAACCCCTTAGCTAAGGCAACGGAGGAAGCCATTGTTTCATGAAAATTGGTATAATTCTATTTTATTTATTTATTGCAATTATTTTATATGATTATTTGCATAGAACTTAAAAGAATAATTGATTTTTATTGAGTTGTTGTGAATTATTTTGATGGAGCATGCTTGGTTTTAAAACTTTTGATGTTTCATGCTTGGTGATTACAACTATTACTTCAAAAATCTATTAGAGGCAAAATATAAGATCACTTTAAAAGAAAGAATTGCATGAATATTGATTAGAATTTATCTCTTAATTGGTCATTGGTGGAATCCTGAGTCTTGGTATTTTCTTATTATCTTTGAAACAACTTAATTTACTTTTCAAAAATCCTTCGCAAGTCTGAGAATCGAACCACTTTTACCACTATCTCAAAACTACATCAATTTTTGGCGTCGTCGACGCGGATTTGCTTTTAGGGTTTTTAGACCTAGTTTTCTTTTATTTATTTTTATTTTTTAGGTTCTTATTATTTTTGTTCTTTTTTACGTTTTTGGGTATTTGTCTTTTGTCTACAGGTTTTGGATCATAAAGCGAATTGAGCCAAGGAGTTTGGTGATTTCGTAGAGACTGGAACTTAAAGCATAAAGACTTGGAGCAAAAGATTAAAGCGAAAAGAACGGAAAAGAAGACAATTTCTTTTTAGATTTTTTTTTTTAGGGTTTGTTTATTTTTCTTTATTAAAAAAAAAAAGAGAGAGAACTGTATTAGGGTTTGCTATTTTTGTAATTTTTTTTCTTTTTGGACACTTGGACATTGAACTTTGGACATTATTATTTTTAAACCCTAAGGAAGGGTTGGTTTAAATACAAAATGTGTGCAGGGAAGGACGGTGATTACGATATCACCTCGGCCCCTCGGGTTCGTACATAACATAGGAGTTGTGGCCCGAGTCGACTTCAGCGGTTCTTCGCCCGTCTGGTATGGGAGGTAAGTTTTTCGAAACACCCGCGAATCCCCTGTCAGCGGGTTTACTGTATTCCTTAAGGTGAATATATGCTGAGGAATTGAATACGGTTGCTTTTAATTCCTAGTAAAGGGCAAGGACTGGCCATACAAGATAAGGGTTCGGATTTCATCACCGTTCTCTTCTTGCCCGCCTTAGGAACACGAAACCAAACGCGAACCTAAGCCTAAAATTTTGACTAGAACGAGACCTATAGGGTAACGAGCTTAATAGGAAAATCGTTCGAAGAATATTGGTTACTTTTTTGAGCATACTTCGAAGTTCTTGACGGTTTCTGTGAGTTGAATGCGTGACTGCGCCGCCTTGTAACCGGTGAGGCCTTGGGTATCAAAGCTCCACTGAGCTTCCCTCGCCTTGATTCAACTTACTTTGACTCGGATTGATTCCAGAGGGGTTTGCTCAGATTGTAAGGAGTTGCTTTTCGAAAGAATAGAAGCTGGTCTAGTGACAATCTAAGTGGAGCCATCATGCTTTTTGTTTGCTAGAAATACAGGTTTGATTTGGTTGAGTCAGCCTTGTTTTGTTTGCATAGAATTCCCTTCCTTATTCTGTTGCATGCCTGAACGTAAAGAGACGCCCTAGGTAGATTTGTTAAAGAGAAACCTAGTAGTTCTAAGCGTCTTGATTACCTCAATTTAGAGAGTCCGATTCGTGAAGACTCCGCTTTTGAACGTCCGTTTGAAGAGAAAATCCCTGATAGTCCAATAGCGCCAGAAATGGCAACTTTGAAAGCACTGTTGAATCCGACTAGGACTACTCGTCCATCATGTATTAAGTTAGCTGACACAGATGCAACTTATGATTGAAACCTGGGACTTTACAGATGCTCCCAATCTTTTTAGGGAAAGAAAATGAAAACCCCTATTTCCATGTTAGGGATTTTGAAGAAATTTGTAGTACCCTAAGAATTAGAGGCTTAGATGATGATGCTTTGAAACTTAGGTTATTCCCATTCTCCCTAAAAGATAAAGCCAAAGCATGGCTATATAGTTTGACTTCCGAGTCAATTGAAACATATGAACAGCTTACATCTGCCTTTTACATCAAGTTTTTCCCTAGACACAAAACATCGTCGATTAGGACGCAAATCTGTACTTTTTCGCAACGAGAAGGGGAATCTTTGTATAGGTATTTGGAAAGGTTCAATGATTTGGTATCCCAGTGTCCTCATCATGGGTTAGAGAAGGTTAGGTTAGTTCAGATCCTTTATGAGGGTTTAGATTATTCGACAACGACCATGGTTGAGTCTTTATGCACTGGTGGGTTTGAAAACCAGACAGTTGATGCGGCGATGGACTTTTTGAATGAAATCGCCGATAAAACCCAGCAATGGGAAAATAGTAGGGAGCCCCAGAAAACAATTCTTCTAAGTAGAGGAAATGTCAATAGGGTAGAAGGAAACTTTGAATCAGATGCAAAAATTGCTGCTATAGCAAAGAGGTTAGAAGCTTTAGAAGTGAGTCACACTAGTGGTAGATTGGATCCTTTTTGGGAAGGCCAGAATAATGAAGAGCAAGCTAATGCTCTCTATAATAACACTAGGTTTGATAATCGTCAAAAGTTTGACCCATATTCAGAAACCTACAACCCTGGTTGGAGAAACCATCCTAATTTCTCTTGGTCTAAAGGCCAGAGTCAAGGGCAGTCTAGTAATCCTCAGCCTCCTCCAGGTTTTGGTTTTAAGAACTCCTCAGGTCAAGCCCAGTTTCAGAACCCTTCTGAGAATAGAATCACTAGCTTAGAGGAATCTCTCAATATGTTAAAAAAGAGCCACGATATGTTATACAAGAGCCAGGAAATGTTAATGACAAGTCAGGCTAGCTTCCAAGAGGAAACTAAGAAGAACTTTCAAACTAATGCTCAAACCCTTGCTAAGTTAGAACTTCAAGTAGGTCAAATTGCTCAGACTCTATGTGAAAGAGATAATGGTAGGTTTCCGAGTCAAACACAACCCAACCCTAGAGGAATTCATGAAGTAGGAACGAAACCACCACATCAACTGAATGCTATTAGTACCCTTAGAAGTGGTAGAGTTGTAGACAACAAGGTAACCATGCCCGATAGTCAGCATACTGTAGACCACCCCTCAGGATCTCATCCCTCAGGACCGCTAACTGAGGGGACTGATAAAATTTCCAATGATGCTGACTCGGTTCCTGAGAGGTCTGATCCTGTGCCTAGAGCCCCATTTCCCCAGCTATTAGTACCAACAAAAAGTGAATCCAACTTTAATGACATAATGGAGGTATTTAAGAAAGTTACCATAAACCTTCCGTTACTAGAAGCAATTAGGCAACTACCGGCTTATGCCAAGTTCCTCAAGGATATGTGTACCCGAAAGCGAAAGCTTAGTGTCCCTAAAAAAGCCTTTTTAGCTAGTCATGTAAGTTCGATCATTCAGAACACTGCAATTCCTAAGTATAAAGACCCAGGTCCCCTACCATTGCTTGCACAATAGGAAAACACCGGGTAGAAAAAGCTTTACTTGACTTAGGAGCCAGTGTGAATTTACTCCATACCATGTGTACTTAAAGCTGGGACTTGGAGAATTGAAACCTACCAAGATAACACTCCAGTTAGCTGATAGGTCTGTTAAAATTCCTCGTGGTGTGATAGAGGACGTTCTTATTGAGGTCGACAAGTTTATTTATCCTGTGGATTTCGTGGTCTTAGATACCCAACCTGTCCCTGACCCAGAGAACCAGATACCTGTGATTTTAGGTCGCCCATTTTTAGCGACGTCTAATGCAATCATAAATTGTCGAAATGGTATCATGAATCTATCTTTTGGTAATATGACTATCGAACTGAATATTTTTAATGTCAATAAGCTACATTCTGAGCTAGATGACACATGCATTGAAGAAGTGAACATGATAGGAACCTTAGTTTCGGAGTCCTTACCAAACACCACATCAGACGATCCATTAGAGAGTTGTCTAGCCCATTTTAGCCTGGATTTCGACGATGATAGTAACATTGAACAGGTTAATGCTCTGTTGGATTCTATTCCTGTGTTAGATGTTGATATATGGAAAGATAGGTTCGAACCATTACTAGCTTCTGAGTTTACCTTAAAAGAGCCTCCTGAGTTGGAGCCTAATTATACATTTTTAGGACCGCCCGAGTCTTTTCCTGTGATTATAGCTTCCGATTCGGATAATGATCAGGAGATTAGGCCAGAGACTGTGCTTCAAGAAAATAAGGAAACTTTAGAGTGGAAGAAAGCTGAAGATGAACTACCTGATCACAACTTAGAGAAAGCAATTGACCTTTTTCAAGAACCCGATGGTCTAGAAATTAGGAACATTGTGACTAGTCTATGTAGAGGCAGCGAATATTATAAGTTTGGGGGTAGCGAACTAGAAGAATCTATTGAGTATTTTAAGGACTGGGATGATCCGGAAATTCGAGCAATAATTAGAGGTTTGTCTGAGGGTAGTAAAAACCCTAAGTTTGGGGGTAGTGATGATTCTTGTGATTGTCAATTATCCAAAGTCCCTAACTTGGGACTCGAGCCTAGTGAGGTATTCCCTGAGTCTATTCAGACTCCACAACCTGATCCTCCTGATACTGTCCAGGAGGAAAATGATAACTTAGAGACCCGTTTTTCGGATGAATCTGTTTGTCGAGACACTCATATGAAGCCCAAGAAGGCCCCTCAGATAAATCTAGTTGTCTTGCGAGAAACTTTAGATCAGGTTATGCTCTATTTGCTCATTCTTCTGATTTTGAGCATTTGTCTCCTATTAGTGGCAGTTTTATTTGGTTTTGTTGACCCGCAGTTGTTTCGACTATTGATATATGATTTGAAAGGTAACTAGCCATTTTGTGGTACTTATGTCCGGCTGAAGACTTTAAACTTAGCATCATGCTCATGCAACCAGGTAACATCTTTCCTTAACTCTTTTGCTTCAAATGGTAACAGTTTCTCCTTGTTCATGCTTTTAATTTTATCTTTAGAACATTGAGGACAATGTTAGATTTAAGTTTGGGGGTATGGGAGAAACTTTTTAGTTGCAGTATGAATAAATAAACTCCAGAGCTTAGAAATTTATGCCTATTTAGGATTGCACTAACTAATCTAAGTGGATGGAAGCATTTTGGTTGTAGGAGTTGAGGAACCAATCTGATTAGATGGAAACATCTATAGAGTCTATTCATAAAAGCACAGAGCTCAGGTGTTAGAAATAACATGATAGTTTCACCATATCTCGTTGAGTCCTTTTCACTTCTATTTTTATTTTATTTTGTTTTTAAACTATGTTTCTCTAAGTGATAGGTGGGGCCCACGATTCAAGTTGTTACCAATGCTAGGGTGAATTAGAGTGATTGAGATACCATGCAAAAAAAAAAAAAAAAAAGACCGGACCAGTTAGACCAATCGGAATAAGTATTAACACTTGGATAGCAATATGCGTGTGTTCTCCCTGTTTCCGTCGCCTAAGCAAGCGTGGAATGCAGGACCCGTGGGAACTATCGTGTAATCTGCTGACAAGAAGCATGCGCTTGGATCAAAAAGATCTATTCATGCCGTTAAAAAAAAAAAAAAAAAAGGGTTATTGTTCTGTGTAGTCAACTGCTGGTTCCCTTGTATTTGCCAGTTTGTTGATCTAGATTTAAGTTATTGACCACTGGTACCCTTGTATATGCCAGTGTGTTGATATTAGTCAGACTAGTATCTCAATCCATTAGGATAGGTTCATTTTGGCGGAGGCCTTCAGACAGATATGGGAAACGTCGTCCACTTAGTAAACATCAAAACCATCTATGTTTTTTTATATCCATCTTCTTGATCTATCCATGTGATTAGTTTTGACTCCGAATATGATGTCCATAGTGCAACTATCTGAGTAGAGCTCTGTCACTTTATATGAATTTTAGTATGCTTGAGTGCAAACTCGTGTACAGCAATTGGAATTTCGCATCAGGGTACTTCTTCCTGTAGTTAATAAGTATGCCAACCAAGGAGATTCTTTAGTGCCTTCCAAGGTTCTGCGTAGATAGCTAAGGTCTGGAGTACAGGTTTTGTGGGTATATCTCTAGTAAGCCCTCCCGAGACTATAACTCGGCCACTAGGAACACCTAGGGGTTTAAAGGCTTATTGCATACGCTAAATGCAATCGACGATGCCTGCGACAGTGAGTTAGGATTTTATTTTGTAGTTTTGATTTGCTCGGGACTAGCAAATAATAAGTTTGGGGGTATTTGATAGACGCATTTATGTGTCTATTTTTATCTCTATTGTGTATTTTATTAGTACTCATTTTGTACTTATTTTGGTTATTTTATGTCTTTATAGGTATTTTGGAGAAATAAGCTTTTGCGGTGAAATTGGCTCGAAAAGTTGTTAAAGGCACCTGGGAGGATATTTGCTATTCGGACTCTCGCTTTGGATAAGGGGTAACCCATTTCGGGCATGTGCTAAAGGGAGACCGGGACTGGATAAAGGGGAGGTCACTTTCCTTCCCAAATTCAAAAGAAGAAAATTGGCGGGAAAACATGGCTTTCACGGGCAGATTTAGGTTTAGAGTTTTGATCGAGTTTTTTGGAGACTAAAGGGCTGATATTGATTGGGTTTACTCCTTAGGCCTAAATAGGCCTGGTGAAGTCTTTGGATCGCACCCAAATTGGCTGGAATGGCCGGAAATTGGAATCAAAGTCAAATAAGGAAACACGGCTTCATGGGTTCGAATTTGGAAATTCAGAGAGATTAAAGGCAATAAATTCGTTCTAAAGATACATATTATAACTAAGGAAGAGTTTGGTATAATCGGGAGAGCTCAGAAACGCGTGAAACAAATTTGGGAAGGAATTATTGCCGTGACTGCCAAGGAAGGAAAGAGGAGATTTCGATGCGATTTGGGAGAGATTCGATGACCCTTTTGTGTATAAATATGTTGCTTATGGTCCCAAGAAGGGTGACGAGGAGTAGGGAGAAGTTTAGATCACTGCAGAGCCGAGAAATCAAAGTTGCAGGAAACCAGTTCACTGCTGCTGCTGCCATTAACAAAGCTCGAAGAACACACCATCATAAGCAGTCGTTTTCTGTTGCGTCAATGGCAGTCTTATTTTCTCGCGTCAACTGCAGCAGTTTGTGTCGTTGTGTACTGCAGCAGCGAAGTATCGTTGTTTTATAAACGCTTTCTGTGAGTCTTAAACTTCCTGTTTTAGTATTTCTTCATCTTTTAATCAACTTTTGAGCTGTAATCATGAATCTTGAGCAAGTGATTAATATGAGGAGATAAACCCCTTAGCCAAGGCAACGGAGGAAGCCATTGTTTCATGAAAATTGGTATTTCTAATTTATTTATTTATTGTAATTATTTTATATGATTATTTGCATAGAACTTAAAAGAATAATTGATTTTTATTGAGTTGTTGTGAATTATTTTGATGGAGCATGCTTGGTTTTAAAACTTTTGATGTTTCATGCTTGGTGATTACAACTATTACTTCAAAAATCTATTAGAGGCAAAATATAAGATCACTTTAAAAGAAAGAATTGCATGAATATTGATTAGAATTTATCTCTTAATTGGTCATTGGTGGAATCCCGAGTCTTGGTATTTTCTTATTATCTTTGAAACAACTTAATTTACTTTTCAAAAATCCTTCGCAAGTCTGAGAATCGAACCACTTTTACCACTATCTCAAAACTACATCAATGACTCTCATAATTAGTTCCTCACTAATTATGTTACAACAAAACAACAAAGTGCAAGGGAAAAATTAGTTCCTCACTAATTTGTGTTCACTAATTAAAAGAATTAATGTAGCAACAAAACAACAAAGTGAAAAAATAATTGTTACAACCATTTAAAACTAATATTATTACACTCATATTTTATTATTCAAAAAAATAATATTTTGGCTCATATCTTTTTAAAATAAAAAATAATAACCTTCATCAACCTGTGTAACGTTTGAGAATTGCTGCAAGAAAACCATGAACTTAGATTAATATTTCTCATGCCGTGCCGTTACGGCACAGGTTATTTCTAGTTACATACATAGGACATGAGTTTATATACTCAACCCTTTGCTCTCTCAATATATAACTCTCAAGTCTCATCTCTTGACTCACACACTCTCCATACACCACTCATACATATGCTATTAAGATCTACATTGATCTAACCAATTTGAATCTCAAATTTGAAAAAGACTAAAATCACATAAAGATAATCAAACTGATTCTTTCCTGAACTTGATAGTGTAACTGTTTAGAAAGTCGAATCAACAAAGAACTTAATAAAATAAAAAAATCAAAACAAAAACCAAGCTAAAGTCACCTCTTAGCTCTCAGAGCTCCTTACATGTAGAGAAACGACTAAATATCTCTAAATATGCTTCCAAAATCCTAACAATCAAAGAAACAGAAATATAAAACTTACGTAAAACGAGATAGAATCGAAGTCGAACAAAACTAAAACGAAAAAAAAAATGTAACAAAATAAAGAAAAAATCTTCCGGGAGACTTTCAGTTGATCCTTCTGAAAACCCCTCTCTCAAATCCGAGAATCAAGTACAGTAAAAACTCTATATATTAATACACTTCGGACCTAGAAAAAGTATTAATATATCGATATTATTAATATATGGAGGCTATTGTCTATATGATTTTACAAGTTGGAACCAAATATTTTATTAATATGGAGGATCATTTGGATTTTCATACTTATGGGAAAAATATATTTAACTCTGCAAGAAGATTTTCGTCTTATTTAGCCTGATTCTCAAGTAGAAGGTCAGCGGATCGAGTATACTCCTCTTATGTAAATCTAGTTTAAGTTCTTAATGCTCTTCTTTCCTATTTGAAAAAAAAAACATTAAAAAAAGGGGGAAAATATCGTTTGGTCCCTTTTTAGGTGGGCCCATGTTTGTTTAGTCCTTTGGGAAAACGCCTTTACTGTTTGGTCCATAATTATTTAAAAATATAAAACAGACAAAAGTACCCTTCCGTGTTAAGTTTTACTTATTTTCTTGTAGCAGTTCATTCGTCAAAATGAACTCATGTTAATTTCTACTTATTTTTCAGAAAACTTATAAACCAGAGTTCATTCCGGAAATGAACTCCATATAAAAACCTAAAAAAAAAGAGTTCAATCCAGAAATGAACTCCATATAAATCTTCATCTTCTTCTTCATCGATTTCATCTTAAGCAGCAGCAACAAAACACATAAATCTTCATCTTCAAACAACAGCAACAGATTTCTAGGGTTTGACAAGTTCATCTTCAACATCAACATATTTTTCTAGGATTCATCTTCAACAACAAACACCAGTAGAGAATCATATTTGACGAGTTCATCTTCAACAGCACACAAGTTCATCGTCGTCTTCATCAGCAGATTTGAATTCGTCATCTTCAAACGCCGTCTTCATCTTCAACAACAAACAAACACGAGTTCAGATCTAAAAAATCTTCAAACAAACGTCGTCTTCGTCGTCTGCATCTTCAACAACGACGAGTTCATCTTTAAAAGATGCAGCAGAAGATCAAATATTCAAAAAAATTGTTTACAGGAAGAAATATAAAAAGAAAAAAGAAAAACTGAAATTCTAAATCTGAAAATATAGGAGAGAGAAAGTAAATATGAGAATGATTTCTTCTCTCTTACTTTTTGACTATATATATGGTCATAATCTAAAAGGGTATTTCTGCCACTACAAGATGACAATTACATCATCCATGACATCACCCTAGGAACAAACCATAATTTCTTGGACCAAACTACAATATATTTTCCCAAATAAGACCAAACAGACATATGACTGAGTCAACTGGACTAGACTCTCTCTAATATATTATTGCTAGGACTATATGGTATTTCCTACTAAAAAAGAAAGCATTAATAACGACTGTTAAAGAACGACCTAATGAACATCACTTGAATGACCACACCCCTTCACGTCTTGGAAGAAAATTAAATAACTCCGTGTGGCGACACTATCTGAATTGGGCTCCGACTTCATGGTTTCTATGGTGACAGGACAAGCAAGAACTAATTAACAAGCTCAAAAGAGCCTAAACTGCCAAAACCTAACTGAGTCATTACAGATCTGCAAGAAGTAAGACTGCATCAAAGCCAAACCCCAAATATTTAATCAGTGTGAAGGCTAAGTACATAAAAACTGTTCTAATATGCTGGTACAAACCTGTGAAAGAGCTGGACTTCTGCCATAACATACCCTCATCTGACATTTCATAAAAGTGCACCTTAATTGCAAAATAAATATATTGAAGAATGTTCCTTTCAAATCAATAATATGTGAATAGCTGAAAATCAGTACGAAGTCTGATTACAGATCCAGCACCCCTTGGTGATCAATTAGTAAGTTGACCAACTTCACAAGAAGAGTGCCTAAAATGGAGATAGACATGGATGCCATAATTTAGAATGTATTCCGTGAATAGCACAATGGCTTTACATGTACCACCATCCCACCCCACACCACTGTCACCACCATCAAGAAGAAGTTTTTACAATGGATCTTAGATGGATCCATCCCACCCCACACACCACTGTCACCACCATCAAGAAGAAGATTTTCCAACAGATCTTAGATGGATCCATAGGACCACTAAAATAATTTCCCCCAAATTATCACAATCCCCACGTTCACAGAAGGGTTTCTTGTAGAAACTTAGTTCCACTGCTGAATACACAATAACCCCACTTTCAGAAGGAAAAAAAAAGATCAAGTTCATTATTCATATATATCCTATCAAACAATCCTTCCATAATCCTTCCTTGAGTTGGATGCTGGTGGAATGTTGGTCACTGGATACCCAGGCCTCAGTCCTACAACAACATTTATTGCAGTTATGTGACATGAACATTACTCAAGAAAAATAACATAAAAAAAGGATTAGGAACACGCTATAATCGAGACAAGTGAAAATGCAGCACGCCTAATGGAACATACCCCATGGCGACCCGTTAGGAAGTGTGTTATTGCCTAGAGAGTGTGAGCCAACATTGTTATAGATTGGAGGTGGCTGAACCTTCTGATGATTCCACTCACCACCACGAGCAAAATTTGGCGGCACATAATTAGATCGATGACAAGGTGGTGGATGCTGCCCAAAACGACTAGGAGAGATTTGTGCGGAATGAGGTGTGAACTGTGAAGACATAATTGGACGGCCATGCCCCGCATGCATATCATGCGCTGAAGAGGAGCTCGCATCTACTTGAGGGAATGCTTGATTTGTTAAGAAGTTTCTGGATTACCAGAAGAGCCAAGAAGCATTAACAGTACTTGAAGAGTAATAAAGTTCGAACAAGACATTTCACGAATCACACATCTTAACAGACGATGTGTTTAAGTCTCCTAAAGAAAACTATGTGCATGTGAACTAGAGAGAGATACCTTGGAATCTCTGACCCCACCATATATGCATACAAATCATAGCAGAAATTGCAATGCTAAAGGATGCCACAACATTATATTACCTTTGATTGGGTATATGTGAGTTCATATGTGTCTGGTAGGTGTTGTTAAACCTTCCCATGCCAGCAACTGGAACAGCAGGATCTGGGGGATGACTAATGCGCATGATATTGGTAAATTCAGAAACCATAGAGCCCACATCAGGACCATCCTCTTGCAGGAGTAATTCTTCGCTGCAAATAATATATGTATATAAAACTATTAGGGTCGACAAACCATGAGAATTTTCCAAGTGCATGATTACATAACCAAGAAAAAGTACTAGCTCTTTGTAAGTAGCTCTAGATAAAAAGGTATGAAATGTGAGAAAAACCTTGATAATAATTTACTCATCAAGAATATAATTTAAACACCACAAATCAACACACCAGCCAAATCAGTATCTGAAGCTGTTAAGGTTTACCTATAATTGGGGTCCCAATCTCCAGGATCAGGTAGCGAACTAATTTCAGCCTTTTCATTTGTAGACTCCAAGCTTGGGCGATATGGCATGTTGGAGTTCAGTTGAGGAACAGACTGTGAAGTGCCAGATGAAAATCCTGCATTGAATATGGCATTTCCTCTCAAAGGCCTCCAATTAGGAACACTACTGGTTGATTGCATATTCCGAGGAGAACCATTAGTATGCCCACGAGATCTTCCCTCACCGTAACTACAGCTGGCACCATCAGTATGATGCCCTTGCCAGTGCGCTGTATTTCTTGAGGGGGTAACGAGTGGGACCCAGGATGTCCCCAACTTCTCCTCCTATTATTGAAGTGTCCAACAGCAGCCATTTTTCTTAAAGGTGATCCATGAACACTTCCTCTTGCTGGGGAAGTTGGGCCGAACTTTCCTGAAGATCCAGTGGAAACTTGAGTATGGTGATTACGAGGTGTAAACTGTGAGGGACTCACACCTAGAGACATCGGCCCAAAGTTTCCTGCGGATGGACTGACACCAAGTCCTCCATTCCCATGAGAAAGTTGAGAAGTTCTCCATCTAGCATCAGAGCTAGCTCCAGCGATTGGCACTCCACCACCCTGAGCACGGATGTTCAGAACAGATGGACCCACAGGAGAATAGTATGCATATACACAACTATCATCGCCATAACTTCCATAGTTGCTGCCAAGTCCAACTCCTTCGTTATAACTACCATGGCTTCCCAAGCTGCCATAGCTACTAGCATTCTGTGGAGCCACCTGAAAGTTATTCTGTGGAGGCCCTCTATTGATGCTTAACACCTACAAGTTCCAAACAATCGAAGGACTTTGAACCTGAATCATTTTAGTTACTATAAAAATAAAATTTGAAGGACAAGATCATAGTAAGATTGATAATCTTTGACATTGATGTTATATTGAGCCATAAAAAAAATTCCAAATTTGAAGGTTTGAAATTTAAAGCACTTTTTATATCGTTCGTGATTCAATTAGAAACAAAAAGACTATTCGATTTACGGTTGAGAATTTATATCCCAATCCACAATCATGAGAAAAATATATTTATTAACCTTGAGTATCATGTTCTCGTCATCAATAGCAGAAGCCTTAACCTATCAAGGGCAAGTGTCTTCTTTACACTTGGCAGAGAACCTACTAGGTTCTTTTTTTGTAACAAGAAGAATATACCCATATTACTTAACCTCATATTTCATCACTGCAATTCATACTTTTGCTATACCTCCAAAGAAAACTTTACTAACTTCACCAAGTATTGTAATTAAGCCACCCATCGAATATAAAAGTATTGGTATTAGGCATAAACTCATCCTAAAGGAAACGTACCACAACATCTTCAAGCGCAGCTTACACAACAACTACTAGAAGAACTAGTAGCACCACCAGAAGCATTACTGCTGACTTCACAATCAAACTAAAACTCCTTTGACCTTTCCAGTGGCAAAAACGCAAAACTTCAAAGTAGAACATCAGAATATACCTATACAAACTTGGTCTCGTCATTAACAGAGAAACTGATATGCTAAAAGAGTTCACTTCAGGCAAAAAATTGTCTTCAAATATTCTAGGGTTGTGTTGATATCGACATGATGATCTAAAACTTCAAGCATAAAGAAACGCAACAAGTGAACTAACAAAACACATTTCAAATTGCAACTCAAAAACAAGTAAAAAACAAAAATTACATCACAAAGAAGAAAAAAAAAGAGGCATGCACTATATCCAAAAAGACCGATGTCTGAAGCTTAGTAAATTTTATAAGAAAATGGAGTTTGAAGCTAGGTAATAGTATTAGAAAAATTCAAAATAAAATTTACTAACAGAAATGATTTGATCGAATCTAAAATTCCATTGAAAATCAAATCGAAAAACTCAAATTTGGGAGAAGATCTACTAGATTCGAGATGAATCTACATCGCATGCGATTTATAATCGATTGATTAATAGAATAGATAGGTAATTACAGACACAAGACATGATTTTATATACTCAGCCCTTTACTCTCTCAATACATAATTTTCAGGTCTCATCTCTCGACTCACACACAACCCACACACACGTGTGTATACTATCATAACTTGACATCACTTACACATTCTCCATATACCACTCATACATATGCTTACCCTCCCTCAAGCTCAAGAGGTCTTGAGAGAGCCTTGAGATTGCACTCACACACTTTCCATACAAATCACAACATATGACTTTAGAAATCAAATCTAATAGGTGGAACACACCTATAGAATTCAGCAGTTGATGCAGATGGAAGAAATAGTGTTGTCATTTGACATAGCAGGCTGACATATGAGGTTGTTGTAGAAACTAAGGCATAGTATAAGAGAACAATACCAGAAAGAAACGGTCACAGGGCATATGAAAGAAGTAGTAGCATCTGTAATAGGAGATAGGCCAGAAATTATTGGTGCAACAGAGAGAGTCAATGCAGTAGAAGAGACAGGCAAAAAAAAAGAATTACCATGACAAAGGTGACAGTAGCAGGTGGACTAGGACAGAATGAAGAACTAATCACTTACTACAATAGCTCAGTACCCCTGCATATATCAAACCCACTAACATAACACTATCAAGACATGAAAGGTGACCAATTTAGTGAATATAGTTTGAAATAAGGAGTGTACAATCATGCTCAAATTGATAATTCAATCACGACAAGAAGAAATAATTAACCCAAATAACAAATAAATAACAAGATAGAAAGGAAAATTAAGTGCGCTCAAAGTACCACCATAAGAATTAGTACCAACTCTATCAGTTTTCAAACTATGACCACCAGGAAGCAACAAGAACAATTTGAGTAATAGGAAAATCAGCTGTAAAAGCAAAGAGAACAAGTAGCTTCCCACCAACATGACGAACCTGATGATACTCTCCTCTTACTAAAAGAATCACTTGTGATAACACCTTTGCAGAATTCATTAACATACGGTGATGAAGTTAAATTTCAAATGTCCATTGAATTCAGTTTGGTCACATAACACCACAAGAGATCTTACAGTGAGAGTAATCAAGCATCCACACACATAGACAAAAAGAAGATCTTACAGTTCCATCCACCAACCATTATAGCTTGCGTTATAGCACTAACAAAAAGAGTAGTTGAGAAGTAGTAGAAAAGGAACCAACAAGAGTTGAAGCTTCATTGCATTATTTATTGACACAAACAAGAAACTAACTACGATATGAAGAAAAACAACAGTAAAAGATAATGGATAATAGGATACACCCACAATTGAATGTATACTCAACAAAGAGAACTCCAACTTGTATACGAGTACCATCACCAAATTCAATCCAAGAGCACCATCTACAGTTTCTTCATCACACACCCAAACCAACTCACTCACATACCACTACTGTGAAGATTGTACCAAAGTAAACTGAAGAAAGATTAGGCACACGGGGGTGCAGCAAACAATCAAAGCACACACCTACCCCAATATTCTACTGATCTTAAGAAGAATTCTTCTCCACTATCCAGTGGTACAAAATTAAGCCTCTTCGTAACTAAATATTGTAGTAGAAATATGCATGCTCGGATCGAATAGATTCAGGAATCAGTACCAATTGGATTTGATAAAAGAACTAGGTCAAATTCAAACCAATTTATGATGCGTGCAGAATTTGAAGACAAATTGAATGTTGTTGAGATAGTGATGTATAAATCAGACACTTAAAATTAAATTTGAAGTAACCAAAAGATGAGATCTGATATTACCAATGTTGATTTGATTTAAGCAGTCGAGGTAGAAGAATCAAGTTTCAACGCAAAACGAAATTGCAAACCTAAATTCCCAATAGCTCAAGTGATTTAAATCGAATTTCAAATCTGAGAATAATGCTTGATTATGTGTGAAGACATAGCAGTGAAGCATCAGGATCAAATCAAACTTCGCACCAAGAACCATCAGTAACCACAACCCCAGTCGAATTCCATGAGTCTTCAATCAGCAGAGATTTGATTGAGAACAGCAGCAGAAAAAGTTGAATTAAAGAAATTAAGGTTTAATCAGCGGAAGAGGATCAACACTCCTGATAATTGAAATTCTCAGGACTGATACAAGATGAATCTACATTGCAGACGATTTATAATCAATTAACTAATAGAAAAGATAGGTAACCTATAATACAAAACAGGATGCGTTTTTGAGCCGTGGACTTCTTGAGAGACAAACGTTGCATCCGACCATTCCAATCTCATCTAGCCAAAGACATCCTATGGATGTAACTTATTTTCATTACGAACGTGCAATTAGATTCTTCTCATCATTATGTTTGAACAACGATTTTGGTTTTATTTCACCCTATAAAGAAAAATAACATTAAACCCTTTATCAATATTTTAAAAAATAAATAAGTTTGGAACCAGTTAGATATGATAAGACACCATGAAGAAATATTTTGAACACTGATGTGCATGTATGTTTTATTTAGAACATCATGTATTTAATACTTGGTGGAAACTTTTGAGGAATTATTTGGTTTCATAATACCGAACAAGCATCCTAAAATTGAGGAATTCGTATTATAATCAAATGGTTTTGTTAGTACTAAAATTAAAAAAAAAAAAAATCTAAGTTCTGGAGTTTTACCTGTACAATAAAACCAAAATTGATGGGAGTAAAAATTTATTTAAAATCTCTATATTAAAGGAAACCACAAATTTTGTCGTTATCAAACTACAGACATGGTCTTCAAATGGAGGAGGAAACATATGGTAGTTTTTTATCTGCAAGTGCACCACCATTAATTTAGAAGATTCAGGTGATTTAAGAAACACTTATACATTTATCACAGATTAGATCAAAGCAAGGCCTTTACAGCGGGGTTTATTTACAAAAATAACCCGTGAGCTTAGGACGGTCAGAAAACATTTCTAGAGACAAACGTTGAATCCGACCATCCCGGTTTCACCCCAACCATAGATATCCGACGAATGTAAGCTTTGTAACCTCCTTCCAGTACAGATATATGCATTGATGACTCTCATAATTAGTTCCTCACTAATTATGTTACAACAAAACAACAAAGTGCAAGGGAAAAATTAGTTCCTCACTAATTTGTGTTCACTAATTAAAAGAATTAATGTAGCAACAAAACAACAAAGTGAAAAATTAATTGTTACAACCATTTAAAACTAATATTATTACACTCATATTTTATTATTCAAAAATAATAATATTTTGGCTCATATCTTTTTAAAATAAAAAATAATAACCTTCATCAACCTGTGTAACGTTTGAGAATTGCTGCAAGAAAACCATGAACTTAGATTAATATTTCTCATGCCGTGCCGTTACGGCACAGGTTATTTCTAGTTACATACATATGACATGAGTTTATATACTCAACCCTTTGCTCTCTCAATATATAACTCTCAAGTCTCATCTCTTGACTCACACACTATCCATACACCACTCATACATATGCTATTAAGATCTACATTGATCTAACCAATTTGAATCTCAAATTTGAAAAAGACTAAAATCACATAAAGATAATCAAATTGATTCTTACCTGAACTTGATAGTGTAACTGTTTAGAAAGTCGAATCAACAAAGAACTTAATAAAATAAAAAAATCAAAACAAAAACCAAGCTAAAGTCACCTCTTAGCTCTCAGAGCTCCTTACATGTAGAGAAACGACTAAATATGCTTCCAAAATCCTAACAATCAAAGAAACAGAAATATAAAACTTACGTAAAACGAGATAGAATCGAAATCGAACAAAACTAAAACGAAAAAAAAAATGTAACAAAATAAAGAAAAAATCTTCCGGGAGACTTTCAGTTGATCCTTCTGAAAACCCCTCTCTCAAATCCGAGAATCAAGTACAGTAAAAACTCTATATATTAATACACTTCGGACCTAGAAAAAGTATTAATATATAGATGTTATTAATATATGGAGGCTATTGTCTATATGATTTTACAAGTTGGAACCAAATTTTTTATTAATATGGAGGATCATTTGGATTTTCATACTTCTGGGAAAAATATTTTTAACTCTGCAAGAAGATTTTCGTCTTATTTAGCCTGATTCTCAAGTAGAAGGTCAGCGGATCGAGTATACTCCTCTTATGTAAATTTAGTTTAAGTTCTTAATGCTCTTCTTTCCTATTTGAAAAAAAAAAAAAAAAAAAAAGGGGGAAAATATCGTTTGGTCCCTTTTTAGGTGGGCCCATGTCTGTTTAGTCCTTTGGGAAAACGCCTTTACTGTTTGGTCCATAATTATTTAAAAATATAAAACAGACAAAAGTACCCTTACGTGTTAAGTTTTACTTATTTTCTTGTAGCAGTTCATTCGTCAAAATGAACTCATGTTAATTTCTACTTATTTTTCAGAAAACTTATAAACCAGAGTTCATTCCAGAAATGAACTCCATATAAAAACCTAAAAAAAAAAACAGAGTTCAATCCAGAAATGAACTCCATATGAATCTTCATCTTCATCGATTTCATCTTAAGCAGCAGCAACAAAACACATAAATCTTCATCTTCAAACAACAACAACAGATTTCTAGGGTTTGATGAGTTCATCTTCAACATCAACATATTTTTCTAGGGTTCATCTTCAACAACAAACACCAGTAGAGAATCATATTTGACGAGTTCATCTTCAACAACACACAAGTTCATCGTCGTCTTCATCAGCAGATTTGAATTCGTCATCTTCAAACGCCGTCTTCATCTTCAACAACAAACAAACACGAGTTCAGATCTAAAAAATCTTCAAACAAACGTCGTCTTCGTCGTCTGCATCTTCAACAACGACGAGTTCATCTTTAAAAGATGCAGCAGAAGATCAAATATTCAAAAAAATTGTTTACATCTTCAAACAGTAACAGGAAGAAATATAAAAAGAAAAAAGAAAAAGTGAAATTCTAAATCTGAAAATATAGGAGAGAGAAAGTAAATCTGAGAATGATTTCTTCTCTCTTACTTTTTGACTATATATATGGTCATAATCTAAAATGGTATTTCTGCCACTACAAGATGACAATTACATCATCCATGACATCACCCTAGGACCAAACCATAATTTCTAGGACCAAACTACAATATATTTTCCCAAATAAGACCAAACAGACATATGACTGAGTCAACTGGACTAGACTCTCTCTAATATATTATTCCTAGGACTATATGGTAATTCCTACTAAAAAAGAAAGCATTAATAACGACTCTTAAAGAACGACCTAATGAACATCACTTGAATGACCACACCCCTTCACGTCTTGGAAGAAAATTAAATAACTCCGTGTGGCGACACTATCTGAATTGGGCTCCGACTTCATGGTTTCTATGGTGACAGGACAAGCAAGAACTAATTAACAAGCTCAAAAGAGCCTAAACTGCCAAAACCTAACTGAGTCATTACAGATCTGCAAGAAGTAAGACTGCATCAAAGCCAACCCCCAAACATTTAATCAGTGTGAAGGCTAAGTACATAAAAACTGTTCTAATATGCTGGTACAAACCTGTGAAAGAGCTGGACTTCTGCCATAACATACCCTCATCTGACATTTCATAAAAGTGCACCTTAATTGCAAAATAAATATATTGAAGAATGTTCCTTTCAAATCAATAATATGTGAATAGCTGAAAATCAGTACGAAGTCTGATTACAGATCCAGCACCCCTTGGTGATCAATTAGTAAGTTGACCAACTTCACAAGAAGAGTGCCTAAAATGGAGATAGACATGGATGCCATAATTTAGAATGTATTCCGTGAATAGCACAATGGCTTTACATGTACCACCATCCCACCCCACACCACTGTCACCACCATCAAGAAGAAGATTTTACAATGGATCTTAGATGGATCCATCCCACCCCACACACCACTGTCACCACCATCAAGAAGAAGATTTTCCAACAGATCTTAGATGGATCCATAGGACCACTAAAATAATTTCCCCCAAATTATCACAATCCCCACGTTCACAGAAGGGTTTCTTGTAGAAACTTAGTTCCACTGCTGAATACACAATAACCCCACTTTCAGAAGGAAAAAAAAAAGATCAAGTTCATTATTCATATATATCCTATCAAACAATCCTTCCATAATCCTTCCTTGAGTTGGATGCTGGTGGAATGTTGGTCACTGGATACCCAGGCCTCCGTCCTAAAACAACATTTATTGCAGTTATGTGACATGAACATTACTCAAGAAAAATAACATAAAAAAAGGATTAGGAACACGCTATAATCGAGACAAGTGAAAATGCAGCACGCCTAATGGAACATACCCCATGGCGACCCGTTAGGAAGTGTGTTATTGCCTAGAGAGTGTGAGCCAACATTGTTATAGATTGGAGGTGGCCGAACCTTCTGATGATTCCACTCACCACCACGAGCAAAATTTGGCGGCACATAATTAGATCGATGACAAGGTGGTGGATGCTGCCCAAAACGACTAGGAGAGCTTTGTGCGGAATGAGGTGTGAACTGTGAAGACATAATTGGACGGCCATGCCCCGCATGCATATCATGCGCTGAAGAGGAGCTCGCATCTACTTGAGGGAATGCTTGATTTGTTAAGAAGTTTCTGGATCATCAGAAGAGACCAAGAAGCATTAACAGTACTTGAAGAGTAATAAAGTTCGAACAAGACATTTCACGAATCACACATCTTAACAGACGATGTGTTTAAGTCTCCTAAAGAAAACTATGTGCATGTGAACTAGAGAGAGATACCTTGGAATCTCTGACCCCACCATATATGCATACAAATCATAGCAGAAATTGCAATGCTAAAGGATGCCACAACATTATATTACCTTTGATTGGGTATATGTGAGTTCATATGTGTCTGGTAGGTGTTGTTAAACCTTCCCATGCCAGCAACTGGAACAGCAGGATCTGGGGGATGACTAATGTGCATGATATTGGTAAATTCAGAAACCATAGAGCCCACATCAGGACCATCCTCTTGCAGGAGTAATTCTTCGCTGCAAATAATATATGTATATAAAACTATTAGGGTCGACAAACCATGAGAATTTTCCAAGTGCATGATTACATAACCAAGAAAAAGTACTAGCTCTTTGTAAGTAGCTCTAGATAAAAAGGTATGAAATGTGAGAAAAACCTTGATAATAATTTACTCATCAAGAATATAATTTAAACACCACAAATCAACACACCAACCAAATCAGTATCTGAAGCTGTTAAGGTTTACCTATAATTGGGGTCCCAATCTCCAGGATCAGGTAGCGAACTAATTTCAGCCTTTTCATTTGTAGACTCCAAGCTTGGGCGATACGGCATGTTGGAGTTCAGTTGAGGAACAGACTGTGAAGTGCCAGATGAAAATCCTGCATTGAATCTGGCATTTCCTCTCAAAGGCCTCCAATTAGGAACACTACTGGTTGATTGCATATTCCGAGGAGAACCATTAGTATGCCCACGAGAGCTTCCCTCACCGTAACTACAGCTGGCACCATCAGTATGATGCCCTTGCCAGTGCGTTGTATCTTCTTGAGGGGGTAACGAGTGGGACCCAGGATGTCCCCAACTTCTCCTCCTATTATTGAAGTGTCCAACAGCAGCCATTTTGCTTAAAGGTGATCCATGAACACTTCCTCTTGCTGGGGAAGTTGGGCCGAACTTTCCTGAAGATCCAGTGGAAACTTGAGTATGGTGATTAGGAGGTGTAAACTGTGAGGGACTCACACCTAGAGACATCGGCCCAAAGTTTCCTGCGGATGGACTGACACCAAGTCCTCCATTCCCATGAGAAAGTTGAGAAGTTCTCCATCTAGCATCAGAGCTAGCTCCAGCGATTGGCACTCCACCACCCTGAGCACGGATGTTCAGACCAGATGGACCCACAGGAGAATAGTATGCATATACACAACTATCATCGCCATAACTTCCATAGCTGCTGCCAAGTCCAACTCCTTCGTTATAACTACCATGGCTTCCCAAGCTGCCATAGCTACTAGCATTCTGTGGAGCCACCTGAAAGTTATTCTGTGGAGGCCCTCTATTAATGCTTAACACCTACAAGTTCCAAACAATCGAAGGACTTTGAACCTGAATCATTTTAGTTACTATAAAAATAAAATTTGAAGGACAGGATCACAGCAGGGAATCCTTTTCAGGTTCCCATGACTTCCAAGATATAAAGTAATAATCATACAAAAAAGAGGCAACTATCTGACCTGAGGTGAAAGACCTGCAGCAAACCAGTGACCACCACCAGGGTGGTGGTCCACCTTAAAATTCTGAGCTACAGGCTACAAGGATACAAAAAATTAGGTACACTCATGCACTGAACATGGGTGACTGTAGTTAATGAGCTCGTAAACTCAGCGTAGAATCTTTACAAAAATAACAAAACTGATGATGAGTGATAAAAATACACCTACCACATGAGGGGTCTCCGGAGAAGGCCTATACGGGCTTGTGAAGGGTTCTCCAGTCATAAAAGGATGTTTTGAAGCCTGAAAATGAAGGAATTTAAGCAATGTGATACACAAAATTAATCCACTAGCAAATACTAAGAAACTATGTAGGATAAGGAAAAGGGTGTTAATTAAAGTGAGCTCACGAACTTGCAAAGGCGACCACCTCTTTGCTGGATCAAATTCAATGAGACCCCTCAAGAAATCAATCATTGCTAAACGGTTTATACTTTCTGGATGACAGTCAGAAAAAGAACGAGAGAGCAATAAGCTAGAGTTAGTGCGATATATTTACTGAAACTTACTTTATTACTACTCATTAAAATATGGAAGCTGAAGCTAACCTCTGGATATCTCTTCCTGAGGTAAGTTATTTCTATATGGGTAGTTTTTAACAACCTCCTCAAGCTTCGTATACTTGAAATACTGCTTCCCTATTGTTGCTTTTTTCAGCGTCCTCTTATGTAACCACCAGCCAGGAAATAAGAATAGTGGAAGAAGAGGCAAAAACTGTGTAAGTGGACGAAGGAAGAGAAAAGACTTACAGCTTCATATTCCTCTGCAGTTAATGGTTGGTAACCACTTCTTTCACCCATGCAGATTACATCATTCTCGAAGTTGTGGCCACTTCCTATGCGCTTAAAGAACTTAGACGTATTTTTTGCCTCCTTCAGTACATGATCAGGTGGTTGGCCTCTACATAATTCCAAAATGATACAGAGAGAAGAACAACTTTTATGTTGGTACAGCAGGAGGAATATACAAATATTAAGGTAATAAAACATTTGCTTCATCTTACTGATGAACACGTAGTTGCAAAACATACCCAAGTGTTGTTATCATTCGTCTGAGCAGATCAAACTCCGACATTCCCGGAAATAGTGGCAATCCTAAGAACAATTCCGCAACTATGCAACCGAAGGACCACATATCTATTGCAGTATTATATCTGAAAGATGTGTCAAGGATCCCTCTAGAACATATTACCTCAACATGAGGTCCAACACAATAATAATAATAATAATATTAAATACTGATAGCCATGCTTTTCAAGCCAATACAAGCATGACAGATACCTTTTTTTTGAGTTTGAATTTATGGAGAAAAATGTTGATCTGTTTCCAGGAGTGAGATGTATGTTCATTTATCTTGAGCAGAGCATGTCAATTAACACCGTACCAGTCCGTCCAAAAATAATCAGATGACATAAATACCCTCACTTTCCTAACAAACATAAAGATCAAAACAATAGTAAAAATGTAACTTCAACAAAGTTATTTTCCTTTTTCTGAGAAATCTCCTCCTCTCCTAAAGTATTTCTCTTTCTAAAATGGAGAGTATATATACATATATGACATTGATATATCTTCTTCCACTCCCTAAAATGGAAAAGTGGGTCACAAGCTTCTACATTGCAACCTTAAAAATAAAAGATATTGAATATTACTTCTTTATTTTCAGTAAAAATAAAGAAGTAGATATTAAAGGCGAACGGAAGGCTACTAAATTGAGATGGAGACGTAAATCAAGATCCATAATCAGACGAGCGGATACATATTTATTGAAAATGGACTTAAACGCAAGAAGCAAACACAGTGGAATACGAACAATGGTACAGGAAAAGAATAGAAAATCAATGTAACAAGCATGTGCATGGTAGTGCACTTTCACTATTGTTGATTAATGAAAGAGGACTTCATCTAAGAGGATACTGATAACCGAGAAGAACTTCAGGGGACCTGTAGTAACGACTCTGCAGCAAAACAAAATAAAAGGCTCAGACTGAAGCCATAGATGATGCATCAATCACCTTAGCTTTGTATACAAACCACATCGACATAACTGAACAGTAAAGTCAAAAACTGAAGCACATAAATAGAGATGAAAACCTGAATGTAAGAATAAACCGTTCGATCCTCTCTACAAGCTGATCCAAAGTCGATGATTTTGATTTCTCCAGGCTTTGATCTTGTTAAACAAAAAACGAACGGTTAGATTTTACAGAGTGGACATACTTGAACAACTTAAGATCTAAGGTGGAAAACAAGTACTGACCTCGTGCACAAAAGAATGTTTTCAGGCTTCAGATCACAATGAATGATGTTGGCATCTTTCATTAATACTAAGGCCCGCAGGATCTACAGAAAAGAAAAAAGGATAGAACGTAATAAGGACATGCTCTATGGGAGCTTCAGTATAAGTAACCTATGACGAAATCATAAATTCAAACATAACGCAAAAGAACAAAGCTACCTGTCTCGCAAAAACTTGGACAATGTTCATTGATAGTCCTCTAAAACTGTTCATCTTCAGGAGCTCATACCTATGTAGCGACAGAGGTTTCATTGACATATGTCAACATAACATAAAAGGCTAAGCTACTTATAATGCTTATTGGCATTGAAAAAACATCATGCAATAATTGAAATGCACTTAGAAGCTTACAGGTTTGAGTCAAGCAATTCAAAGGAAATGCATAAATGGTTTTGGAACTCAAAAAAGTCCAGAATGCGAACTATGTGGTGTTTATCCTCCGGATCAAATTTTGTATTTAGCTGCCACAAAAGGGATACTTCAACTAGTGCCTGCTGAAAATATGCTGGTTGATTCTTTATTATCTTTAAAGCAACATGACCTTTCAACTCTTCGACCCAGCACTTAGCAACTTGTCCAAAAGTCCCATGCCCAAGCATCTCTTTGACGATGTATCTATAAGATGATAAAAGCAACAAAGCACTTGTTCTAAAATGCAAACTAAAACTTTTTTGGATCCTTTAAAACTTAAAAAGATAATTTATGACAAGTTCATATGACAATGTAAAGCAAATCAGAAAAAAATAATGTCTACTAGTATTATATAAGCAAATCAACTATCTGAACCAAGACCTTCGTTGTGATTCCATGTGGAGCACGACAAAGTTCACACTCAAGATCATATCTGAATTTGCATTATCATATCCACCGTTGCTAATACCAACTGATGGGGTGGTTAGGAACCGCTTTGGATTTAATTCTTCATTATGCTTGAAATCTGGATTACATGTTTGGTACGTTTTAACTATGTCTTTAGTTAATCTGGTGATGAGCTGCACATGTGAAAGCTTCTGTCAGCATGAATCAGTACAGGAGTATCCACTTTACAAGAGAGAGATATTAGAGAGACTATGTAATCTGAGCACTGCAGTTATTCTGGGACACTTTATTTTCAAGCAACTAAGGTGAAGCAATTTCAGGAAAGTAACATACACAAATTTGGCAGAAATTAAAAGGTGAGAATTGTAACTACTTGATGGATTCCACCACTGATGGGAGATGAATAGCAAAGACACCCACTATCACATAGCTATAGAAGCAAATATCACTTCAAGGGCGAGTCAAACATTTAACACTAAGATAGTAATTGGTGGTTGCATTTTGCTACAACTACTTTTTAAATGTTTCTTTGTGCAAGTTTTGATGCATGTAATGAAGACTTTAACATATAGTTGGACTGTTTTTATCAAATACTATGCCTACGTTAGTGTCTGGGGTAAAATTCTATGCTCCCGTGTGTTCATACTTATAAGTTGCATCTTCCTGATACAAAAAACAATGACATGCATACACACCCAACCCATGGCGCTTCTATCATGTTAAACAGCGGGGAAAAAAAAAAGATTAATGCGAGTCCCACTCCTAGATTTGTTAGTCCTCTCTCTGGAAGTTACTGTTTTTTAGAAAATATTAAGGGAAAAAAATGCTTTTGTTCCTTCAGTTCAAGCACAATTGATTTTTTCTCGTAGCACAGTTGAAATATTGGATAAGTGATGACATTTCAATCCATCATTTGGCTTTAATGAGATAGTGAACTCAGTACTAACAATCAACTTATGAAGCTAATCAAAATCAAATACCTCAAGGAAGAACAATCCAGAACTGAAATTCACAAATTCTGAGTTCTAATAATCACCAAAATAAAACTAACCGGTTTTCGTGTAACAAGGCTCGCACCATTCTGTTTCCGAGAAGTTTCTCCACCATCCATTATTGGCGAATACCGATGAAAAGCTCTCTCTGCAGGTTTCCATGGCGACTTCACCCCAACTTCGCTCCTAGTACTTGTATCATCCATGACGAAGAGCAAAAGAAAGTATCAAACTTTTCAAAATTAAACCCCAAAATCTTTGGTAACTAACGCCTCCATATTAACATTAACCCTAAAGCAAATAAAAACTCATAAGATGAGTAATTTTTGGTTTTTCCTCTTTCTATCCTTAAAACCATGCATGAAATTCAGAAAATTTAACCAGAAGATTCTAACCCCATCAATCATTTGTATCAATCAATCAAACATTTCCACCCAAATTCTACAGAAACAAAGAATTTGACATGCAAAAGATTGAAACTGAGAAACGATCAAAAACACAATAAAATTAAACAATTTTGAAATTACTAGGGTTTTGGTAGAAGAAACTCAATCATCATCAAAATCAAAACCTAAATTGATGGAACAGATTTTAGATTGACGATGATGATGAGAGAGAGAAAGGTAAGGACGGGAAATTTGGGGTTAGGGGAGAGAGAAGGTCTAGAGAGAGAGTGTGCGTGTGTGTTAGTTTTTCTTCCGCCTCCGTCTCTTTGATGAGAGAGAAACTCTTAACCAGAGTTTGGGTTTAATTTAAAATTTATTTATTTTAATTTTTAAGCAGATTAAAAAAAATTATTTTATTTTTTTGAAGCATAAAATTTATTATAATAAATTTAGTTTACAACTTGTCACAAAGTCTTGAAATAAAATGTGATAAGGATGGGATTGCCTGGTCCCAAATTTTGGTTGAAAAATTTCCTGCTTGGCTTCCATCCGCTGCATGGTTTGTTAATCCGTCCGCTTCTTGATTTCCTTCCCTGTAGTTGTGTTGTATAGCGACTTGCGGGATTTGCCTAAGTCTCATTTTTATTTCTTCGATCAGTCCTGTTATGTGTCAAAGTGGTGAGGTAGTTGGTGTGATGAACCTTAGGAGGTTCTCTGAGTTTGTTTCAAATAGGATTCTAGGCCATTGTCTCTCTGATGCTATTCTTGAAGCCAATAGTAAGGCCCATGTTTCTGCAGTTAGTGCTGTCGTAATTCCTAGTGGTTGAGCCATGACTATTAAAGTTCGTGCATCAGAGTCTCTACAGATGAATCTAGTTCCTGCAAATCCCGGATGTCCTCTGGCTGGTCCATCTGTGTTAATCTTAATCCAGTTGATATTCGGAGTGGACCAACCTACCAATATTGTTGATGTTCTTTTATTTGTTATCGTGTTGTTGAATGTTGGTGTATCTCCTGGTATGATTGATGGTGAAGCGTGCAGTGCCCAAGAAACTTCTTGTTGGTTTTATTTCCTATCCAGATATATCCTACTCCCTCCTTCCGTAAAAGAAAGAACTTTTTTTCCAATTTTCACAATTTTTAAGGAAAGTATGTGAGAGAGTAACTTTTAAAATTTATTTCCAAAACCACCCTCAACAGAAATCCTCAAAAAAAACCATTTAATTACCACTATTATCATTAGTATGGGGAATGATAGTTTTGGATGTTCAACCTATTATGAATGAAAATACTTCTTTTGTAGATACAAAATTTAACACTTTTCCGGAAACGGAGGGAGTATATGTTATCTTTGACTTCTAAATTCACTTTAATAAGTGTAGTTTTCACAGTTTAATTGCCCAGGTACTTTTAAGCTTAAGTCTTATGGCCATCTTCACAACCCTTCCTAACCGCACCCAGACTTAACATTGTTGTTTCATTTTTGCTCGATGTTAAGGCGATCATATGACGAGCATAAAAGATTTTTAATAAATCTCTAAACAACTCATTGGTTAAGCGTGTTGATGATGTGTTATGAAACCAGAAAGTAGAGAAGAAAAGAACACAAAACAGAGAGGATCCGAAAAAGAGAATTCTATGTGTAGTTACAAAGTTTTAGGGATTTATTTTAAAGTTCTGATACTTAGCGCCCAAGTAATAGGGTCTCATTAAAGTGGACATCCATATAATAAACTCTCATTTTTTAATACTCCCCCTACATGACTACTCTGTCTAAGTCATTATAAACATATCAGGAAAACTCAAAAGAGAAAAACTTGAAATTGTATAAGCATGTAAAGACTCAAACAATGTTAGATACGCATGTGTTACCTCGTTAAAACCTTAACAAGGAAACCTCGGTAGGATAAAACCTTAACGAAGAAAAATAGTACAACATGGTAAGTCTAGAAGAATACACCTTGTATGACGGAGCTCCCATGATGAGTGCTGCAGTAAATTCTTGGCTTACAAATCTTGAATCGATGTGATCCAATTAGAATAACTAATTTCTTGAGTGCAAAAGATTGTAATACTTTCTTGAAGAAGCCTTCTTTGGTGTTACACAAGCGGTGTTGTCTTCGAATGATAGTGTGAGTATTCTTGCTCATTTAAATACATTGAGGGCTTTTATCATGGATTGCTAGCTTCTTGGAGATGATTTGCATAATTAGTTCATGTAGTTTTTTCCAACAAAGTGCCAAAATGCAGATACATTACAATACATGAACAAAACCGTATTTGTGATTAAATGTTATGTGGTTCAGAAAGACATCCAAGTTTTTAAGAGATGATTATGTTTATTTGGTACAATCAAATGTGGGCATCCATTTAATAACTGAAATTATACAACTCCGTTTTGGATGACCACCATACGGATAAATTTCCTCACAAAACCTTGCCAGTAAAATCTAATAGGAAAAATTTTGGACGAAGAAAAAAGAGCACAATATCAACATTTTGAATGAGAATTCAACGTCAACAAGATATTGCCTTGTTAAAGTCTTGTCCGGAAAACCACGTAGGACAAAACTTGAAATGAATGGAAAAGAGAACAACTTTTGAATTTTGATGTAAATATAGAAGCTAACTCAACTATACGAGTATTACAGGAACATGAATCAAAATAATAACAAAGGTTCATATCATACAAAGAAGTTTTATGCAAGCATATATAATTCTTAAACTACATATAAAAAACTAGATGACCGCTGCTACGGTGGGACAACCGGCCGAAGAAATCGGCGAGAAAATATCATTTTTTCTGATACGACGCAATTGCGCGAAAGTATCATTTTTCCTGACACGGGATAAAATATCACTTTTCTTGAAACGGAAAATTAGCCGATGCATAAACCAATATATGATTGAATAATGCGTTATGCATCCTCTGAGGAGGTTTGCATAATGGGTATGCATTCAATTTTCGAAAATTGTGCCTAAATTGGAAGTATCACTTTTTTTTAGCGGAGGGAGTACATTGTTTTATTAGTTGCGGCGGAATATAAGTTGATGCACACACCAAAATATGGCTACATAAAGTATTATGTATCCTTTGTGGTGGTTTGCATAATGAATATATATTTAATTTTAGAAAATTGTGCCTAAAGTGATAAACACCTCCGAATTTTTCGTAAAAACTCTAAATTTGATATTGTTGTTTGTACTCATTGCGTCGAGTTTTTTAATACCATTCCAACGAGATAAAATTTATAAAATTCTAAGGCACTGATTTTTAGATATGTTATATTAAAGTTTGGTTGCCAATTATACCCCTGAAAAAATAAGATACACAAGGAGTTATAGTAATTGGAATGAAAGGGAGGGGCAATTTGGAAATTTCGGGGGTATGGCTCCAAATCCAATCTTTTTTGTCAAATTGGAAAAAAAAAAGTCATGTCCCATTTGACACAAAGTCACCATATATAGAATCCTACCTCGCTTCGCTTGGTCGGCCTAATTAAGATTTATGTTGGTTAAAGTGTGAATTTTAGTGTTTTTAAGGACGCCTAAGGAGACTTATAAAGCTAATAACATCTACTAATTAATCTGGATTTCTGGTTTTGTACAAATTTCTGGGAGCACAGAAAGAATTGTTAAACCTAACATAATCGATTAAAGTGTGGCTGCATGAATATAATTTGAATCCTCCATGGATTACAAATTTAACTACGTTTTCTGACCACATTTCTTGTGTAAATGCAGTACGAGCCCTTCAAGTACTACCACTCCAAATGCATCATATAAGAAGAGCAACATATATAATTGAACTGATCCCAAGGTTTGATAAAAAAATGAAACCCTCGAATCATTTTCACAACGATTATAATTCTTTCATTGTGCGTTGTGACTAATACCTATCTGTAATTTTCAGGCTTGGCAATTTTAAGGTGTTAAGTGTTGGACCCTGAATTGCGTCAATCGACAAATTATATTAGCCCAACCTAATTTGGATTGTACGCCAATCAATATGTCGATATTCCTCTGCACAGGGATTACCAACCACCATCAATTTATTTTAGTAGCTACTATAAATGAATATTCTACAATCTTTAGCTTACTACGATCCCATATAAGTCTCAAGTGTATGTATATGTTGAAAAATTCAATCAATTACTGGTACCAGTGCCATTTCCGGAAGTTATAATATCCTCATCTTCCAATGAGGAGATATGACATATGATTATGTGCATCACGTTTGGTAGTCTCAAATAGAGCACTACACATAGCCTATTATATGGCGATATGTGCATGCTAAGTGTGACTTCCTTTGCCATTTCAAGAGGAATAAACTTATATAAAGAAAAATGAGATATTTTCACGCTTACCATTAATGACATCCTTTTTCGATTTGATCTTGGTAGGAGAGACATTTGTACAACTTTTCAGTTAATTCACCTACTTCTAGTAACATATAATCTCCCTCACATCATGGCCGAAATATTTTATCTCATGTACCAAAAATTCAAGTTTCATAAAGTATTATCCTATCAATTCGAAGACATGTATACTTATAAGAAATTTTGGATTTTAATAGTACTGCCATATTGGACTGTAAAAAGTGACTTCAAGAGCTATAAAAATTATGTCCTTCAATAAAAAGTATTGTATCATACTTAACATACGAATTCAACCCAACCATGGATTTTATTGGTTACAACCAAAATAAAATAAAAAAATATGCAAATAAATCTCAAAAAAATATGACTTTTAAGCTCGACAAGATAATCATTTACCTTCGAGTGAAATTATGAACACTTTCTTATCAAAAGATATTAATTTCAAGATCGATTCAGTCACTACGAGGAGTGATGATATAATCACAAATCGTCGGGTGCGCATCCGCACTAATCAAAGTAAAGTGGAACAATTTCAAAATATGGAAATTAATACCATAGGGAAAAAAATTTGCTCAATATCCTTCGGAATCCAGCAATTCCCCGTTTCTTTGATGTTTGCAACGGATAAATTTTTGATGTGGGTAATAAATCGATATGGAGCATGTGGGACAAATAGAAACATAACAACTGGCATTCTGTTGCAACTGCTTTTTACTAGGTCTTATAATTGAGTAATTCAGTCGCTCTAAGAGGTGGGTGGTTTGAGTTCTGAATGGTGTTTGAGTACATCCCCCCTTTTGTTAGAGATAGAGTCTGAAGGTATTCTTGGTGGCGTTTATATTTTTATAAAACCTAAAAACCATATGACTCAAATTACTCAAGTTATATTGGAAAGAAGGTGAAAGACCACAAATACGTTCTATTCAAGGAATTCGAATTTGATAAATTTGTTTCTTCTTGTAATTCGTTTTTTAGGTATATAGGAAATATTGACATACACAAATGTTTATTATGAAAATGTCGTTCATAAGAATTACACTGGTAGATTTGTACTTGTTTATAGAAACTGAATGTAATGACCAGTCCCTTCACTGATATTGTCCCTACTTAGCCACTGCGGGTATACGACAGTGTGAGGTTTTCAACGAGCATTGTTGTGGTTATCCATCAGCAACTTTCCGGGAGGTCACCCATCTCTGGATTACTCTCGCCCGAGCACGCTTAACTGCAGAGTTTTCAGCTAACTATGGAGCTATATGTTCTGAAAAAAGCATCGGTATAACGTAGACGTTCCTTGCCTCTTATGAGACTAGTAACTGGCATAACCACCCAGCATACTCACCAAACCCGAGCACAGGCGAACAGTTCCTAGTTGTATCCCAACTCGATATTGTCCCCACCTATCCACTGCGGTTATCCAGTAGTGTGGGAATTTTAATGGAGCTACTGCGGTCATCCAGCAGCAGCTTGCCGAGAGGTCACCTATCGTGTGACTACTCCTGGCCGAGCACGCTTAACTGAGAAGTTTTCCCCACATCTCAATTAATTGAACCCATCATGCCTCAGTGTTAGGAAAGGAAAAACAATTACTTATATTCCATTCGGCCAACCATTGTCGACTATCGGGATCATACACTAAACGTGGGGGAGATTTACTTCCATTCGACAAATCAAAATGGTAGTTGGAAGGAAGATGGAAAGACCTACTTCAATTATACTCAAATGAGGCAGAATGAAATCCAAATTATTGAAAATCAAAATCTCATGGATTAAGAATGTTTAAGTTGAAAAGTTTTTTAAACCGTTATGCATAACAAATGAATGAAAATAGGATAACAAAAAAAGCCTATTTGTTCCCTGAACATTATGAGGAGCGCGAACGTGTATTTGTGTTGTGGATACACGAACATATGACTGTGAGTCTGTAATTTTATCAAAACTTTACATAACTCTCGGTGGATGTCGTATTCCAAAGAAAGCCTAAATGGTTTTTTGGAGTATTGAAGGTAAGAACCACAATATATTTCCATCATTTTATTTATTATCATTATAAATTTTGAAATGGTGAATGTATTAAACCAGTAATTACATTATTTTCAGTATTGGTGGTATACTTACTTCCGTATTTGTTAACCTTATCTTCACGATAACACTAATATTTTTCCGCATACGGAAGTAACATTTCGATAATTGGATGTCCGGTCAGATTGAGGATGGTCAACATGTTTCCATTGTTTAGAGGATTCAACAACTATGTAGAAGAAGTAACATTATTGTCATGTCGTATCAATCAATACTTGAGTATGAAATTATGGAAGTCCATAGTATACTACTGTTGATGGTGGTTTTTAGCTTAGGGTTAAAATCGTAAAACCGCACATCTGACATGACGTCACTATGACCATTAGCGCATTTAATAGACCAATCATCATGCCTACGTAAGAATTACCAGTGTACCTTTTTTTAATGTGTCATGTTCCACGGCGGAACCCTTCACATTGACCGACATCATCTATGCCAAACACTAATTCTCATGCTACCGTGCCAATGACAAACCACGCCAGCCACATCTCCGCGCCAAGGCATGCCAACTATGCCAGCCGCATCACCGTGCTGGCAAACCTTGCCAGCCATGTCTTCGCGCCAAGGCATGCCAACCATGCCAGACGCACCACCGTGCCAATGGCAAACCTTGCCATCCATGTCTCCGCGTCAAGGCATGGCAACCATGCCAGCCGCACCACCGTGCCAATGGAAAACCTTGCCAGCCACGTCTCCGCCCCAAGGCATGCCAACCATGCCAGCCGCACCACATGTGCCAATGGCATGCCGCGCCTAAGCCATGCCATGCCGCGCCTAAGCCATGCCATGCCGGCCTTCCCTTCACGGCTGCCAAAACGAAGGCGTGCGACAATCAACAGCCACCCTTCCATCTTAGATGCAAATCTCAGTCGTCCAAGGTCACCAACCAACGCATGGTAACCTTTGGCCCAACGACAAAACCCTAATTTGGCCGCGCCTAAAACATGCCAAGGCATGCCGACCATGCCACATGTGCCAATGGCATGCCGCGCCAGCCACCTTGCCACGCCTAAGCCATGCCATGTTGGCCTTCCCTTCACGGCTGCCAAAACGAAGGCGTGCCACAATCAACAGACACCCTCCCATCTTAAATGCAAATCTCAGCCGTCCAAGGTCACCAACCGACGCATGGTAACGTTTGGCCCAACGCCAAAATCGCAGTTTGGCCGCGCCTAAAACATGCCAAGGCATGCCGACATGCCACATGTTCCAATGGCATGTCGCGCCATCCACCTTGCCGCGTCTGAGCCATGCCATGCCGTCCTTCCCTTCACGTCTGCCAAAACGAAGGCGTGCGACAATCAACGGCCACCCTTCCATCTTAGATGCAAATCTCAGCCGTCCAAGGTCACCAACCAACGCATGGTAACCTTTGGCCCAACGCCAAAACCCTAGTTTGGTCGCGCCTAAAACATGCCAAGGCATGCCGACCATGCCACATGTGTCAATGGCATGCCGCGCCAGCCACCTTGCCGCGCCTAAGCCATGCCATGACGGCCTTCCCTTCACGGCTGCCAAAACGAAGGTGTGCGACAATCAACGACCACCCTTCCATCTTAGATGCAAATCTCAGCCGTCCAAGGTCACCAACCGACGCATGGTAACCTTTGCCCCAACGCCAAAACCCTAGTTTGGCCGCGTCTAAAACATGCCAAGGCATGCCGACCATGCCATATGTGCCAATGGCATGCCACGCCTAAGCCATGCCATGCTGACCTTCCATTCGCGGCTGCCAAACCGAAGGCATGCGACAATCAACGACCACCATTCCATCTTAGATGCAAATCTCAGTCGTCCAAGGTCACCAACCAACGTATGGTAACCTTTGGCCCAACTCCAAAACCCTAGTTTGGACGCGCCTAAACATGCCAAGGCATGCCGACCATGCCACATGTGCCAATGGCATGCCGCGCCAGCCACCTTGTCGCGCGTAAGCCATGCCATGCCGGCCTTCCATTCACGGCTGCCAAAACGAAGGCGTGTAACAATAAACGGCCACCCTTCCATCTTAGATGCAAATCTCAACCGTCCAAGTTCACCAATCAACGCATGGTAACCTTTGGCCTAACGCCAGAACCCTAGTTTGGTCGCGCATAAAACATGCCAAGGTATGCCGACCATGCCACATGTGCCAAGGGAATGCCACGCCAGCCACCTTGTCGCGCCTAAGCCATGCCATGCCGGCCTTCCCTTCACGGCTTCCAAAACGAAGGCGTGTGACAATCAACGACCACCCTTCCATCTTAGATGCAAAATCTCGACCGTCGAAGGTCACCACCGAGCCGACAAGTCTCCCAAGCTCAACTTGCCAGACAACAACAACATGCTACATGTTTTCCATGAAAATACTCGAGACATCAACATATGTCACAAACTGGGGGATGCTCATTGGATATTGGTTTGGCAGTTTACAGCGTGTGACGTACACTACGTCTGTCACAATACAGTGTCATAAGGATGAGGCGGTTAGTAAATACAGGGAGTAATGGTAAAACGCTTTCTTTTATGGAACATCAATTCCAGGCGTTACCAGTTACCACCTCCTCCCATTTACTTATCTGTTTTCTATTTCTTACGAGACCAGAGTACGTTTCACTTCGACTTGTATAAATAGGTCATACCTATTTCCACCAAACAACAAGTTCGGGTCAGGAGCATACAACACTTAGAAAAATATTTGCTAGATTTCCCATTTGTTAGCTTCCCACTTTCTGATACAAGTCGTAAAACAACTATTATTCTGGTCTCAACACTCTCTTCGCTTCCCTCCACAAAACCAACCCTTCTCATTCACTTTGTGACCGAAGCAAGTCTGGAACGGCCATTTCTTGGTTTAGGCCGGATTTGTACAGATTGATCTCTCTAATATAAAGTACTCCCTTGCAGTACATTGTTTAGGGTTTAAATTTGTTTCTCACCCACACACCCGAAATTACCAAAATCAGCAGAAACCATTTTCACCTTCAAACAATTGGCGACCACAGTGGGAGGTAAATCTCTCGGTTCCAATACCAATTTCAGAATACGTTTCTCTAACTCAGGAAGATGGTTGGTTTTAGGGCTGAATCCGTGTCCTCAAGTTCCATTCGGGCGAACGGCAATGTTCCTTCTCCCAACACAATATCCAATAACGCAATCGACGAAGGAATTCTGAGGATAACCGACTTGGCACGGATTCAGGAGATCCACACCAAGAACATGGATCTGATGAAAGAAGTGATTAACATCATGCTGGTCTTCCTCATCAATTTAACGGCGGAGTTGAACGATCTACTTGCCCCGGAAACTCCAGCACTGGGGACTAACATCCCAGACGATTACTCCCAAGTCAACAACATCACTACCAATCAGAAACCAGTAGGCCAGGAAGCGTCCTCACTGGTGGAAAGTTTATGTGAACTCTTACATCTTTCAAGAGATCAACGGATGGAGACGTTCACCGCCATCAATCGAATAGCGTTAAATGCGCCCTTGGTTCCTTCACGCTTGGAAACATCAAGAACGCCAGAGATGTCCATCAACAATGTCACGTTTACCGACGACGACATGATGGCAGAGGAAGGACATAACCGGGCCCTACACGTCACGACTCGTATCAAGGACGTGGAATTCAAAAGGTCTCTCATCGACACGGGAGCATCCTCCAACGTTGTTACCCTCAGGACACTCAAAACGGCCAGGGTACAACCTAACGAAGTCGTGCAACATTCCACTACAATGACCGATTTCGAAGGCAACCAAACCAGCACGTATGGGTACATCAACCTGAATCTATCAGTAGGACCCGTCCAGTCAAAAGTGAGGTTCGAGGTAATCGAAAAGGAACCACATTACCACATGATAATGGGAAGACCATGGCTCCACGACAACAGAATTATTCCTTCGACGTATCAACAATGCTTGAAAACCATGCTGAACGGAGAAGTCGTTCGCGTAGCTGCGTCGTTATCTCCATATGCACCGATCTGCGGCATGGAGATTTTTGAGCCAAGGAAGGGCATGCGGGCCACATCCAACAAGACTCACCACACCCCATTACCAAAATGGACGACCATTGAAGGATCCGATGGTCTTGCACCGCTTCACGGACAAACCCGATCTCGCATCACCCCTTCGGAAGAGAGACACGCCGGCCCCCACCTGCCAAGACAGAATTTGGTTCGCACCCATACCAAACAAGAACAGGCTTTTATCATGGGCCATGATGAAAAAGGGAAAATTGTATATCAGCGCCGCTGTTAGCAAGTAACAGGAGAGACTACCACACAGTCTCTCCGACCAATGGAACGCAAACGCAGTAATACGCCGCAGGAGGAAGAACTTGATGCACCACGACAGCCACAAGACGGTACCAACTATACCACAGACGAACTTGAGGTTGTTAATATCGGAAGTGAAGAATCCCCGTGACCCATCTCGATCAGCTTGACTCTGTACGCAGACGAACGCGTAAAGCTGGTAAACCTTCTCAAGGAATATCAAAACGTATTCGTATGGACATACGAGGAAATGCCTGGCTTGGATGAGAAGCTGGTCACTCATCATTTACACGTGATACCCGGATCCAAACCGGTCAAGCAAACCCCGAGAAAATTTCGGCATGATGTGGAAGAACAAATTAAGGTAGAAATTCAAAAGCTACTAGCGGATGGTTTCATCAAGCCAATTCACCACACTACTTGGCTGGCCAACGTAGTCCCGGTAAAAAAGAAGAATGGCCATATCAGGTGTTGTGTCGATTTTAGAGATTTGAACAAATGTTGTCCTAAAGATGACTTTCCGCTTCCCAACGTCGACATGCTGGTAGACGCCACCAGTGGACACGGTATGTTTTCTTTCATGGATGGATACAGCGGCTACAACCAAATAAAGATGTACGAACACGACGTAAGTAAGACGACTTTTCGAACTCCTCTTGGAAACTTTTACTACACTGTGATGCCTTTCGGTTTGAAAAACGCTGGTGCCACATACCAATGCGCCATGACCATCATTTTTCACGACATGATGCACAAGCAAGTCGAAGATTATGTAGATGACATAGTGGTCAAGTCAAAAACTCGGGCAGCCCATGCGGAGATTCTACGACAAGTATTCGAAAGATGTCGCGAGTACAAACTGAAGATGAACCCGTTGAAGTGTGCTTTTGGTGTCTCTTCGGGAAAGTTCCTAGGTTTCCAGGTGATTGCCGAGGGAATTAAAGTTGACCCAGTCAAAACACACGCTATCCTCACAATGCCACCATCACGAACCGTGAAAGAACTTTAGAGTTTCATGGGTAAAATAAACTACATTCGCCGCTTCATACCAGGATTGGCTCAACTCGTTGCTTCGTTTACTCCCTTGCTGAGGAAAGGAGCAAGCTTCGTCTGGACCACACTACAACAGAAGGCGTTCAGTAAGATTCAGGAAACGTTATCTTCCCCAGCCATCATGAATTCTCTCATACAAGGAAGACTGCTACACCTCTACACTGCTTTTAGTGACACTGTTGTCGGAGCTCCCCTCACCCAAGAAGATGACGAAGGGATTGAGAATCCCATTTACTACTTTAATCGAACTTTAAAAGATGTCGAACTCAGATATCCCAAAGCGGAAAAAGTGTGCTTAGCTTTGATTCACTCCATACAGAAATTCAGGCATTACTTACTTTCTAATAAAGTGGTGTTGATTCTAAGTCCGATCCTGTGAAGTTCCTCCTCTCAAAACCGACCCTGATAGGAAGGCCGGCCAAATGGCTCCTCCAAATATCAGAGTTCGACATAACATGCGCTTCCCCGAGAGCTATCAAAGGGCAAGCAGTTGCGGATTTACTAGCAGCGTTTCCGGGAGAGAGCACCATGACACTACACGAGGACCTCCCTGGAGACTTTCCGGAAATCTCTTTCATCCAAGAAGAAACATGGCTACTATTCTTCAATGGCTCCGCTACCCCTAACAATGGCACTGGAGGATCAGGTGTGGTTCTAGTATCCCCAGCCGGTGAAGTCTCCTCGTACTCCTTAAAGCTAGATTTCCCCAGCACCAATAATTCAGCAGAATATGAAGCCTTTCTCATCGGGCTGTCCTTGGCTAAACAAGCTGGAGCCACACGTCTGGAAATAAGAGGGGATTCTAAATTACTTGTCAACTAGGTGAATGGAGTATACGCATTGAAGGAAGTAACCTTGGCCCCATACAGAGCTGAGGCACAAAAACTACTAAACTACTTCGCCGACGCGACCATAACATATATTGGGCGCAGCGGCAACCGACAAACTGATTGCCTAGCCACGCTAGCATCGAAACTGCAATTTGAAGGTTTTGAGGAAATCCTGACAATGAAGAGACGAACCGTGGCTTCAACATGGCTTTCATAACCCGAAGAGGATGAAGTCGATGACTGGAGAACACCAATTATCCAAGAGCTTAACAACTCGCTTTCCCAGGGAAAGGTCAGTCTTAAAACCTTACAAAATTTCTTCATGCTCCGAGGGGTGCTGTACCATCGAAACCCAGACGGTTCCTTGTCAAGATGCCTCGGAGAGGGATAAACACAACAACAACTCAACCGCGTCCATGTTGAAGTTCTGCGGGCAAACATTAGTGGTAACACTCTATCGCCGTTTGAAACGCCTTGGATACTACTGGCCAGAAATGGAGGCTCAATCTCGGTTACTTCAAGGAACCTGTTCTAACTGTCAAGCGCCGCCGCATCAATTAGAAGTTTTCAATATTGGTCACGCTGGGGACTGGCAGGAGCCATACACCCATTACCTTCGTGACGGTATGCTCCCCCACCAATAAGAAGGAGACAGTCAAGATAAAACAAAGGTACGAGAGATTCGTATTCCACGAAGGAATCTTATATCGTAAAATCTTTGGAGGAAGTTTGCTACGATGTTTGAACGAAGCAGAAATCCCAATCATGCTGAAAGAGATGCACGAAGGAGAACATCAAGGAAAAGGGAAATTATTCCTTCAGATACACGAGAAATACTACTGGCCAACTATGGAGGATGATGCAGCTGTTTTCGTCCAGAGGTGCGAAAAATGCCGAATTCACGGAAACCTTATCCATGTACCATCAACTCCCCTGCATTCAAAAGCAGTTTGTGGCCCTTTTACAGCTGGGGACTCGACATCATTGGAAAGATCAACCCGCCGTCCTCAAAGCATCACGAGTACATAATAACAGCAACCGAATATTTCACCAAATGGGTCGAAGCCATACCTTTACGGGGGACTAATGGAGCCACAATCGCGACATTCATTAAGGAGTACATTATCTACCGATTTGGCGTGCCTAAACACATAATCACCGACAACGACACTCCTTTCGCAAACAAGCAAGTGTGGGAATTACTCGAAGAATATGGAATTAGGCAAGTCTTCTCCACCGTGTACTACCCCCAAGGGAACAGACAGGCTGAGAGTACTATCAAAACTCTGATCCGAATCCTCAGTCGGAAAGTGCACGATAATCCTCGGACATGGAACGAGCAACTGCCAATGACACTCTGGGCATATCGGACATCACCAAGAAGTTCCACTGGTGCCTCTCCCTACTCCCTCGTTTACCGCGTAGATGTCATCCTACCAGCAGAAGTTAAAATCCCATCAGCTAGGATTGTCGAAGCAAGTGGAGTTCGATGGGATGAAGCTGAAACATTGAGCGCCAGAGTAGCATAATTGGACACTATAGATTCCAGAAGATCCAAGGCAGAAGAGCACGCACGAGCATACAGAAATAGGGTTTCCAGAGCATATAACAAAACAGTGAAGCCTCGGGTTTTTCAAGTGGGAGATTTGGTACTGAAGACTGCCAAACACGTTCAACAAGACGCGTCCGCACCAAAATTCTCCGCAAAGTGGGAAGGGCCTTATATAGTCACGAAGGCGTACAACAGTAGGTACTACAAGGTCATTAAAGAAGACGGAGGAAAATTGGAAGCAGTCATCAACGGAAAGTGGCTTAAAGCATATTACGCCTGACCACCACCTCGCGCCCCATATCACAAATACGGATAGCCAGGCATCTTTCCACTTTTCTTCCACATCTCAATTATCAAGTTCTTTTCCTTTGTTTGATTGAAGCGAATCAATAAAATTCTCTTATTCTTTAAAAAAAAAAAATCGATGCAAATAAAAAGGGGGGCAAACATGCTCAATACTCATAAAGAAACCAAACATCTCGCAACTACATAACATAGAAAAGCCCATCCAACAGATTGTAATCCCTCGAAAGCATCATCTTTGACCGGCTTTGATACCTTTCAGTCTTACTCTTCAAGTTCTGGATTGACTCTTCCACCTTCTGTAACTCCATTGCCAGAGCTTTCGCCTCTTCCAGAATATCTTTCGTAGCAGGAACCAGGCCAGCAAGAATACCGGCTCTGTCGACCTTCACAATATTAAGACGATGTCGCAACCATCTAATGTTGAACTTCAGGGATTCACAGGTAGACACCATGTTCTCCCACTTTTGAATAGTTGGTTCTGCGACAGCACGTATAGACATACTTTCAATTTCTGCGACCATTGGCAAGAGACAATTCACCGTGGAAACTAAAGCAGACAAACAATATTGCACTACACTCCTGATGGCGATGTGGCCATATATCCTCCATATATTTGTGTAAATAGGCACGAATTATTTCCGCACCAGAAACCCACCGACGTTTCGGTAATTATAGGAGAGACACCTCATGCGGGTTCCGGACGACAAACCTGCTTTGGGATACTCATGACAAGAAATTCCTAAGTCGGCGTTCTCCATATCTGCAGCGGTTGGTGGGATCGGGCTCGAAGGAAAAGGGGTAACCAAATCATCCTCATCAATGATGGTGACGCATGCTTCGACATGATATCTCTACACAGAAGAAAAAACTTTTGTCATTCATCAGCAAACAATGAAACATTTGTCGGTCGACGAAAACATACCGGTACAATCTTCTTGACTCGAGTGACCCGGAGGGGGGAATTGTTGCAAGAGTCAGGCCTCACGCGTTTGACTAGAGGATCTAGCTGGCTCGAGGATGATTCACTTCTGATTGACATGATGAAGAGATACAGACTCAACAAGAGGAAATCTCTGTTGTAAAACGGGGAAGACGATGCCGCTTCTCCGGCATAGATACCGTGGAAACCCTAAAGGAAGAAACAGAAACAGAGGCTGAGTAAACATAACGTGATTGCATCACGGCCGGGAAATCATCCTCGAACGAAACCCCTCATCAATACCCTAATGAAAGCCAAACAAAGGAGACACAAGGGTGTGATACTTTGGCATTTGAATAAGGAAATGATTTCTTATTCGAACTACGTGTGGAAAGAGGCAACCAGGCACACAATGTCAGGCTTCACGGTATCAACACTCCATGCAAACTCCCAAGCCATGCCATGCAGACGCCCAAGTCATGTCTTGCCAACATCTGCGCTAAGTCTGCGCTAACAGCTCCCTTCCAAACTACACCAACACCAACAACTCGCCAAGCCAGCGTCTCAGTGTTCCCTAACCCAGCCAAGACGACGCATGACCAGACTAAGCCGACGATCTTCATCTCACCACCTCCCGGTCTACACCAAAAGTAGAATCTATACAAGGCCGCCGAACACGAGAATCACCAAACTCTCCCTACCTCTCGAAAAAGGTTAGTCGAGCCTTCTTGACCATCTTTTTACGACTTGTCGCTTCGATTTTTGTCCTCGCCTGTCACCATCTTATGCTTACCTCACAACAATGCTCCTGTTTCGATCTAAACAGGGGAATTAATGTTGATGGTAGTTTTTAGCTTAGGGTTAAATCCTAAAACCGCATATCTGACATGACGTCACTATGACCATTAGCGCATTTATTAGACCAATCAGCATGCCTACGTAAGAATTACCAGGGTACCTTTTTTTTATGTGTCATGTTCCACGGCAGAACCCTTAACATTGACCGACATCATCTATGCCAAACCCTAATTCTCATGCTACCGTGACAATGGCAAACCACGCCAGCCACGTCTCCGCTCCAAGTCATGCCAACCATGCCGGCCGCATCACCGTGCCAATGCAAACCTTTCCATCCACGTCTCCGCGCCAAGGCATGCCAACCATGCCAGCCGCACCACCGTGCCAATGGAAAACCTTGCCAGCCACGTCTCTGCGCCAAGGCATGCCAACCATGCCAGCCGCACCACCGCGCCAATAGCAAGCCATGCCAGCCACGTCTCCGCGCCAAGGCATGCCAACCATTCCAGCCGCACCACATGTGCCAATGGCATGCCGCGCCTAAGCCATGCCATGCCGGCCTTCCCTTCATGGCTGCAAAAACGAAGGAGCGCGACAATCAACAACCACCCTTCCATCTTAGATGCAAATCTCAACCGTCCAAGTTCACCAACCAACGCATGGTAACCTTTGACCCAATGCCAAAACCCTAGTTTGGCCGCGCCTAAAACATGCCAACGCATGCCGACCATGCCACATGTGCCAATGGCATGTCGCACCATCCATCTTGCCGCGCCTAAGCCATGCCATGCCGGCCTTCCCTTCACGGATGCCAAAACGAAGGCGTGCGATAATCAACGGCCACCCTTCCATCTTAGATGCAAATCTCAGCCGTCCAAGGTCACCAACCAACGCATGGTAACCTTTGGCCCAATGACAAAACCGTAGTTTGGCCGCGCCTAAAACATTCCAAGGCATGCCGACCATGACACATGTGCCAATAGCATGCTGCGCCTAAGCCATGCCATGCCGGTCTTCCCTTCGCGATTGCCAAAACGAAGGCGTGCGACAATCAACGGCCACCCTTCCATCTTAGATGCAAATCTCAGCCGTCCAAGGTCACCAATCGACGCATAGTAACCTTTGGCCCAACGCCAAAACCCTAGTTTGGCCGCGCCTAAAACATGCCAAGGCATGCCGACCATGCCACATGTGCCAATGGCATGCCGCGCCTAAGCCATGCCATGCCATGCCGGCCTTCCATTCACGGCTGCCAAAATAAAGGCGTGCGATAATCAACGACCACCCTTCCATCTTAGATGCAAATCTCAGCCGTCCAAGGTCGCCAACCGACTCATGATAACCTTTGGCCCAACTTGTAGTGTATCTAGTACAAATACAAGATAAATTTTGGATAACAATGGTAGCAAGCTACCTTCTCTCTGATGAACAGAGCCTAAACTTCAATTGAAGTCAAATTTGGTTTTCATTACATAATTCAGGAGAGAAGAATGATTGGCCTTTAATAGACTAATCCTTAACAGTTACATGAACGGCTAGAATAGAATCATAAGCCAGTGCTAGACTCGAGAAGGAACCCATAGGATTAATACACCCAACTCAACTTAGTTACACCCACTCACTAGTTACTCAGAATTACAAGGTATGTGGAATGAATACCCTGTGAACATGACACTGCCCCTCCTCAAGGATGAAATCTGGAAATTGAGCTTTGATGTGAGCAGCATCCTTCCATGTTGAATCAGTTGGGTCTGCATTGCACCACTGTACTAAGACTTCGAGAATCTTAGAAGACCTCTAACAGTAATTCTAGTATCTAGAACATCTACAGGTTCAATCACAAACTGGCATGCATGGTCCACCAAAGGTAACTGAGGTGAAGTATTTGACTGCAAGCCTATTTTCTTCTTCAGCTGTGAAACATGAAAGACTGGGTGTATCCTAGACCCCGCAGGAAGTTGCATCTTATAAGCAACCTCCCCAATTCTTTGTAAAACTTCAAAAGGGCCAAAGTATTTGGCAAATAACTTGAAATTCTTTCTTATAGCAACTGAGGTTTGCCTGTAAGGCTGAAGTTTCAAGTACACTAGATCACCAACTGCAAATGTCTTGTCAGATCTCTTCTGATCTGCAAAGAATTTCATCCTGCTCTGTGCTTTTGAGAGTTCTTCTTTAAGTAATTGCAGCATAAAATCCCTCTCCTCTAAGTAATTATCTACAGTGGCAACCGATGTAGCAGTAGGAATGGTGAAGATCAAATGAGGTGGAGCATACCCATATAAGGCTTGAAAAGGAGACATCTTCAAGCTGGAATGATAGTTGGTGTTAAACCACCATTCAGCTAAGACTAACCACTGAAACCATTGTTTAGGGTAATAGCTTGTCATGCACCTTAAGTATTGTTCAACACAAGCATTGGTTTTTTCAGTCTGACCATCAGTTTGTGGATGGTAAGCAGAACTGAGTTTCAAGGTGGCACCTGAAGTCTTGAATAGTGCCTGCCAGAAATTGCTGATGAAGATTTTGTCCCTGTCACTTACAATGGAGCTAGGAAGGCCATGGAGCTTAAATACATGTGCAAGGAACTCTTTAGAAACTGTAACAGCAGTGAAGGGATGACCAAGAGGAATAAAGTGACTATACTTAGTCAGTCTATCCACAACCACTAAGATAACATTCTTCCTAAAAGACACTGGGAGCCAATATATAGTCTCCCATTGAACCTTAAGAGGCCTTGTGCATAAGAATAATTATTTTGGTTAGGAGTGACAGTGAGTTGAGTAGTAAGTTTTTATGTTGTTGGGTCTGACTCATAGCTGGCATGAATGTCTTGAATCCATTGTGGTTGAGATAAAGACAACTCTGAGGAAGAGGCAGTTGGTAGTCTTGATAATGCATCAGCTGCCTTATTATCTAACCATTTTTTGTACTTGATAACATAGTCAAAACCCATCAATTTGACCAGCCATTTTTGTTGTAAAGCAGTATACAATTTCTGATCCAGTAAATACTTCAAACTTTGATGGTCTGTATGTATGATAAACTGTTGGTTGCTTAAATAGTGTTTCCACTTTTGAACATCCATAACAATGGCCAAAAATTCTTTCTCATAGGTAGATAAGGCAAGTGCCTTAGGACCCAATGGCTTGCTGAGGAATGCAATGGGTTTACTATTCTGCATAAGTACAGCACCAACTCCCCTTGAACATGCATTAGTTTCTAGAGTAAAGGGCTGAGAAAAATCAGTTAAGGCCAAAACTGGTGCAGATGCAATGGCCTGCTTGACAGTGGAGAAGGCAAGAGTGGCAGCATCGGTCCAAGAAAAAGAGTCCTTTTTGAGCATATCAGTCAGTGGCTTGCAGATGTTGCCATAATCCTTAATAAATTTTCTGTAGTAACCGGTTAGCCCCAAGAATCCTCTGAGTTGCTTTAATGTATGAGGTTGTGGCTAATTAACCATTGCAGTAACCTTGTCAGGGTCAGCAGCAACACCATTGGCAGTAATGATATGACCAAGGTATTCTAGTTGTGGCTGAGCAAAGGCACATTTCGACATCTTTGCGAATAAAGAATGCTTCCTTAACAAGGATAAGGTAAGTTTAAGGCGTTCTTTGTGTGCTATAATGGATGCACTGTAGACTAAGATGTCGTCGAAAAACACAAGGACAAACTTACGGAGATATGGCTGAAACACCTCATTCATGAGTGCTTGAAAGGTTGCAGGGGCGTTAGTAAGCCCAAATGGCATAACTCTGAACTCGTAATGGCCTTGATGAGTGCGAAAAGCAGTCTTGTGTTGTGCATAAACCCGGATTTGGTAATACCCAGAACGAAGATCAATCTTGGAAAATACCACAGAACCATTCAACTCATCCAACAATTCTTCAATAAGAGGAATAGGAAATTTATCCTTGACCGTAATATCATTAAGCTTTCGATAATCGACACAAAAACGCCAAGTACCATCCTTCTTCTTGACTAAGAGAATAGGAGCAGCAAATGGGCTATGGCTGGGTTGGATCACTCCACTAGATAGCATTTCAGAGACCATTGACTCCACGACAGACTTATGTATAAAGGGGAATTTATATGGTCTTTGAGAAGTGGGGTTAGACCCATGTTTGAGTGGAATCTTGTGGACAAGTGATCTAGAGGGTGGAAGGCCAGTAGGCTCTGCAAAAACATCTGCAAATGTCCCTAATAGTGTAGAAACTGCAGGTGGAGGTGGGAGTATAGGAGTTGTATAAATAGAGAAAAACTGGCCAATTAGGGCTGGAGTATTACTCTTAATAAACTTCTTCAATGAAGAACCACTAATCATGCTTAGAGAAGGTTTATAAGTGATACCCTGAAGTGTGATATGGCTGCCTTGATGTATAAATGAAATGCTCAATTGACTGAAGTTGAATGTAACATCACCAAGTTGGCGCAACCAATCAGCTCCTAAAACAATGTCACAACCGCCAATAGGAAGAACTCGTAAATGTGCAGAGAATTGATGGCCTTGCATTTCCCAATGTAGGTTGTGGCAGATACCTTGACTGAGAGTGCTATCTCCATTAACAACTGTGACAAGCATTTGTCCAGTTGGAGAAACATGTAGACCCAACTTTGAAGTTAAATTAGCATCAAAGAAACTGTGGGTGTTGCCTGTATCAATAAGGATAATGACAGAGTGCTTATTAAGATGACCAACAATTCTAATTGTGTCAGGGGCAACATTCCCTGTCAAGGCATGTAAAGAAATCTCGATGGGAAAATCAGGACTTGAAGGAGAGTGTTCAGAGACATCTTCAATTGATAATGGTTCATGTCCTTCAAGGTCCTCATCAGCAATCAACATAAACAGTTGTTGAGTTTTACATCTATGCCCTTGTCTGTAAAACTCATCACAATTGTAACAAAGCCCTTTGTCTTTCCTAACCTGCATTTGTGCATGGGTGAGTCGTTTAACAGGAGGGAGAGAGTTGTCTGGGGATGTTTTAGTGGGTGTAGTAGGATGAGACACAATGGGGGATGATGATGATGCAGTGTGCTTAGTAAATGTGGAGGATGGAGTGAAAAAAAGTTTGATAGTAGATGGTGGGTGGAAAACAGAAAGTGGTGAGGTAGCAAATGGTTTATAGAAGGATTTAGTTGATTTATGTTGGTGATGCATAGAAGCTTGCTGCAATCTAGCCAAGTAAAAAGTTGTTGCAGTATTATCAGGTTTAAACATTTGCACCATAGTACGGATCTCCTCTTTTAACCCACTAATGAAACTCAAGGTATAAAAACTCTCAGGCAAAGAAGGATTGTTATCAACCATGAAACTTTGTAATGTTCCCAAAGATCATAATAATCCTCAACACTGGTGGTCTGGTAAAGTTTATTGAAGCTACCTACATAACTGTCATGAGCAATATCTTCAAATTGAATACATAAATCCTCAACAAAAGTATCCCATAGAATGAAATCTTTACCCTGTTGGTAATTTAGAAACCACGGATCTACGGAAGAATCGAAGTGAATAGCAGCAATATCAACACGTTCATTATCAGGAATATTATATAATTGGAAGTATCTTACACATTTGAGAGCCCAAGCACGGGGATTTGTACCATTGAATCGAGGAAAATCTACTTTAGGAGTACGAGAGAACTTACGATGTTCAGTATGAGAAAGATTGTGAACCAGCTTCTGAAAGCCTACAATTGAATTTTACAGATTCGTTTGATGAGTCTCAGATGAAGAAGGATCTGGAGGTGAAGTCGAGTTCGGTGCAGCCTCAAGTAACCTCATGATAATGTTCATCTTAGTACTCAAAGACTGTATTTCATATTTAATCTCAGTAATTGAATCGGTGTGTTGAGAAATGGTTGATGAAATCTCTTGAAGCTTTTCTTTGGTGGCCATGGCTACAGGTTCCAGGATTGAGTCTGATACCAATTGTAGTATATCTAGTACAACTACAAGATGAATTTTGGATAACAATGGTAGCAAGCTACCTTCTCTTTGATGAACAGATCTTAAACTTCAATTGAAGTCAAATTTGGTTTTCATTACATAATTCAGGAGAGAAGAATGATTGGCCTTTAATAGACCAATCCTTGACAGTTACATCAACGGCTAGAATAGAATCATAACTCAGTACTAGACTCGAGAAGGAACCACTAGGATTAATACACCCAACTCAAATTAGTTACACCCACTCACTAGTTACTCAGAATTACAAGGTATCTGGAATGAATACCCTGTAAACATGACACAACGCCAAAATCCTAGTTTGGTCGCGCCTAAAACATGCCAAGGCATGCCGACCATGCCACATGTGCCAATGGCATGCCGCGCTAGCCACCTTGCCGCGCCTAAGCCATGCCATGCCGGCCTTCCCTTCACGGCTGCTAAAACGAAGGCGTGCGACAATCAACGACCACCCTTCCATCTTAGATGCAAATCTCAGCCGTCCAAGGTCACCAACCAACGCATGGTAACCTTTGGCCCAACGCCAAAACCCTACTTTGGCGGCGCCTAAAACATGCCAAGGCATGCCGACCATGCCACATGTGCCAATGGCATGTCGCGCCTAAGCCATGCCACACCATCCTTCCCTTCACGGCTTCCAAATGAAGGCGTGCGATAATCAACAGCCACCCTTCCATCTTAGATGCAAAATCTCGACCGTCCAAGGTCACCACCGAGCCGGAAAGTCTCCCAAGCTCAATTTGCCAGACAACAGCAACATGATGCATGTTTTCCATGAAAACACTCGAGACATCAACACATGTCACAAACTGGGGGATGCTCATTGGGTATTGGTTTTGCGGTTTACAACATGCGGCGTATACTACGACTGTTAGAAGACAGTGTCATAAGGATGAGGCGGTTAGTAAATACAGGGAGTAATGGTAAAACGCTTTCTTTTATGGAACATTAATTCCAGGTGTTACCAGTTACCACCTCCTCCCATTTACTCATATTTTTTCCATTTCTTACGAGACCAGAGTACGTTTCACTTCGACTTGTATAAATAGGTCTTACATATTTCCACCGAACAACAAGTTCGGGTCAGGAGCATACAACACTCAGAAAAACATTTGCTAGCTTTCCCATCTGTTAGCTTCCCACTTTCTGATACAAGTCGTAAAACAACTACTATTCTGGTCTCAATACTCTCTTCGCTTCCGTCCCCAAAACCAACCCTTCTCCTTCACTTTGTGACCGAAGCAAGTCTGGAACGTCCATTTCTTGGTTTAGGCCGGATTTGTACAGATTGATCTCTCGAATCTAAAGTACTCCCTTGCAGTACATTGTTTAGGGTTTTAATTTGTTTCTCACCCACACACCCGAAATTACCAAAATCAGCAGAGACCATTTTCACCCTCAAACAACTACAATATAGCTTTAAGCGGATGGTGTTATACAATCTCACTTATGAAAAGGGTGTTTGATACTACGGCGAAAGACTCTTTCTTCTGTTGAAAGGAATAAAGGTAAAATCCATCAACGCCCTATCCAAATGGAGAGATTTCTCACGGTAATTGGTTAGATTTGACAAAGAATGGTCGAGATTGGGAATAAAATGAAGATTTGATCCAAGAGCCTCGTGATGAAGATGATTATCTTACTTGGTTTAACACAATTTAGAAACCAAATATTGTTATACAACCTAAAATTTGGGTCAGTCAGATTCCCCCCCTAAGTAGGATTCCTTGGTGAAGATTATCTTCCTTCCCAAACTCCACCATATAAAATCGACGTATTTTCCTATCCCAGTAATAAAATGGGTTCATCGTTGGGCAACCATTTTCTTTGGAACAAAAGACTATATCTTTGTAAGGAGATAGTATTACTGTTCCAATTGGTAATAAATGTCTCAAACAGACTTGTCCATAAACATCTACTATAGGATTTCAGAGATTCCACTTGCATGAGATGCAAATACTTAGGGATAGCATGATATTTTACATATATACTCTGGGATATTCCATTCGTGGTGGTGTAAGTTCAAGCTGTGATGGTATAGGTTAAAGTCATGGTAGTGTAGGTTCAAGTCCTGGTGAGGTTCGAGTCATGGTGGTGTACGTTCAAGTCTTGGTACTGTAAGTTCAAGTCTTGATACTGTAACTTCAAGTCCTAGTGGTGGAAGTTGGTGAAGTTTGAGAAGTCGTGGAATTCATTAAAATATTCGTTATACTCCAAATGTAGTGGTAGATACTCAAGTAGCAGCATGTGGTGAAGTCATTGACAAAAAAACAACTCACGGAGGTTTGTTTAATTCATTTTTAAGAGAAACTTTGACTCCTGGTGGTGGGTTGAACATTCAAGCAGCTAGGAAATCTCCTCTTTATACCACAATTGCCCCAACAACATCAAGATTTCATACATTTCAAGCTCACCCATTTCAAGATTTCTATTATATTCTTCTTCGCACAAATGATCCCTCTCAGATTACTTCAAGGTTTTGGAGATGATTCTCTTGATGAGACTCAACCACCAAGTGAAACACAAATCAGTGAGTTATGTCCTCTTGATACCACCGTTGTCTCAACAATATTAGGATTTCACGCATTTCAAGCTCACCTATTTCAAGATTTCCATCGTATTCTTCTTTGCACGAATGATCCCCTTCAGATTACTTCAAAGTTTTGGAGATGATTCTCTTGATGAGACTCAAATACCAAGTGAGACTCCAACCGGTGAGTTATCTGTTATGTTGAACACCACTCTTGATCCAGAAAAGTTGACAAAATTGATCTTTAACGGACAGGAAAATATGTAGTTTATGAATATGATTTAATTTCAAGTATTTGATGTAGTTCTTTTCTTTTTATTTATGAAAATTATCTTGAAATTAATGTTCAAATCCAAATGGGATTTACATTTCATTAAGTTTTAATTAGACCTAACATTTAATTAAAAAAATGCAACCGCGTTACATAAGAATATTATTGCAGCACTTAATCAACATTAAATCCATGCACATGAATCTTATAAAGTTCATATCATTCATCATGTTTAAATCGTATTCTGTTTGCTTCAACAAATTTGGAATGAGCTGTAAGTCGGTAACTTTCTGGAAAACACAGTTAAATAATAAGTTAATATAACTTTAAATAAATAAAACTAAGTCATAAAAAAATATTAAAAAGTTATTAAGATAGTCACTTGTTCACCAATGGACAATCATCCATAACATTTCTACATAATTTCTCATATCCTTATTGATAAAGTAAAATCTATGTTGAAGGCTCTCATTGGTTCTTCTTGAATTTTCATTAACGGCTAACGTCATAAACCTTTAAAACACATTGTACCATAAATTAAAAATGGTTAAATTCATATCTTTGTCACTTTCAATTGATATCCAGGATCGAACAAGAGCAACATCTTCTTCTCGAGTGAAGAGAGAGCACAACCATTTCAGTGTAGAGAAGGTATAAGTTGAATTGCATGAGATCGAATATTTATAGAGGATTGGTTATTAACCGTTGAATGATAAACCACTGAGTCACCTATATAGTACCGAGCCATGAAGATAAAACTGTAGCGATAAAAACTTACCCGAGCGATATAGTGACCATGAAGTGATGAAGATACAATCTCTCCCCTCGATAATGACAATCCTAGCTTGGAATTTTCAAAGAATAAACCTTCCACCAACCATTCAACACTTGCGAGGACTAGTTTCCCTTCATAAACCTAAAATCATATTTCTTTCCGAAACCTTAGCAAATCAACACCATATGCAAGGACTGGCTCATCCATTACAATTCCAGAATCACTTCTCCGTCCCTAAAATTGAGAGGAGAGGTGATCTTTGCCTAATATGGAAAGATAACCTCAATATTCAAATTTTACTTCACTCTCAAAATTACATACACGCCTTGGTCACTCCACCACCCCCTAAACAACCCTGGATATGCACATGTATATATGGCCCACCACATCCTGATATAAGGAAAAACTTCTGGCACAACTTCCCATCAGTCTTCAACAATATCAATCCATCCATGCATGGATTCTGCTAGGCGACTTCAACGAAGTTTTGGATCAATCAAAAAAAAAGGAGGAAGACAAGTAACTTATGCTCAATCCCAACCTCTACTCACAGTGATGGACCAGATGGGATTTATGGATCTGGGCTTTCGTGGAGATCCATATACATGGAAAAACAACCAAATGGGGCAAGACAACATTCTGGAGAGACTAGACAGAGCACTGGCGACCCAGCACTGGCGTACTGTAAATCCACATGCAGCAGTTACCCACCTTCCGAGAATAGCATCTGATCACGCCCCAATTCTTTTACAAGGAAAAGCAATAGATTGGCAGGGAACAAAAAGCTATAAGTTTGAACATGTATGGCTCACACACCCGCAACTCAAACAAGTGATCGACTCGACTTGGATACAACAACAAGATTTAGAACCTACACTAGACCTTTAATTAAAGCTCATAACCACCGGAAAAACTCTCTTGGAATGGAACAAGGAAACTTTTGGACACCTTCCAACTATGATCAAAAAGTTGACGACAAAGATTAAAATGACACAAAATCAGTGTGCTACCCAATCGGGTAATGGACTGGAATTCTGGTTGGCTCAAGAAAAGCAACTAAGGAAGGATCACAATGAGCTATTACAATGTCATGCAACATACTGGCAACAAAGATCCAGAATCCAATGGCTACAATCAGGAGACCTCAACACAACCTTCTTCCACACTAAAGCAACCATTCATCGGGCCTACAACAATATTCAACAACTTCAGGATCCACAAAATAATTGGGTTAATAAGAAGGAAGATGTGATTCAACTCATTCTTAACCAATTCTCTGATCAATATACTGCTCAACCAACGATCATATACGAAGACCTTTTCAAGGATATCAACCCCAGATTATCTCCCAGACAAATGGACGTTCTTACTAAGGAAGTAACTACAACATCAATCAAGCAAGCACTATTCTCCATAAACTCCGAGAGTTCTCCAGGTCCAAATGGTTACACTAGTAAGTTTTTCAAATTTTTTTGGGAAACAACCCATACACAATTGATAGCTATGGTTCAAACATTTTTTAAGGATCTTAATATACACCCACTCATGAATCACACAAACTTGACACTGATACTAAAATAGACCACCCATCAAAACCTACTCAATTCAGACCCATCAGGCTATGCAACGTCACATACAAAATCATTGCAAAAAATCCTAGTTAACCGAATGAGACCTTTACTCCCTTTTATAATAAGCCCATATCAAAGTGTCTTCGTACCACATAGATCAATTCATGATAACATAGCTATTGCTGGATAATTGTTCCATCATATAAAAACCTCAAGCCTCACCAAAGATCCAAAAATACCACTCAAACTGGATATCCAAAAAGCCTATGACAGTTTAGATTGGGGATTTAACAAAACTGCTTTCACCGAATTGGGATTTCCAATAATTTTCATAGATTACATCATGTTATGTGTCACAACTGTTACATACTCAATAAACATAAATGGTACACCACATGGATATATCATCCCAACTAGAGGAATTAGACAAGGGGACCCTCTATCTTCTTACATCTACATAATTTGTGCGTAGATCTTATCGACGAATTTGGGGAATCTTCAATGTCAAAAGTTGGTTCAAGGTCTTAACATTTCAAAAAAAGCACCACCCATTATTCACTTAATGTACGATGATGACCTTCTAATCACTTACAAAGCCTCTGCTCAAAGTAATCTCTATCTCAAGAACCTGCTTCAGTCTTATGGCACTTCAGCAGGCCAGGTAATCAATACTTCTAAATCAGTAATCATTCATCATCCGAGATTGGATCCGACAAAGGTTATTAATCTTCAACAGTTCTTTGATATGCCGGAAACATCAAAACCTCCAATCTGTCTAGGAGTCCAATTCAAACAAGGAAGAGTATCTAACCACACCTTTGCGCCACTCCTACAAAGATTAGCCCGAAAACTAAAGGATGGGTGACAAAATGCCTAAACCAAGATGGAAGATTATTACTCATTAAAACTTCCCTAATCCCCACCTCAAATCACCTTATGCAAACACAAAACCTGCCTGTCAATGTCCACAAACAAATAGATCGTATAACTAGAAACTTCTTCTGGGGACATGATTCGTCATCCTATAGGTTGGGACAAGGTAACAAAACCAATATCTGAAGGAGGATTAGGCATAAGGAAAAGCAGTGATCATAACAAGGTTCTTCTCATGAAAAGAATCTGGAGTTTGCATGAACAAACTAACTCCATCTGTGGAAGCTTGTTCAATGAAAAATATCTTGATCAACAACCAATTCTACAAGGCATCAATAACATACCATCTTCTTTCAGTGCCCGACGGAGACAACTAGCATCAATCGTACCTACCATGCAACAGCTGATATTTCATCGTATTGGAAATGGGCTATCAACACCAATAGAAGCCAACTGGATTACACATACCCCAAACCTAGATCCAACCCAATGCTACCCATTCCAAATGGTAGCTGATATCATAGATTCAATCACTCATAACTAGAACCGGGAAAAAATAAATACACTCCCCAATCTTGTAACCCAAAGAATCATAAACATCCACCTACCCCAAGATAGCACCCAAGACAAAATTATCTGGCCACATTCAAAATCGGGAAAATACACTACTTCGTCGGGATATAAATGTCTAACCCATAGTCAACCTAATCATACCCCCCTCCCACCCACCAAATTCCTGTGGACCTTACTGTGTCCACAAAAAATTCAGCTTTTCTTGTGGAAAGCAATCAATGAAGGGTTACCAACCTTCTCTATCCTCCATCACATCCATTTGACCAACTCAGACATTTGCCCCGGATGCAATTTAGCTCCGGAATCAGCAACTCACCTGCTAATTCACTGTCCAGCGTTAACTACATCTTGGAACACTTTATTCTCTCAAACCCAAAACACATCAAATCCCAACAATGCACTCTATTTTGCTTTGACATCTCGTACAACCATCTCACACATCCTTCAACAATCAACACCAAAATCAGTCATTTCCTATTTATGTTTTCTATTTCGGACACTATGGTTAGCTAGGAATGATCTAATATACCAACAAAATCAAACATCAGCAAGAAAAACCCTTGCTTTGGCTCAAAAACAGCAAAAAGAATATACAGAGGCGCTACAATCCTTACTTCCGGTTCTACCGGGAGATTCTCCAATACTGAACCACCCAAGATACACCAAAAGAATCTCAACAATCTCGGGAGGATGGTCCACCCCGAACATAAACTGGATTAAAATCGACACTGATGGAGCGGCCAGGTGTCATCCCGGTTTCGTGGGTGCAGGTTTCATTTGTAGGGACTCCAACGCACGAACAATAATGGCTCTAGCTCAACCTTTGGGAATTACAACTGCCTTAACTGCTGAAACTTTGGCTATGCTATTGGCATCAAGAACAGCCACAGAAAGGAAATGGCCAAAAGTTCTCTTTGAGACAGACTCAAAGAACCTTTTTCACTTCATCACATCTTCTTCTCCTCCCCCTTGGAATATCTCAGGGATGATTGAAGAAATAAAGAATAGGATGCAACAGATTCCGCAGACTGCTATACGACACAACTACAGAGAAGGGAATCAAGCAGCAGATGGTTTGGCCAACAATGCAGCAGACGGAAGTCAAATGGGGAACTTTTCAACCAAAATTCGGGACCAGGCAATCCCATATTTTATTAGTCACATTGTTTTTCATGACTCTTGGGTACTACATACCCACGTCAAATTGTAATTTAATTCTACGTTTAATAAATTACATGCTTAAAAAAATAATGAAGTGATGAAGTCTCAATCGCTCGCCAAAGGCTATACCGCGACTGGCTAGGTGACATAAAGTATTTGTCACTTAATTAGTAATATTTGCCACTTTCCCATACTCATAATAGACACAAATCCTTACATTTGCAAGGTACATAGGAACCCGCCTAAGAACCACATCGCCACATTAGTCGATTAGCCCGGTTAAGTTGTACGGTGGAAAAAGCCCCTCTCCCAGTCCACACTAACCTCGGTAAAAATTACACGTGGTTAAATTTGATTCTCTTCCGGCTTGGGGGATGTTTGGGGAGTGTGATTATATAACGACAAAAGCCCTCCTGAAGTCAATATCCCACAGAAAAGAATTTGAAATTTTGAAAGAGAAAACCAGCAAGAAATATGGCGTCTAAAGGTGATATCAAGGGGTTTTTCAGGCAACAGAAGAGCAGTGGAGTTACCAAACCAAATAACAAAACTACCAAATCTTCTTCATCTTTCTCCAAGAAAGCTGCAACAACTCTTGGCTCTGACCAAACACAACCATCTGCTCTCATCTCTCATGGCTCCCTCGACCTCAAAGGTAATCTCTCTCAATGAAAAACTGACCTTTCATTAGGGTTCTTAATTTATTTAAGTGATGAATAAAGGGTCTTTTTTGTAGATTTGGTAGATTCTTCTTAGATAAGAAAGTCTGTTTCCTTTTTTTTTTCCTGAAAAACCCTAATTTCTGAAACAGAAGCAGAAAATAAAATGTAATCAGTTTTATTAGGCTTATTAAAAGGGGTATTTTGAAGTTTTACTTTAATGATTTTAGATCTGGAGTTGCTGAAAAGGATGCTATTAGAATCTAGGGTTTTGAAAGTTATCTGCATCGAGTCTGACGAATGTATTTGAGATTTGAGAATGACTTTTTAAATGGAAAAATTAATTGATTGTTTTTGTTGGAAGAGTTGTGCAATAATTTGGTTGTTGTTTGAAACTGAAGAGATATTGAGGCAATTTGACATGAACATGAAGTATGGACCGTGCATCGGAATGACCAGATTGGCCCGTTGGGAACGAGCTAAGAATTTGGGTATGAACCCACCAAACGAAATTGAAACTTGCCTGAGGCAAGCTAAGGTTGGGTTGGAGTGTTTATGGAGTAGCCGTGTTTAAAATTCATGCGCTTTATGAATTTGGTAAGGTTGTGTTGGAATGATGTTTGGGGTAATCGTGTTTAAAGCTCGTTTGTATGAATGAAAGCTACAGTTGTTTGCTGTACTAGAGTTAGTGAATCCTTTTATGTAATAGAGTTTGTTGCCGTTCACCATTTCATATATTGGAAATGGTGTTCGAGAATTGATAATTCCTCTATTTATTTTTTTCCGACTAACATCATGAGGTTCGACGATATGAGTTTGTACATAATAATGTCAAGCCCATGGATGGTGCATTTCGATATTGACTTCACCAATTAAGCCATAACCAAAAAGAGACAGGGTTTCATTGTTGACTGAAAATTCAGAGATATCTGTAACGGGTATCAAAAGGATAGTCTACCAACAGAGGAGAAAAACAAACTGCTGGGTAACCAGATAAACAACTAAAAAGCATTTGCAACTGTTTCCTGAATGCTTTGATACTTTACTTGCAAAGCGTTACAGGCCAAATGTGATATAATTCTGGATAAATATAAGAACAAACTAAATTAAACAAATTCCACCATTCAGAACAAGGTAATGTTTTATCCATTTACCAGTGATACAGAAACCCTGGACTCTTAACAATAATAATACCCTGGACTCTTAACAATGATAATACTTAAACAGATGCCGGTAATGAAGCACAAGAGATGAATTTCCTTCACAATGCATCCGAGGCACTTAAAGTTAAACACGCAGACACACTGAAAGGTTCTGCATAATACAAAAGGTAAGTCACACCTCAATTTGATGATCAGAACTATAATCTACAGAGCCAGTTAGGAACTATGAACCGGAAACCGCAATCCAGAGCTGAGGATGCTATAGAGAAACTGCAGTCTGAGATGCAGAGAGTGGGATGGGTCTCATGGCACTATGGATCCGCCGGAAAGCTGTCTTAACCCTCTCTTTAAGACTTTCATTTTCACATTCAACATCCCCAGTCTGACAGACTATCAAGGTGGGCCACATTCCCATCGACCGTGATTACCAATTTTCCCTGCTCACCAATCTTGACATTGCCAAATAGTGATACCAACAGAGAGTGAATCACCTTTTCTGTTGTTTTCCCTGTTTCTTCCTCTGTTTTAGCCGTTTCAGCCACTGTTGTAACTTTCGGCATTTCTCTACTTATGTTCAAAACCAGAGCAACAATCGAATCCGAGACCATATCACTGATTGGATCTGACGTCCACTGCACAGAGACATGCTTCTCTGTTTCCTGCTTCACCGTAACCCTTTCATGCACTAGCAAACTAGGCCCCTCGGATTCTTCATCTGGCGGTGATTCAACACTCTCATAGATCTGCTTCAGCCTATGCTTTATCACACCGAAGGCACCAGTGTAAGGGACCGAAATCCTCTGAATGATATTTGTTGTGGATAACTGTGAGAATACATGAAGATCATCTGGAGCCATTATCTGATAAGTAAACCCTTTCTTTACTAGCAGGCCACTAACTGTTTCGCCTGGTTCTGGGGTTTTCTCAGCTAGTTTTCCAATTGTCTTGGCCATTTTCTCAGAGTTGAAGTACATTTCAACAGACTGGCAATTCTTTGGAGATATGATTTTAGTGTTTTTATCAGCAAATTGTGTGATGAGCTTTTGTTTGAGCCTACCCATCTCGTTAGCTTCTCCATGGACAAGAATAATATTAGGAGGCATTAATTCCTTCAGGAACGTACTTGTTTGTGCAAAATCAGCATGGGCAGAGAAAGAAATGTAATGCACTTGCATGTTGAGCGGCGCAGTGAGACCATTCATGAGGGTGACCTCCTTGGGCTCGTTGATTATGGTCTTTGCAAGGGCTCCTTCGACTACATACCCGGGTATGACACAAGAATTCTTCTTGTCAGAGCACCACAAATCAAATAACTGCCTCGATAAACCACTCTGTAGACCCCCAGGACTTGCCATCACCACTGATGGTCCCACATCTTGAAAATTCTCAATACTCTTTAATGGTGATATGTGCTTGAAGTCGAAAGGGTTTGAGTTAGCAAACTGAGTCCTGATCCTGTCATTCATAGAGTTGATGTAGGTTTGGTACACAGCCATGCATCTCTTGGCAAGAGGCGATGCATAGTATATTGGAATGTTGTGGAGTTCAGGGTGATTCGACCAGTACTCATCAAGAATAAGAAGCAGTTCCTGTGCACGACCGAGGGCAAATGCTGGTATGAGGACACGGCCACCCTGGGCGATCGTTGAGTGAATTACTTCAGTGAATCTTTTTTCCCGTACAATCCGTGACTGATGGAGCTGGACACCGTAGGTTGACTCAATAATACAGATATCAGGAGAGAATGTAGGAGTTTCAGCAGCACGAAGGTGACGATCTTCCTCGCGTGAGTAGTCCCCTGTGTAGAGTACCCGAACTCCAGCAATGTCAACCATGAACATGGCAGCACCAAGGACATGCCCAGCAGTGTAGCACCAGAAGCGAATTCCATTCACTTCTAGAGTTTGGTGGAAGTCAATAACCTGCGCAGAGTCGATAGTGGAGTAACATGAAAAACAAGATGACTTTGAGAACCTTAAAAATCTAATAATGAATTTCCTTTATTTGTAAGCAACTATTGTAGAGTGGAGCAACACACTTTTGAAATGTTTATTTCATTTTTAACTGAAGTACAGATGAATGGCAAAAATGAGAGTTAAGCCCTCTCATCTGTATTCACTAAAAGAAAAGGACAAACAAAACAGTCGGCTATTTCTTATTTGGTTGTTTTCTATTCATTAACCATGGAATATATAAAGCACAACACTCAAGAATTTTACTTTTGTATGTTATATATGGGTAATGACTGAAAATGTGCAAGGTGCTGTATCCAACAATTTGTAAATTATAAGAATGAAACACATCCTACAGAGATTATCGACAAAGATTTGAAAAATAAGAAAAAATAGGCCAGGTAGCAAAATTTAAAACATCGGAGACACTTCCAGACGGTGACATCCAAAAACCCACGCTCTCCTAGTGTGTAACAGTTTAACTATATTTAAGAAATCAACTACATCTGAGTGACTGAATTTGACATAACTTACAACCCACACGAAAGCTATGTCTATTATCATGGTTATTGAGAACATACCTCGATTTTGTCCATGGACTTGATAATGTCTTGTTCATCAAACAACATATCTTCAACTGAAACCTTGCTAACTTTTACATAATCTGATAAAAGCAACTTGTAGATAGCCTTTGTTGCATGAGTCATATAAACGCGGCCTTTGAAGGTGGTCTGATACACAAATTAGCACGTATCAGTTTACAAGCAAGGAGCAAGGTGGGGTTTTACTTCATAAATAAGGTTACTGACCTTCTCTAGAAAATATGGAAGTGACGCCGCATGATCCAAGTGAAAGCTGCACATAAAGAGCATCTTCAGTTAATTTTTCTCATAATTCTGATATTTTTGTGCTTCAAGAGTAGGGGGAACACTAGGTAAATGTTACATAGAGTAGAAAGAAGTAAGTTCAATTGCCATATCTCAAACTAAGAAGGTTTTTTTTTTTTTGTTAAATTGATGACTGAAACAGGGAAATAATGTTGCAGAAAGATACCAGACTAAAGCATTTCTTTTGCACAAACTACCATACATAAGATTCAGGACAAACTGAAACCAAGAGCTGCTTAGAAAAAAATGTTGCACATTCTAAGAGGATAATCTCTGAATAGGTATATATGTTTTGCATTTGCAGATCCATTAGATTGATGATTTTGATGTACAATTCAAGCTAAATGTTTAGCATTGTTTCCAATGCCGTACTACTTAAAAAAATTGTGCATCAAATAAGCTAAGTGTAATGATATAAACACCCCGAATTCAGAAAACAACAAATTTCAAGACCGAAGTGAAAACTTAGAATGTAATTTAAAGTTCAAACATACTGGGTAACAAGAAGAACATCAATGGTTGAAGGATCGATCTCATCAAAGTAAGGCAAAGCAGCCATTCCTGAATAAGCTGGATGAATTCCACAATCAAACTACCAAACAAAAACAACAACAAACGAATCAGAACAGTTTAAAACCCTAAACTAGAAACCCTAAACCCTAAATTTAAAACCTAGAAGTTTGAAAAATAAGCAGGAAGAAATATATACCAGAACAGTTTTCCTTTGTAAGACATGTAAACACAAGAACGACCAACTTCATTACCAGCACCTAATGGAGTAATTATAAGTTGATCCCCTGCTTCTCTTGTCACTGAAGAACTTCTCTTCATTGCTTTATTAGCTGATTGAGCTTCTCCTGTTGCAGCCATTTCTCTATCTCTATCTCTATCTCCCTTTACGGTGAGACGACTATTAGATTGAGAAGGTTGCCCTAGTTATCAAGAATTCAAAGAGTTTACACCCGCTTTTCCCTTTCTCGTTTCTTGAAGAAAAATCTGGTGTTTAAGAACACCCTATCTATAGTCGCAGACTCGCAGAACCGTCGGGGGATATTAGGCACAGAGGGCTATGGGACGAAATCTGATGACCTAAGAAAAAAACAACCTGGTATTAGAGTGCGGTGCGGCTACGATGTGGTCGGGCACATATTTCAAGTGATTCTCTCGGGAGAGCCCAACTGAATCCACGACATCTAATTTGTCAGAACGAGAACACTAATGACTAAACGGTATTGGCAAGGAAAATTTCTTGTTTGGTCCTAAGCCCATAAGGTTATTTATAGTAGGGTCTAACTGGATTTTACTCTTATCCTAAGGTCCAAAGTTATTTGAAAACATGGAAATGACTAATATACTCCACTGTTTAAGTACGTGTGAAATAACATATTTCTACCAAATCAGGATTTTATTTATCTGGAGGTCCAAATTTAATTAAAACATATAAAGGACCATAGATTTGAGTACATATCTGCTACACTGTTTACAAATTTGAGTACATATCTGCTACATTGTTTACAAATTTGAGTACTTCTACTATTTTATTTCTCAGTAATCTTCTCTCTTGCTGCATCACAATCTTCTTAGCTTAAACCGCAACTGCAACAGCTACATCAACACCATTGTCATTTCAATTCAGCTGCAACACGGACTTGTTCTTCTTCCTTGTTTACACAACACTACCATCTTCATAAACCCATTGAGACGAACATCTCATCCACTGATTTTGTTCACAGTAATCACCACATACAATTCCTCTATCTCATATGTATCTTCAGTTTACATCAGCAACCCAACCTTCTATGTTCCTCCAAATCCATTTTCAGCACACCTTCTTTCAAACACACATCACAACCAATTTGTAACTTTATCAAGACCACCACCAATTTCACAAGCTTGCAAATATGAACCAATAGCAACTCTTGTTCCTATCATTCAAAATCTGTCATTTCTTGCAATAAGTTCTGAACTGCAGCTCCAGATCATCTCCATATCCAATTCCAGTACTGAATCAAACGTAACAAAGATCATTTATTTCAGTATTTCATATACGTACTGAATCAAACATAACAAAGAGCACTTCCTATCAGTATGTGACATATGTACTGAAGATTCATGAAAACACAAAGAGAAAGCACAAAGAAAATGGCGAGTACAAACCTGTGTATGAATCATTCGGAAAGTAGACATCAGTATACAATGAGCTGGTGCACTCTCTGATCCATGTAGAAAGGCATTTATGAAGGATCTGTCGGGACTATCAATTAATACCAGCATTACATAGCCTGGTTGCCAGAAGGAAGGAAAAATGATGATGCTTATAATAGATGTATGCATAGGAGTAAGTATTTGGATTGGATCACTCAGCATCAGACATGTTTTGAACCTGTAAATGTGACAAAGATGTAACAGTATTAATACACAATATTTCACATATGTACTGATGGATCAATACTAAAACAAGTGAGAGATCTATGAAAAAAACAGAATCTAGGAGCAGTTTCTATGAGTATGCCATATATGTACTGCAGATTCATGAACTACAAATCAAACTGCATGACAAGAATAATTAAGGATCTATCAGAAATAGCAGAATCTAAGCACATAATATGGTATTTGACATATGTAATGATGGATCAAACTAAAAAAAGTGAGAGATCTATGAAAGAAACAGAATCTAAGAGCAGTTTCTATGAGTATGCCATATATGTACTGCAGATTCATGAACTACAAATCAACTGCATGACAAGAATAATTAAGGATCTATGAGAAACAGCAGAATCGAAGCACATAATGCGGTATTTCACATATGTACTGATGGATCAAACTAAAAAAGTGAGAGATCTATGAAAGAAACAAAATCTAAGAGAAGTTTCAATGAGTATGTCATATATGTACTGCAGTTTCATGAACTACAAATCAACTTCATGACAAGAATAATTAAAAATCTATGAGAAACAACAGAATCGAAGCACATAATACGGTATTTCACATACGTACTGATGGATCAAACTAAAAAAATGAGAGATCTATGAAATAACCAGAATCTAAGAGCAGTTTCTATGAGTATTCCATATATGTACTGATGGATAATACCATCTGAAAGTACAAACAAATCGAAAACAGAAAAATAATAAAATCGATAGATAAAATCATTAAAAACATGATAATCTAACCAAATAACAGAATAAATGTGAACAAGATTCATAAAAAAATAACAAAAATGACCGAGCTTTATGAGTATTCCTTATATGTACTGCTGGATAATACGATCTGAAAGTATAAACAAGCCTGATTTTGAAGCGAAAACAGAAAGATAATGAAATCGAAAGCATAGATCTCTCACTTTTTTAAGAATCTATGAGAAACAACAGAATCGAACAATCACAAAGAAGATTTATAAAAACAAAAAAAAAACAATTCACAAATAGAAATATAAACAATGTAAATCACAGAAATCACTAACATAGAGAACATCATTATAATCGAGTTACCAAAATCATGAAATCGATCTAATCTTTATGATTCAGTTGAAAGCATAACAGAAAACAAAAACAAAAATTATAGAAAAGATTAGATAACATACCTGCAAAA